>NC_050578.1:201174795-201537295 GCF_011100635.1 Trichosurus vulpecula | reverse complement strand
TTCCATTTTCCACCTAGCATGTGAAACAAGTCCTCAAGTTTCCATGATGGTGTGCCAATGTCATTTGCCTTGTTCAATCTTAGTTAAAAGAAGATTTATGGAAGAAGTATGGCTAGAAAATCATGAGGAGATTTATTTCCACGGGTAGCTGAGGGATTCAGTCGACTTCCTATGCAGGAAATTATTGTCCATACAATGGCTTTTTAAAGTGTTGTGTTATCAAGAATTCATCTATATACTATTCAATGTGTAATAAAGCAGTAATGAGGTTTTAGTTGGTTTCATTCTTTCCATTCCCAAAGCTTAGCACATAATATGCATTTAATAAATGCTTGTTGATTGATTTTCTCCCATCCGACAATTACCATTCTATATCTACAGGTGTCTTCTACCACCATCCTATTCTTATGCTTCATCATTGCATGGTTTTTATGGCTATGCCAATGAAACACAAGCTCTAGCAGACCCTACAGGGCTGAAAAGATTTCAAGAATGGGCCTGGTGATTGGTAATAAGTCTGTCACCTGAGGAACAGCCTAACTCACCATAGAGAAGCTCATCACCAGAAGGAGGGTCTCTAAGTGATAAATGATTTTGTCCCCAGAAACTCACAAAGCTGTCTTCTAAGGCTGTAAAGGGATATAAACCATTGTGAACAATGAGGGCTTCCACTTTAATGGAAATCATATCCTTTTAGAAATATCAAAACAGCTCCAGGAATAAAAATCATCTTGGCATTTGAATATTCACCCCAGAATGATGACAGTCTCTTTAATAAGGAAATTTGTTTATTCTTGCAGCCTTCAAGACTTACAGCAAAGAACAACCCATGGCTAAGAAGTCCTAGTATTTTCCTACAGTAACATCAGAACCAAAATAATAGTCATACATTAAGTGCAACCCCAAATATTGGGTTTTAAACTAAGACAAGATTTTGACAGATCTATTACTGCCCAAACTACTATAACGGACAGCTTTGGTCCTAATTCTGACTCATTGCAGATTGGATCAGAAAGACATAAACCAATTTGACAAGCTCACTTTACTTTACTTTCCCTAACATATAAATGAACCTATCCTTACCTGCTATGTTTCTCCTTACTCCTTTTCAACTGCATTTCAAACCACTTATAGCTAAAATGCATGAGAGAAGAGACAGTAATAGACTATAGTGTCCTATATGCTTACCCACTGACAGGAAAGTAAATGAAAAACCTGATGTTTCTGGTAGAATGGAGGGGGAAGGAAACTAATATTTGAACAGTGAGGAATTACAAAGAGCTGGAATTCTGCTGGAGGAAGAGTGCTCTAGCTTTGTATTTTACAAGCCACTGAATAGGTAGTCAACCTCAACCACCACAAGTAACTTACACAGCTTCCAGAATGAGTCACAGAAGAAATTTTTTCAAAAGACAAAGAAATAGTGTGGTAACAAATGGCTATTATATATTTAGCACTTCTTTCCTTAAAGATGAGAGACAGCATGGTGCAGTGGATAAAATGACAATCTTGAAACCAGGAAGACCTGGGTTCAAAACCTGCCTCTGTTAATGTATGACTCTGAGCAAATCATTCATCATCTCAATAGCCTGGAATCTAAGCAAATCTCTAAGACTCTAAATTGTAGAAGGTGAAGATCTGCATTGGTAGAAATAGTTAATATAGTAAAGTTCCCCATATTAATGAAATCACAGGTACAATTTTTATTCCTATAACAGTCTTCTATTACAATTTATATACATACATATACATAGTATATATACACACAAAACACATGTATACATGTATGTATATACTATAAGGAAATTAACTAGGGTTTTTAAACTCTAAGCAGCCTTTTTTGAGAAGACCAAGGACTACAATCATTTGTGCTGCATAATCCAGGCTAAGTATCTTCTGATTTAATTTATATTTCACAAAGTACAGCCTGCTAGAAAAGGAATTGAAGAATTTGGAGACAGAGACTTGGGTTCAAGTCCTATTTTTGATACACATTAACTAGTTGACCAACAAAAAGTCATTGAACCTCTCAGTGTCTCTAGGAAACTCCCATAGGCTACAAAGTACTGAAGAGTTGCTAATCAGCACTGTTTGGGGGTGGAAATCACTGTAGAAATGAAAGCTCTTCTAGGAAACAGGCTACTCTGTTTGTATCCCAGCCTTTAGCACTGGAGTAGAAACTTAATAAAGATTGATTAAACTGATTTGAACTGAATCAAAGATTTGGATCATACCAAAAATTTTAACAACAAGAGACTTGGTAAAATAAGAATTAGGGGTTCTTAACCTGGGATCTGTGAACTTTTTAATATAATTATATTTCAAAGTAACTGGCTTTCTTTATAATTGTATATGTCTTAGTTTATGCACTTAAAACATCATTCTGAGAAGGGATCTATAGGATTCATCAGATTGCCGAAGGGGTCCATGAGACAAAAAGGTTAAGAGTTCTTGTTATAGATGTATAAACACAATGACCAAAACAGTTTTTTTCCCCTCTGAAATTGCATTATCCCAGTCTGCTTAAACTGAGCTGACAAGAATTCTTAATTTGCACGTGTTTTTCATTAAATTATTTCTAATTACTCTACTTCCCTCCCCCTCCCCCCAAAAAGGTCATTAAGATTTCTTAGTCAAACACAGTTTCCTTGGATACAAAAAATACTGACTTTCAGTATGGAACTGTGTACAGGACAAGCATAACAATACTATGTGCAGATGATATTGACTGTGGAAAAGGAGGATTTGCCTTTAAAGTGTGCTGTCTTGAGCATTATGCTTCACCCCCCCCACCATGTGCATGTGGAAGTTTAAGATTTAAAAGCAAACAACATTCTTAGCTAGGAAACTGTCACCCTCTCTGTGCTCCATTACACTGTGTGCTATCACACCTGTGATTTGCCAGCACATAAAGTGTCTTGTTTCTAGGCAGCAAGTCCTTTCATGGTCAAAAGAGTATGTTCAACCAAGGAAAGTTTGCTTTAGTAAAATGAAGGGAACTTGAAGTATCCCATCAATCCATGGAAAGGCTATATTGCAGACAAACAGGAAGACAAATGCAAAGTTTCTGAAATAAAACAGCTGTTCTTTCTAGCACCAAAGAAAGTTGTTAGAATAAAAAATAGTTTTTAGACCATTGTAAAGAAGTAAACAGTTTAGATCATTTACTTCAATTTCCACCTTTGACATGTGGGAAAGTCTGCCCATGCAATTTTTTTTTTAATTTCACACTGTAATGCTAGTCTTGTTAATCAGTCAATTTGATCATTCTAATTGACTTCAAGATTCAAAGCAAAGAATCACATGTTGGGAAACTGAGGTCCCGAGAAAAGAAATGGCTCAGCCCAAAGACCCCAGGTAGTTGGTCAGAGAGCCAGAACTAGAACCCACTCCCCAGCTTGGTGCCCCTGCCACTGCAGCACAGTGTTTGGCTTCTTGCCCCAATACTGGTCCAGCTGGCTGAGTTTTACTCTGGCTTCAACTTCTAAACAAATCCACTTCTCAAGAAACATAGCAGAAGATTAACCGAATTTCTTTTCTGTTTGAGCTGCTCCTTTATAAATTACCGAATGAAGCTTTAAAGCATACCTGCATCCAGAAACACACACCCAGCACAGTAAGACTCACTGGACCCTGAACCTATCGGGAGTCTCACACTGTCCTTCCCTGCTAAAATCTAGTGGCCTTTTCAGCCTCAAAATCCTGACCTCTTGAGTAAAAAGTGAACCTCTGAGCCCTCAATCAGAGCCCACCTGGCAACGAACAGAGCGCGCCTCAGCGGTGGACAGGAGGCAAAGAAGGCAGCGAGACAATGGAACCACGGACAGTTCCTCACTTACCATCCTCATTTTCATCAAACACAGGAGTTTTGTGGGAGTGATTCCCACCCATATTATGCCACTGTTGTTTCTACATCCCCAGCCAAAATCTTCGTTCGGGGAGCCACTAGCATCTCACTGGGCAAGAATTCACGCACATCAAAAATAAATAAATAATAAAAAGGAAAAAGAGAGAGGGGCGGCAGGCAGGAGCAAGAAAGAGGTTGGGAGGTCAGAGGCGGGGTGCCCCTCGCTCGGGCCACCTGCCCTTGTCGTTTTGGGGCTGGGTGCCTAGAAACTGCGTGGGGGGGCTGGGAGGTTTAGAAGGAGTCAGGAGCTCCCGCCCCGCTGCCGTCCATGCCCGCAGCCTCCAGCCTCTTCTCCACGCCCAAGAAAGAGGTCGAGCTCGGCTTTCCGCTGCTGCTCCTGCAACCAGGGAAATCCTGCCGGGTGTCAGCAATCATTCCGCAAAATGAAAGCGATCCATCTGCCCCTGGCAGAAATTGCTGCTGCTACTTACTAACTTGATACATATTTCATAGCTGACTGTCGGCTGGGGAGAGGCAGGGGGGAGAAAGAGGGAGGGGGAGAGAAAGAGGATGGAAGGCGGAGGCAAGGAGGGAGAGGAAGAGGAAATGGGGAGACGAGGTAGAAGGAGAGAGATGCCCGGGCTTGGGAGGGGGGCAGAGAAGGCGTTCCCCTCCCCTAGTCTCCTCCCAGGGCTGAAGCCCCCAAAGTACTCCTAGGCAGGGGCGGGGAGAAGAGGAAGGATTGGGGGCCAGGACCCAGAGGAGAGGAGATGCTTTTCTTTGCTCCTCCAGGAGCTGAACCATTCCTCCCTCAGGGCATTTTAGGCGAGGAGGAAATTTCAGCTGTCTCCTGGGAGAATCTTTGTCCCGCCTCGGAGTTAAAAGCCCAGAGAGGAAAGAGCTGGGGCAGGGCTCCTCTTTGGGAGATACTGAGCTGGTTCCAACAGAGTCTCTCCACCTGCTCAATCTCCCACTCCTACCTCTTCCCGTTGAAATAGAGGAGCGAACGAAGTGGAAGGGAGCCCCTCTTCTCACGACCCTCTGGAACCCCCAAATCTCTCCTGACAGCTAGGAAACGGAGAAAGAGAAAGCTTTTGTGTCCGAAATTGGCCTGGGAAGTGCGGGGAGCTCGTAGGCAAGAGGCTAACTGTGCGGGAGGGTGGTCTGACAAAAACAGCTCAGATTCTGGAATCAGAAGCACTAGATTCGAATACACCTTTACTACTTATTTACCTGTATGACCCTGGGCAAGTCATTTGTCTTCTCACCTCCCATGTCTGTCAATAGAGGGGTTGGACTAAACAAACACTAAGATCCCTTGCAGCTCTAAATCCTTAGATGCTGAGACCGGAGGTGGAGGTGGGGGTGGGGGTGGGGGCAGTACTTTGAGATAAGTGGGCAAAAGAATTAATTGCAAGGAGGAGAATAGAGGTACCAGCTCAGGAGACAGAGTGTGGGGTAATTCCAGTGTAGACCGTTCAGGCCAGGAATAAACACCTGCCAACAAGACTTCAAGATCAATGGGAGCACCTAGAATGATACCTGCTGGGGCCCCACTTCACAGAGGGAGGAATATTTAAGGTCACTCTGCCATCTACTGGTCATTGGCTCTTCTGCATAATTCTGATGTTCATCCTCATCTTAACTTTCTTTGTAATCCTGTGCTTTTTGTAATGAACACAGAAAAATCTTCAAAGACAGTTCAATTTGAAAAGCAGAGTCCCTAGATATCCTTCAAAGCCCAGCTCATCGATGAAGTCTTCTTCAATTACTTAGTTCACAATGAGCTCTCCCTTCTTTGAAGTTCTAGGGCATTTAGAGCCTGGTCCACACAAATTAGAAGTAATAATGGATGAAGTTTTGTTGGCCTCATTGTACTTCCCTTCCCCACCCCACAGCAATTCAGCATATAACTGAGCATATGGTGGCCACTAGATTAAAACTTGCCAGTTGATTGATTGAGCCTAGAATAACTGTGTCTCATAGTCAGCCAATGTTCATGAATTTAGCTGCATTATCATGTGAAGAAACTGAGGTACAGAAAGATCAAGGGACATGCCCATGGTCTAACTAGCTATTAAGAAGCTAAGATCCACACTCTACTCTTTCAGTTCCAAGACATGGGCTCTTTTCTCTACCCCATAGTCCCTTTTAAGACAGGAAGCTTCACCAGTTGGGGAATACACTGCTTCCACAGTTAAATTAAGATTCTCAATTCACTTTGGAGCCACTTAAACCTAATTTAACCCATTTCTGCTGACTCCATACTCCCCTAATTGGGAAGCTCCCAATTTACTTCCCTATACCCTAGTCTCTATAATCTAAACCCAGGGCATTTTCTGTCCTCTCTCCACTCCTATACACCTCAGGTCCCAAAAGTCCCACCCTTCTCTTTGCCTGCTCATTTCATTGTGTCTTTTGGAAACCCCATCTCTTTACTAGCAAATTCCCCATCATCCTCTTCCTCTTACACTCTGTCTCTTCACATTAATTGAAACTTGGCTTTCCATCAGAATGCCAAATTCCCAGCAACATTTAATCTCTCTTTTTCCTAAGTGCTCCAGGTCACAGGGTCTTGACCTTTATTTCCCTCTGATTCTTCCAGAGCTTTATCCTGTCTCCATCACTTAAGTATTCTTTAAAGTTAACACCATCCTTTCTTCCATCATCTACTGACCTCCCACTTGCTCTCCACTTTACTCAGTGATGTTACTACCGGGTTTCTCCATATTTTTCCCTGACATCATTTTCAGACACATTGATTATACTCCCAATTATAACCCTTCTAAAACCCTTTCAATTCCCTGAATTTTTTTACTCCTGTGAACTCATCCTCTACTGTATTTTAGCTATCTTCCAGACATGACCTTAACTTGAAATTCCTCTTCCATTATCTTTGTTTATGAAATGCTTCTCTCTAACCAAAATCTTAGTCCTTTTAGACTTCCCAATAACACAACTCTCTTCCCAAAACTAACTTTTCACCCTCACTGCAAAATTTGTTTCCTGAATTCTTCCCTATTCTTCTAAACCATAAACCTTTTTCTGACCTCACTACTCGCCCTACTCATTTTGACCCAATAGTCAGCCATTTCCATAATGTAGCCTCCTCCACCTTTAAATCCATGCTTCCTCATTCTACCATTCCCAAACTAACCATGCTGATACCTGGGTATCTCCCACCATCTTCCTCTTCTGTTACAACTCAGAAATGGCCAGATACAGCTAGAGAAACTCCTCAAACACTACTACATATTTATACTTTCTACCCTCACTTAGATGCTCACCGCTACATCCTCTCTCTAGCATTCCAATCCTGAATTTACTATTTTTCATGGAATTTTAGAATTGGAAGGGAATCCAGTGGAAATGCAGTCCAACATATGTCTGAAAGGAAACCCCACTAAATTATAACATAATTATAAATTATATATGACATATATAATATATAAAATATAAATCATAACTTAATAAACTATATGTAATATATAAATACATGTATGATATAAATTACAACATAAATTATCCTGCCAGTGATAATCTAACTTCTTTCTGAAGACCCCAAAAGATGGAGAGCTCTTTACCTTTCAAGACAGCCCATTCCATTTTAGCAACTATAACTGTTTAAAAAGTGTTTTTCTAATAGTGAGCCTAAATTTGTATGCTTCTAGCTTCCACCTGGTGTTCCTATTTTGACTCTATTAGACCAAACCTATCAAGTCTAATCCCTCTTTTTCATAACAGGACTTTACATTTTTTAATGCATCAGTCATATCCTCCCTCTCCAGTTTTCTCTTCTCCAAGTAAAACATGCCCATTTCCTTCCATTGATCCTTGTATGACATGGACTGGAGGCCCTTTATCATCCTGATGGTCCTCCTTTGCATGTTCTCACATTTGTTAATGTCCTTCCTAAAGTATGACACCCAAGACTGAATATGATACCCAGATGTGTTCTGACCAGGGTAGAATACAATCAGAACTATGGCCTCCCTATTCCACTGAAGCTATGTCTCTCTTTATGAAACCCAAGATCTCAACAGTGGCTTCAAATGCCTCCACATACTGCTGACTCATATTTGGGTTTGCAGTAAACCCAAGAGCTCCAGCAATAGAAGTGTCCCCCCAAACACTGGCTCTGCTGCTAGACAGCTCCCACGGGCAGCATCCCAGGGAGCAACCCTTATGGAGAAGGGGCAAGCCATCCCCAATCAACTGCCAACCAACTGTTACCACCAAAATAGACAAGTCAGCCTAAATGAAACAGCAAAGAACCCTGAGAAAGAAGTGGCATGTATTAGAATAGACAAGTCAAATACCCATGAACATCTCAACCACCACCTCCCCTAAGATTCCAATGGAAACAGTACAAGACTCTGAGCCCATAATCCATGGAGATAGCAGTGCCACAAACCTCCAGGTCTTTTTCTGTGCCCTAGCAGCTATCATGAAATCAACCCTTGGGGAAATATGAACTGGCAAATGCTTCTGCCTTCTCAGTAGTAGTAAAGACCCAGAAAAGATAGTTCTGCCAAAAAAAGTCCATGGCATTGTCAACTGGTTCAACATCAAAAATGGGTATTTTTTTTAATCAATAGAGATAACACTAAAGATCTTATTTACTACTGCACCCCAGGGACTATGATGCTTTTCCATGTGACTTGCTGCTGAAACTTCCTAACTATGCTGTCTTCCCCTATTAGAATGCCAGTTCCTTGAGAGGAGGGACTGTCTTATTTTCTATTTGTATTCCCAGAACTTGGTATTATGCTTTGCACATAGTAAGCACTTCATAAATGTTTTCTTTTCCCTCATTCATTTTAATTCACTAAAACACAAAGGCCCTTTTCAGACAAACTGCTGTGAAGTTAATTTTTTAACCCAATATAAGACTTTACATTTATCCATCCTTATCATTGCTAGCACAAATATAGTGCCTTAAATTTACCAATATCATCTGATTTTATCCTCACAACAATTCTAGGAGGTAGATGCTGTTATCATGCCCATTTTACAGATGAGAAAACTGAGGCTAATGGAGGTTAATTAATTTGGCCAGGGTCACACAGTTGGTAAGTGTCTGTGGCTGGATCTGAACTTGGGTCTGGTTCAGTATTCTATCCATTGAGTCACCCAGCTGCCCTAATGAATTCATTCTAATTAGATTTTGCCTAATTCTCTATCCCTCCCAGTTTTGTGTCACCTACAAATTAGATAACGATATCATTTGTACATTTATCCAAGTCAATGGTAATATGTGTATTTTATATATGTATATGTTAATATATGTATTATATAATATGCATGTATTTTATAATCACAAGACTAAATTTGGATCCCTGGAACATTCCACTAGAGACCTCTTGCCAAGCTCACATTGATCCATCAGCAGTGATTCTCGGAGTCTGGTTATTCAACCAGTTCCACATTTATCTAACTGCATTACCATCTAGATATCCATATCTCTCCATATTTCTCCACATGAATAATATAAAATACTTTATCAAATGTTTTCTAAAACCTAGATAAATTATCTTTATCAAACTCCCCTGATCTATTAGTTTAGAAACACTATTCCCAAAAAGGAGAAATCAGCTTAGTCTGGCATGGCATATCCCTGATGAAGCTAAGGTGGTTCTTGGAAATTCCTGCTTCCCTTTTTAGATATTGCCTAACCATATCCTTCACAATCTGTTCCAGAATCTCCCTAAGAATCAAAATTAAACTCACTGGCTTATGATTTACAAATGGTATTCTCTTCCTTTTTGGGGGAGGATAACATTTGCCTTTTTTCCAGTCCTTTTGTGCCTCTTCCATTCCTCATGATCTTTCAGCTATCATTGATGCTGGCTTATCAATCATGTTTTCCAGTTCTTTCAGAATCTAAGCATGTGGCTCACCTTAGCTAGGTGACTTGAATTCATCAAAGGATACTAGCATTTCTCTTGCTATCTTTCTTACCTTAGAAAACCAACTCCTAGTTAACCATTTTTGCTCTGTTGTTTCCAGGACAATCAGAATTTCATGTTGTGGAGATTTAATTCCTGGGATCCTTTATATAAACCTTTTGAAATCTGCTTCCTAAAATCAAGGGTGCATGTCAAATGATACCTGGCTATACCCTTCTCTTTCACAAACTCTAAGAGGAAATGATCACTTCCTCAGCAGCTACCCATCATCTCTACTCCAGAAACAATTCCTCCCTAATAAAATCACATCCAGAAAAGAATTTCCCCTGGTTGATTCCTGCAATTTTTAAAGGATGAAATTATGGTGAGCAAGTCAAGAACTCATTAATTGCTTTACTTTTGGTAAGAAAGAATATTCCAGAAGATGTCTGGATAACTGAAATCTCCCATCACTACTCTATCATAACTCTGTGCCAGGCTTTGTATGTTTCCCAAACTCCTCATCTATTGCCCAGGTGTTCTATAATATTCTCTACGACAAAATAACTTCTATTTCTCCCTCTATTGATCTTCACCAAAATGCTCTCCATCATGCCTCCTCTTTACTGCTTCCATGATTTTCTCATGAGTATATGTTTTTAATATACAATTTAACACATTTTCATCCTCTTTTACGTATCTTGCTTTTTTTAAATAAAGTATGTAGTATACAAAGTATATAGTCTAGACAGGGATTTCCACCAAATCTTAGTGATAGTTATCAGGTCAAATTTGCACCTTTGTGTTTGTATTTCAACTTTATCTTGCTTAACCTAAAAATTGGACATTTGTAGATAAATTTTGTTTCTTCGGGGGGTTTTTAGCCTCTTTTTGGGGGGAGAAATTTTGTGTCCTATATATTTCTGTGTCTCAACTAATCTTCCTATATTTTAACTATTTTCTTGACAGATAGATAAATATACATATATGTGTGTGTGTGTGTGTGTGTGTGTGTGAATACAGACACACACATATACATATACATATATATGTATATATATGCAGACAGTTTTTTTTCATTCCATTTTATTTTTAAAATCCTTTCTATTAGGTTTGCAAGACATCAGGCAAATACATTTTACTAACCTTTGTTTAATGTACTCCATTCCTGGTCAGAAATGTCATTTCTGTGTCTTTGTCCATTGTCCAAACCATTGTCCAAAATCTAAATCCCATTCTCAGATAGAACCTTCCTAGCCAGGTATTTAACCACGTCTTGGATATCTCCAACTATATGTCCTGCTTGAACTTCAAACTCAGTAAGTCTAAAACTGAATGCATCTTCTCCTCCCTAGTTTTTCTATCATTGCAAGCAATATCACTCTCTATGCAATCACCTGAGCTTATAATCTTAATGTTATCTTTGACTTCATTCTCTCTCCCTCAATGCATCTAATACAGTCCTGCCAAGTTTTCTTGATTCTATCTAGCCAATATCTCTCACATCATACCATGCCTTTCTACTTTATGTAAATAAACCACCCGAGCTTAATCCTTCATTTGCTCTTACCAGAATCATTATATAGTAGCCTTCTAAATACTCCCTTCCATGTACTCTATGACCCATCATTCTCCCCCCTCCCATCTCCATGTCTTGATTGATTAAATCTACAATTCATCACTAATTTCCCCTTGTCTAAATCTCTCACTTTTTTTGAGACCCAGCATAGGCATCTCCTCTTCTAGGTTTCCTTCCCTTTGCTGAAACCTTTATAGACTCAGTTTTTTTAGTTGAATGGGACAAAGAGGTGTCCTGGCACACTAAGCAGCATATTCCTTAGAGCTACACTTCAAGACAAAACAGGAATTGTGAATACTTACTGCTATGATTCAAAGGTAGAATTCATAGGAGGTAGCCAAACAATGCTTTCATCAACACTTCTGATAGTGTCCCTTCAACTCTGCACAGACCTTCCTGGTCTGAAAACCAGATTCTCACCCCTGGTTCCTTGTTTCCAACTCACCATATTAATCTAGTCCCTGCCCTGGCCCTGCATTTTGCTTTATACTCATGGTTTGGACTCTACCCTCATTTTCCTTAGGAACAGACTTCCTCTCAAGACTACTGATTGCCCTAATCATAGGCACATGTTGTATCCCCCTGGGGAGTTGGAGTCACATATTTCTCTCATGATAGTTACCTGGGTATTTCCTTTACATTTATCTCATTCTACCCTGTGCCTTAATTATTAATGTATATGGCTAGGTCTCCGGTTTATCACATCTTTGTATCCCCCAGAACTAGCACAGTTTCTTACAATCAGTTAATTACTACACATTTGGTGAATTTAAGTGAACTAAATTTGTTGAATAAGGCTCTATTTATTAGTTAACCATGGGCTCAATATTTTATGGTTTAGAAATCATTATTTTCTTTTAATGATGAGTGAGTCCTCAACATGTAATTAACCATCTTGCTAATAGTTCAGGTGTACAGGTGTTCTCCCATATGTTCCCTACTAAATAGCTCTGTGCCCTTGGGTTTCACTTCACTATTTAGTCTCTAATGGATCAAGAGAATAGTGAACATTCTGAAAAAATCAACACAGGCATTTACACCTCACAGATAAGGTAAACTGTGTGCTCCCCAACTTCACAACCAGAAGCTTCTGAAATTCAAATATAATTTGCATTTGAAATGCTTGTTTCAAAACCTTTTCAGATCGATTACTTCTCATTTCAGCTTTACAACTACCATGTGAGATGGGCTAGGTAAAAATTATAGTTTTCATTTTCCAGATGAAGGAAGTAAAGTGATTTGTAGGTTCCTAGAATTACTTAATTAGGAGCTAGAAGGGAAAACAGAGAATCATCCGGTCTAGCCCATTTTCACAGATGAAGAATTGGGAGCTGAGATCCTGAGAAGCTAACTCTATCTACTTTGTGACTCTATCAAGATAGTAACTCTCTCTAGTTAGCTAAGATTAGAATCAAGGTTTCCTGATGTCCTCTTGCAGTCTTTCCAAAACTCTTTCTACTATACTATGCTTATTTCTGGGTGTTTTAGCTACATAGATTATTTTTCCTGGACCCAATTTCATCAGTTTCTCAGCTCCCCACATGAAGGTCTCCCTCTGTCAATTCTATTTGGCAGCTATTATCCAACTTATTGTCGGATAACCGAGAAGTTGAAGAACTTGCCCAAGGTCACATAGATAGTATATGAAAAATGCAGGACTAAAACCAAAGTCTCCTAATTCTGAGGCTAAATCTCTCTCCACTATGCCAGGCTACCTTTCAATTTCACTACAGGGTTACTTAAATTTATAATTGTATACCCTCTACAAGTCTTACATGGATTGCTCATCATGGTGAACATAATCTTGGACCCTCAGAGGCAATGGCAAAGTGACGTATACCTCTGGAAGCTTATAGCTAGCTAGAAAAACATATCAAGATTTCAACAACAGACTATTTGCTGTACACAAAACAAAACAAAAATAGAAAGGAACCACCTTCCACTTCAGTAATCATAGCAGAAGATTGGAATAAGAAGAATCACAAAGCTTTAGGGCTGCCTAAAACTTGTTTAAAAATCTTTATTCTAACTGTAAAATTTTTATCTGATGATCAATGAGTTAACATACAATTAGAGGAACTCAACCATATCAGTACTGACATTCTTTTTATAAATAAACTTGAAGACTTTTTTTTAGTGTCACTTAAAGACATAGAAGAATGGTTCTTCTTAAAGAGGCAAATTAATATAACCAAGGTTTTGAAGCTTATTTGCATAACATTCTCCTCACGAGTTTTGAAGAAAACCAAGGATTCTAAAAGGTGGAGGAGAGGAAAGAGTAAATTCCGGGTATAGGAGACAACCCATGCAAAGACTTGAAGACAAAAGATGAATGTAATGTGTGAAAACAGCAAGGAGGTTAATTTGGTTGTACCAAAGAAGGTAAAAGAGAGTGTGTATAAAGGCAAGTAATGTATAGTAACAAATGAATAATGTATAGTTATATTGCCAATTTCATTTTTTGTGATATTGTTTAATCTTCATCATATTCAGTGAATCTTTCTCTTTTCATAAAGAAAACATGGATGGTATTTAGGTGAGGATCTTCTGAAGTCTACAAGCCTGTATCTTCTTTTATTTCTTAATACTGAACCATGTGTTCTAGTATTTCTTTTTTCTCTCTCTCTCTTCAAAACTCATCTCAAACACCAACTCCTAGTGCTAGCACCTCCCCTCTGAAATTATATGAATTAATTTTGTAAATATTTATTTTTTACATAATTGCATTAGTTCATGTTGTCTTCTATATAACATGAAGTTCCTTTATAATAGGAGCTTTCATTTTTGTCTTCATATCCCCAGCATCTACAAAAGTTCATGGAGCTCATTTGGCTCAGTACAGCAAAATGCCATCTTAAAGGCAACAAAGTGTCTCATATATACGTATGTCACAATTATTCAAGATTGCTTGATAGATACAATGATAGAAATAAATTTGTTCAATAGTTCTCTGATTATCAACATAAAGCAAGGCATAAATAGGAAAATGGGTAGTTGCTGAAGGTGTTTGCCACTGTCCTAGAGGACTTCTAACGCAGAATTCAAATAAAATATGGATACCCAAAAGATAGTGAGGTACCACAGATGCTATGGTTTGTAATTGAAGTTGTGCTGATTGCTTAAAGCCTCAGAATATAGCAGAGCCTCCCAAATGAGATTTATGATCACCCCAAAATAATTTGGTCTAAAAATCCACATAGGAAAAATTAAGAGGATGAAAAAATGTCTGCTCTTACATAGGTTTAAACAAAAAAGATTTAAAAAATTAGAGGAGGAAAAATTATACCTCTCAAAACTATGGAGAGGGACAGAATTCTTTACTATACAAAGGATAGAGAACATCATGAAAGACAAAATGGAACCTATGACATAAAATTGAAAAGATTTTGCACTAGCAAAGTCAACA
Source organism: Trichosurus vulpecula (assembly GCF_011100635.1). Classification (NCBI taxonomy): domain Eukaryota; kingdom Metazoa; phylum Chordata; class Mammalia; order Diprotodontia; family Phalangeridae; genus Trichosurus; species Trichosurus vulpecula. The sequence continues at coordinate 201,522,575 of NC_050578.1, read as the reverse complement.
TAGTTCCCCTCTCCTTCCTCATTCCTTCTCTCTACTTTAGCCATATCATCGCCACATCAGTAGCCAAATAAGAGAAGTACGTATGGATTGGCTCTGTCTGATTTTCTGGTTCTATGTCTAGATTTTCACGCCTAGATTGTAAGCCTGCCTCCCAGCCAATGGCGAGAAGGGATGGGGGCAAGGATCTTTGCGTTAGGGTATCTATACCAATGCATTTTCTTTGTACCTTGCCTCACTCTCTAGTGCAGTACTGAGATGTGATGCCCACCTTGCAAAGTTGTATCCAATAAATTCACTTTGCTTTTAACTAGAGATGCCTCTCCCATTATTTGATTTCTCATCCCACACAGTACCAATATATTTTAACAAAGCCACTCCCCCAAAGATAAATAGTCAAATAATATGAACAAGTAATTTTCCAAAGAAAAACTCAAGCTATGAACAAAAATGAAAATGTTCATGATTGCCAATAATAAAGGAAATTAAAATTAAAGCACTTCTAAGGTTCTCCACTCAGATTGGAAAAGATGACCAAAAAGAAAAAAGGAAAATGGCAATTATTGGAAGGTCTGTGGGAGATCAGGAATACTTATGCCTTTTGCTGAAGTGGCCCAATCATTCCAGAAAACAATTTAGAAACATACCCCAAAGTTACTGAATCATGTACGTCATTTGCCCCAGTTATGCCTCTACCAGGCCCATTCCCCCCAAAAGGACAAAGACAAAGAAAAATGATCCATATGTACAAAATAGTGACACTTTTTCTTACAGAAAAAAACTGATGACAAAGTGAATGTCCATCAATTGGGGAAAGACCAAGCAAATTATGGCATATGGATAAAAAGGAATATTATTATTCTGTAAGAAATACAAATATGATGGATCCAGAAAAAATCTGGAAAGACTCATGAACTGATGCAGAGTGAAGTGAATGGATTCAGGAGAACCATTTATACAATAATCACAATCATGTAAATAAAAACAGTTTTGAAAGACTTCAGAACTGATCAATTCATGACCTATCAAGACTTAGAAAAATGAAGAAGTAGATCGCCAGCCTCTTGGTGGGGAGGCACTGGACTATCAAGTACCAAATATAAAGAAATGGCCAACATGTTGGTGTTTTTTTCTTGATTATACTTCATGGTTATAAGTGAGAGCTTCTATTTTAGGGAAGGTGGGTGGAAGATAGCAATAGAAAGCCATTTTAAAAAACAGAAATAGAAGAAAAGAATATCAGTGAAGCACTGAAATATACATAGAAGAAAACAGAAGAAAGTTTAGAAGAGACATGCAAAAACAGGGCAATTTTGTTTATTTCATGTTAACTTTAGTAATTTTTTAAAAACCATATTGTCTATGTTGTGATATACAGTTATATGTAAGGTCCATTGAGTTAGCCCTTCAGTACATTTATCTTGAAGAAATCCCAAAAATGAATAATGAATTTGAGCCCAGAACTGAATGAGAAAGAAAGTAGGCTGGATTGTATTTCAAAAATTTTATTGTATTATCTATGATCTGAAACCTCTCCCTGACCAAGAAATCTAGCCTTTTAAATCCAATATTCTTCTACTAATTCTCTAACCCGTTGATTATGCAACACCATAAGCTCTAAAGAATAAAAATAGTCAGTGATCCAAAAGTCATTGAAAAGAGGCATTTGCAACAACACAGGGCAGTTGCTGGGGGCACTGGGACTTAGAGACAGATTTCAAACCTCATTTCATATACTTACTGTCTGTGATTCTAGACAAGTCATTTCACCATTGTATTCCTCAGTTTCCTTATTTATAAAAATTAAGGGAATGAACATATGGCTTCTAAGTCCCCTTCTCCTTAACACTCTGTTCTCTCTGCATTTTCAGGACACCACTCTCTTCTGATTTTCCTCCTGATATTTCCCCTTTGTGTCTTCAGAACTTCATTGTCGAATATTTCTCAAACTGTCTTGGACTAACTTCCCCTGAAGCATTTAAGTCCATGGAAACTTAACTCCCTTTTCACTGAACCATTTAAAATCTGCTTTTTCAAAATCTAGAGTTCATGTCAAAGTATTTTCTCTCCTCCAATTTCTTCTCCTCTACAAAAAAATCTAGGCTAAAGCCTTCCACAAAGTTCTCATCATTTCCATTTCAGTAACCAATTCCTTCCTGTGAGAATTAGATTCAAAATAGGACTTTTCTTTATTGACTTCTCTAACTTTTGAAGTATGAAATTTTCATCACGGCAAGTCAAAAAGTTATTAGTTGTTCTGCTTTTGGGAGAGAGTGAGACAGAAGCAGATGGAGAAATAGAGAGACAGAGATAGAGACAGAGAATCAGAGAGTCAGACAGATACAGAGAGAGGCAGAGACAGAGCCACTGAAAGATAGAAAGACAAAGACAGAGAGGAAAAAAAAGAGAGAGACAGAGAGAGTGCTACAACAGATGTAAGGATAATTGAAGTCTCCCATTTCTATTATACGTGAAGACCTCACCCAGAGACCATCCAGGCTGTCCTGGGCTGGAGCCCTGCTTCCCTCTGCTGTTTTGTGGTTTCTGCCGTTCTAGAATTGGTTCAGAGCCATTTTTTATAGGTTTTTGGAGGGACTCGGTACGGAGCTCACGCTAGTTCCTGCTTACCAGCCTCCATCTTGGCTCCCCCCCTCCTCCGGCCACCATATTTTAGGAAGGATTTTGACAATCTGGAGATTATCCACAAGAGGGCAACTAAGATGGTAAAATGTCTGGGAAACATTTATTAGATAATACTTGACGAAGGAACTTTGGTCATTTAGTTTGAAAAAGAGAGCATTTAGCCATGTACGTATGATCCCTGCCTGTCTCCAAATATCTGAATGGCTGCCATAACAAGGAAGAATTAAAGTTGGCCCCAGAGCACAGAGCTAGCTCCGACAGGAGAAAACTGTAGTGATGCACATCTCCGCTGAATATCAGGAAGCGCTTCTTAATTACTGCCACTGTCCAGCAATGGAATAGACTGCTTCATAAAGTAATGAGTTTCCTGTCATTAAAGGTAATTAAGCAGAGATTAAATAATCATTTGTTCAGAATATTGCTGAGGGAATTCATTCAAAATTAGGCTGGTTGATTTCTAAAATCCCTTATAGCTCCAGGATTCTGGGATCTTTCAGGTAATATATTTGTTTTTAAGCATATTGCTTTGCAACATAAACACATGCCTATGGAACATTGCAGATTCTTCTCACTGGAGAGGGCCTGAAATGTGGCTCCCATGTTTGTATTGTATCTGAGGTAGAGTCAAACTCACATCCCGTCCCATCTCCTTAATACCATCTTTCTGTGGTTGTATCCATGGCTTTGCCTCTCCACATTTAGAAGAAACTCACCCATTGCTCTGGGGCTATTTGGCTTGCCCTGAAAGTTGGCTGTGGAACAACTGAGATCTGAGCTCTATCCCCATGGTATATGTTACAGTCAAAATCATTTCACTGCATTACTCTGCATTATCTCTCCCCCCAAATTCAAAATGTGGTTACATGAACATAAAGTCATATTCTTTTCGCTTTCGACTCATATTTGCATGAGTAACCATTTGGAATTTCTCTTGCCAAAAATAAGACCAGGTGTATATAATACTAAAAATCTCTTCCCTTATCCTACCAGGTTGTATAAACTATCATTGCAAATCAATATAACATGGAATTATGTATAACCAAACCATACTGGAAAGTTAATGTGATTCTCCAAAGTGTGGTCTCTTCTAAGCCAATGCAATTTCAGGGTCTGCTAGATCAGATACTGTTATCATTCTGCCTTAAATCTGTTTTCCTTCAACTTTCATCTGATCTGCTGGGAGCAAATACACTCTATTTGCATCCAAGCTGATTGCAGTCTTCCTATTTCATGTTGTTTCGTATTATAAAGAGATGATAAAAGAACTTTGTGGCATATTCAGATGAGGAATGGGATTCAGGGTTGAAGTTGTTGCTGGAAATAATATGACACAGGCAGCAACTTCATCTTAATGCTCTTAAAAGTCATTTTAAGAGTATAGTTTACATTTTCATTGTTAAAAGCCTTTGATTTTCTTTTTGTTCACTCAGTACAGCGGTCCATAAATCACTGCTAATATGGTGTGATTGCATTTCTTGGCATCTCAAGGCCTCCCTGAAGGCATTTTCATAGTTTGGAAGTTAGTAGCCCAGCAATTCTGTGTTGCTTCCTATATTCAAATGATTCTCTGAATAATTACACAACGACCTCAAATAAAGTATTTCAGAAGAATTCTCGTTTTAATATGAGCCAGGTTTTTTCAGGTAGAAACCTTGGCTGCCAAATGTGAAATACAAAAGGTATTTGCCTTGATCTTATTGCCTGGGTAAAAAATATATTGGGAAACAGACTAATTCCCAAAGAAAAGAATATGTCTAACATTTGTTTATTCATTCAACAAGCAGTTATTAAATGCCTAATGTTTAGGTCACTTTATTAAATACTAGGGATGCAAAGATGGATGCAATAGAATCCTTTGTCTTAAGAGAACTTGTGATTTAGGAGGGAAAATATGACATATATGCAATAAGGCTTTTAAAAATTAACTTTACATGAAAAAGAAGGAAAACATATGTCTAAATAGCAGTTTGTATGAAAAAGATCAAGAGGTATGAGTGGACCGGACTCAATACAAGTTAACAGTATGATACAGAAGCTAAGAAAGCTAATGGCATGGCAGGGAGAATTTAAGAGAGACACTGTATCCAAAACTACCAAGGTGTTATATTCCTGCTCCTCTATGCCCCAGCCAAACCATATCTGGAACACTTGGTTTAGTTCTAGGTGCCCTGTTTTAAGAAAGATGTGAATAATCTGGAGAGTGTTCAGAGAAGGGCATCTGGGATAGTGATGGAACTGAGCTTCATATCACGATGAAGACTGGTTTGAAGGAACTAGGAACGTTTAGCCTAGAAAAGAGAAAGCTTAGAATGAACTGGATAACTGTTTTCAAGAATTGAAAAGGTTCTCAAGAAGGCAGTGTCACACAGTGGAAAGAGTACTGGCTCTGGAGTCAGAGAATCTAGGTTCAAATCTTTCTTCTGATACTTACTACCTGTATGACCTTGGCCTAGTCACTTTCCTGGGACTCAATTTTCTCATCTGTAAAATGAGAGTATTGAAGTGGACTTTGAAGTCCCAGTTTTCACTGTGTAATTCTATGAAAAAAGGGGCTAAATTTGTTTTGCTTGGGCCTCAAAAGGCAGAACTGAAAGCAAATGAAGAAGTAGGTGTAAGTTTCAGAGAGCATGATATAAGGAAAAATATTACCAGGTAGAGATATGCAGAAGTGAAAACGGCCTGTTTTGAGAGGTAGTGGTTCCCCAATTTTTGAGGTCTTCAAGATAAGACTGGATGACTTCTCATCTAGTAACTTGTAGAACACATTCTAGTTGGACTGGATGGCCTCTGGGTTGCCTTGAAACTAAAATTCTATATTCCTCTGAAACAAACCAATGACTTTGACACAAATGACTGTGGACAAGTGCATAAAAGGCAGCTAGATCTTTGAGGGCAGGGACTGTCTTTTGCCTCTTTCTGTATCCCCAGTGCTTAATAAGGTACCTGTAACATGCTAAGCATTAACAAATGTTTGCTTGGTTGATTGATAGGCAGAACAGTGGACAGAGCACTGAGCCTAGAGTCAGGAAGACCTGAATTCAACTCCTGCCTCAGACACTTACCAGCTGTGTGACCCTGGGCAAGTCTCTTAACCTCCGTTTGACTCAGTTTCCTCATCTATAAAATGGTAATAACACTGACACTTACCTCCCAGGATTGTTGTGAGGATAAAATGAGAAAACAATTCTAAAGTACTTAGCACATTGTAAATGCTCCCTAAATGTTAGCTATTATTATTATTAGCAATATTATTTTCATTTTCATCATCATTATTATTAAAACATCAAAGAAAAAAGAAAAGGTCTTTTATAGTAACTTTTTGTGCTGGAAAAAAGGACAACAACTAGAAACAAGATTTCTTAGAATATCAGCAACTGAGGTCTGACTGATTAAGTTGTGGTATATAAATATGATGGAGTACTATCATGCAATAAAAAATGAGGAAATAGCAGGGCAGCTAGGTGGCACAGTGAGTAGAGCACTGGCCCTGGAGTCAGGAGTACCTGAGTTTCAAATCCGGCCTCAGATATTTGACACATGTACTAGCTGTGTGACCTTGGGCAAGTCACTTAACCCCAATTGTCCTGCCAAAAAGCAAAAAAAAAATTAGGAAATAGATTATTTCAAAGAGACATGGAAAGAGATTCGATGAACCAATGCAGAGGGAATGAACAGGACCAGGAGAACAATTTGCACTATAACACCAATATCATAACAGTGAACAATTTTGAGGACTTTAATAAACTGATAAAGAATTAAATGAGTGAAACCTGGAGAACAATTTATACAACAATACTGTAAAAAACAACTTTGGAAGCTCTAAAAATCCTGTTCAATGTAATGACTATCCAGAGAACTGATGATGAAACATGCTGTTCATTACATAGAAGTTATCAGTTTAGGGTGCAGAATGATATACATATATATACACATATATGCATGTATAAGATTATATGTATTTACATATATACACATATATATGCATGTGTGTGTACAGCCATTGAGGGAGCTTGGTTTGCCTGAACAAGAAATTTGGAAGGCTTTTTTATTTTTTCCATTGGGGCAGGGGAGGTAGGAGGGAAAGAAAATATATTTCTGTTATTTTTTTAATAGAGAGATGTACTAAGGTAAGAGACGCTGCGTGCACTTTCAGATGTCACTGCATTTGCTCTATTTTCCTTTGGTACAAGAGACCTCTCACAAAGTGGGAGTAAGTAATTTGTAAATACATGTCGAATTTGGAAGTGACTAAAGGAAAAGAAAAGACAAAACATAGATGTTAACAGTGCTTTGAGGGTTTTGTGAGCAGGATAGACATCAGTGTGAAGGGTCTGATTTGAGGGACATTTGACACCCCACTCAGTTAAAAACAATCTCTCTTATTCTACTTATCTGTTTCCTACAATTTTCTAATTGACATCATCCCAAAGGAGTCAAGGCATTCTCCTCCTTGGAATGGGTCACATTTATCTTATTAGCATGTTTTCAGGGATCAGTTTGTCCCATTATCATGTTGTTGGCTAAAAAGAAAGAGCCCGACTCTGGTACATGAGGGGCAAATAATAGCATACAATAGGAGGAAGAGGAGAAAGAGGAGATAGCATTTATGGAGTGATCTAATATTTGCAAAGTGCTTTACATATGTGACTTGATTTGATCATCTGAAATAGATGCTATTATTATCCCTGTTTTACAGATGTGAAAACTGAGTCATGAAGAGGTTAAGTGACTTGCCTAAGGATGACATGGCTAATAATTATCTGAGTCAGGATTCAAAATTAGGTCTTCCTCACCCCAAGTCACTCTATCCACAGTGCTACCTAAATGCCTCTATGTAGATGACAGACAAAGAGGAGATGAGGATCTGGGGTTACCTGAATAGTCAGCTAGATACTGTGGGTACCTAGGTAACCTAAGCTAAGCCTCAGTTTCTTCACCTGTAAAACGAGGGTAACAGTGCCTACCTCGCACAGTTGTTATGAGCTCAAATAAATTAAAGTGTTATATGTTACCAGTCATTATTATAGGCTATGATTTTTGTTATCCTCAAGTAGATAATCAAAACTCTAAAAATTATGAAATTATCTAGCTTCTTAAACTAAAACAAAACCATCTCTGAAATTAGATTTGCTTTTTTTTAGTGGGTGAGGAGAGGAAGAGGGAAAACAGGGAAATTTTGAAATCAGGATCTTACCTTAATCCTTGTCAATACTGATCTGTTGCTCTCCCCTCCCTATCCCCCATTCCTCCCAAAAGCATCAAGCTATGGCACAGGTAGGCCAGCATCCATACTCTGGGAAAGCATCTGTGAGCCCTGTGATACAGTGAATATTTAGTTCTAAATAAGCTTTCAGGAAACAAAACTCTAGGCACTGATCAATAAAAAGAGGAAGAGGGTCAAGTGTAAATTCATCTTGTAAAAGTTAAAGGACAGCACAGAATAGGGCCTGAGTAGTGAATGCCATGATTCAGCCCTGGGCTTCAAGCACCATTGGACACCAGCTTCCCAGGACACCACCTCATCCTCTCAGAACAGCTCCACATCTTGCCTTTGGCCTCAGAACTCTCCCACTTTGCACTCCTTACTAAGCACCTCTGGTCCCTTAACCTCACGTCCAGACCAAAAGCCTCTTGAACTTGTTTGGCCTCGAGCTAGTTAAGTTCCCTGACTTCAAACTTCCACTGTGCTTGAGTTCTACCTTACCTCTCTCCATCACCCCCATTCTGTCATGACCACAATATCTAGTGTCCTTTCCTAGCACCCACTTCCCTTTTGTCCTTCTAAATTCATCTCCAAACACTATAGAACAAAATAGTGTATGAATACAGAAATGTAGAAGTGTTTATTAAGTGCTTACTATGTGCCAAGCACTGTGCTAAACAGTCACAAATACAAAATCAAGATAATCTCTATCCTCCATGACCTTATTATATTCCAATAGGAAAGACAACACATATAGGGAAGTGGAATCCATGGAGGGATGTGTTGATAGAAGTCATAGGGCATGGTAAATTGAATCATATCAGAGTTTATTGACATGTCCTTTCCAGTAAAAAAAAAATAACAGTTTTAATTTGATTATGATGGAGGAGGGAAGGCCAGGGAGGTGTAGTGGCAAGCAAAGTGGGACTTTTTGCTGTTTTTTCTTTTGGAATATTTCTCAGCACTAAGGCAATCAAGTACCTTTGATTGAGTCCTGCATTTTTTTGAATCAAGAGTCTTAGATTGAATCAAGAGTCCTTGATTGAAAACAGTATATATACTCTGATGTTAGCATTTTGCTTTGGGGCTCATTCATTGGAAGAGTGTCCATGTGATTTGGCCAGACAAGACTCTGGGTAGCTCTTAAGGAGTCCCCCAGCTTTGAAAACCCAGATGTTGGTGCTTCTCTCTCTGGTAATCATGTATATATTGCTATGATCAGACAGAAGCCTGTCTGTTGATTTGTGTTATTTTCTCTGTTTGTAATTTCTGTTTGTATTTGCTCTGAAATTCAGGGTGCTGACTTTTTTCCCTTGAACTAAGGGAATTATATATGTATATATACATATATATATGTGTATATATATATATATATATGTGAGTGTGTGTGTATGTGTGTGTGTGTCTGTATGTATATGTATAAATATAAATATATATTTAATTAAAGTAAGATTGTTAACCCCTTAAAGTTGCTTTAGAACCTGTGCTAGCAGCCCTCATGTGTGCTGGTGTTATTGGACTTACTCCTTCACAGTAGCTGCAAGTAACATTGTTGTTATAGGAGAGTAGATATATGGCAGCAGAGTGGATGATAAATTCCAGTGATCTGGAGGCTTCTGGGACAGGTAAGGTGTGTTGCAAGAGCCAGTAGTCTAGAGGAAGTAAAAACAGGCAGAATAGATAGCAAGAGAATGGCCAGAGTGCAACATGAAATGTGACTGTGGTGGTCCACATATGATGTTTAGGCCATGTTTAGGCACTCACCAATCAGCACAGCATAGACTTCAGAGCAGGAGTTTCAGAGCTGAGAGGAGGGTGCAAGAACAGTGCAGACAGAAAGTTCCCTGGGGTCTATATGGGGCAGGACCAGGCAGGGTAGATGGTAGGAAAATTGTTGGCTGGAATCTATTTTCAAGAATTCATTGATAACAAGCAGGAGAATAAAGTCATGGATAATATACCAGGGTAAGGCCATTAAAAGTATAAATAAAAGTAACAAGTCATAAGTTCCTTAAACTGTTCTACACTAATGTTAATTAGGGTAGCCATCCTAAATCCCCCTAGGTCAGGTATAGCCCTCTAGCCTTTGTTCCCTTGGACACAGACAAGAAGGATCTCCTCCTGGGCCCAATTTGGAATTCATCCACCTGAAATGAATTCATTGGCCCATTCTTTAAAATATGCATATACACAAACACACACACATATATACACATATCTATACACACTTGTGCATCTATACACACATGCATACATATGCATATATAGTATTTATATGACTACCTACTTTAATCTATATTTTGTCATATAAAATATATAGCATATATTTACATTATATGTTATATGCAATATTTAATATATACAATCATAGATAGATAGCTAAATGGATGGATAGATAGATAGATAGATAGACAAACATGTTTGTTCTGGTCCTCTCAGAGCCAGGCAGGCTATATTGCCCTTAGGTTTCCAGATATGTACCCTAGGGGTTCCTAACATGTCTCCTCCCTACTGTCAATAGCCTAAACCTCAACAGCTATGTTCACCCCATTTGTTATAGGGGCCAGTGACTGACACTCCCAGTTCTATTTAATCATTTAATGCCAATTAGCTCTTAGAAAGAGATATGACTTCAGAGATATAATGGGAATAAACATACAAACATTTTCCCCAATACTCCCAGGGCATACTCTCCCCTCTACTGCCCCCTCTCTGGGGGAATAGGCTCAAAAGTTAGTTCAGTTTCTATATAGCATTGTCCCTACCAAATGCACATCTCAAAGGTGGCCTCATCCCCGATTAGTCTTTGGTTCATCTTTTCTTGCTCATTGGGCATTAGTTCTGTGGCCTTGATTTTGTCTCCTGGACTCCTGTGGCTCTCTCTCCATGACTGGAGACTCCTCTCCCTGTATGTAGAGTGCATGTGAATTAGTGAAAACGCTGAAGGGACTCAGAGCTGTTTCTTAGGGACCATAAGGCCTCAAAAGGGGAAGAAGTCTGCAAGTCCCTTCCTCTCACAGTATGTTTTCTCACTGGGCACTGTGGCACCCCTAGAGGGCAGCTGAAGGCAAAGAGGTGGCCAAAGCTGACTTGGGCCTTTCTGAACTTATCAATGGTTCCAGCAGTGAAGCCAATCAAAAAAGGACCCTCCCAACCATGTGTCTGGCTCACCAGAGCCAGTTGAAGAATATGTGTGCTCCACAGCCTCTCCAAAGTACTTCTGCTACATGTCATCATGATCCTCCTGGACACAATGCCCCAGCATCCTCCAGGTGGAGGAGCATCAGCTTAGCTGATGAGGTCTGTGTACATATCAGACCTCCATTACATGCACATAAAAGTTTAATTGCCCCCACGCAATCTTACTCTGATGCATCATCATGTAGTGGAGGTGATCTTGGGTTCTTGAAGACTAATATCAGTGGACAGGGAGGAAGCCAGACCACTAAGCACTCTAGGCCAAGTGGATACTTTCCACTGAGGGTATAACTTTTGCTCAATAATTCATAACTTACTGGGGTGTGGAGGGGGAAGGATACTCAGGCCCAAAGTCTAGAGAAGTTCTGGAGCATTGGCACCTCTCTCTAACTCACTAAAATTCTCTGGCTCCAGGCTCCAGATCCCCTCCTATTAAAGACTAACTGTGCAAGCTCTGATAGGAAAAAAATGTCTCTATAATCTTCAAGCTGTAAATAACGAAACAGGGTCAGAATCACTGGCCAGTATATTTTGTTTTGTTTTGTTTTTATGGTCAGCAAATAGATATGAATCAAAAGCAACAGATAAAAACAGAGATTGTATGCACCAGCTACTTCCATTGGTAACAAGCAAGGAAAAATCAGCTTTTCTTCAAGAAGAGGAAGATTTTATTGACACTCAGAAGGATAGATTACCCTGAGGGTTGGGGGGAGACATCTGAGCGCCATTAACTCAGGTAAATATCTCTCTCACAGACCTAGGGGCTACAGGTCACTGGCTCACTCCTCTCTTTGGCACCTAATCACAATGGTCTTGATCTATCTGGACACCTGGTCTTTTAGCCATCACTTTTGCTTCATGTTTCCCTGCCCCTCTGGCCACACTACCTGTCCATGTACTACATGTGCATACTCATCTTCTCCTAGAAGTTCCTTCATCAGTTCTTTCCCAAATGACTGTGCTAAGGTCAAGAGCAACCTATCTTAGGTTCGGAGAAGGGAACACTGGTTAATGTCTGTCCATCCCCATAGATAGACTCCCAAGTGCCCTATCCCTTTGGTAAAGCCTCTCAGAGGCATGATCAAAATTGGCTTACACTCAAATGGGGATGACTATCTTACAATGTACTTCGTGGAGTCATCTCGCATTAATGTTTACAAAGCTGTTTGTAAAGATGACGGAGAGTGTGTGCTTTCTGAGTACATGCAGTTATGAGTAGGAAGGCTACCTGATGATGAACTGCTGACATATCACAAGACAAAGAAAAATGCAAAATGATGCTCAATTCTGTGTGATTATTTCTGTTTTTGTGAAGGGTAGTGTATCAGTAAAGGGGCCAGAGGGCTGGAAGAATCATGCAGGTTTTAGATATTTCATCCATAAACATTAATTTAACTGTGTTTTTTTAAGGTGAGATCTTTGTATAACAATCAACAAACTGATTAGTGCTAAAGGAGATAAAGTATAACAAATTTTCAATAAAGGAAACAACAAGGCATAAGGAAGGTGCTATTGAATGGAAGGCTGGCTCAGAGGCTTTCCTTGGAAAGGCAAATACAGAAGTTGGAAATTCCATTTCTTTGTTCATTCATTTTGTGTGCAAAGGGAACACAATTAGCATAAGACACTTGGTCACCTTGCATCGTAGGGCTTACAATGAACATAAGCAGAAGAGTCGCCAAAAGAATGATAGTATTGGAACTTCTGGTTGTTGATGTTGTTTGTCATTTGTTCTCAAAGAGGACCAGGGCATCAGGAAGGTGACGCCATGACTTGCAAGTGAATTAGATTTAAGTGAAGGAGGGCTCACTTTCTCCTCCGGAGCCATCTGGGTCCATTCACAACATATAGATCAGAACAACTGGAGATGGCCCACAATGAACAGGATTGGAATTATCTCTTAAGGAGGATGAGGAGGTAGTAAAAATTCTGCGAAGAGCACAATACTATCTTCCAAATTAAATCAACATATACTTTGTTATTCAGCCCATGACTTTAATTCAAAGATAGGTACAATGCAAGATGAAGATAGAGATGTATACACACGTATGTGTATATACACACATATGTACATAAGTATATATATATATATATATATATAGTATGTGTGTTTTTAAATATGACTGAGATTTAAGAAACAAAAGTCCAAAAGCTTATAGACTATATAAGAACCTCAAGTCTATTTATCATCAATACTTTTTTTAAGAGGCTCGAGAGACTCTGTACACGGCGAACAATACATAACATTCCCCAAAAGAGATTGATAATAGCTTTAGAGAGAGGAAGTGATGATTTACTTTTGTAGAATTATTTCTGAATCACTAGTTAGTATGTTAACTAGGTGGTGCAGTGGATAGAGTGCCAGCCTTGGAGTTGGGGGACCCGAGTTCAAATCCTGCTTCAGACACTTGCTAGCCGTGTGACCCTGTTTGCCTCAGTTCTTCATCTGTGAAGTGAGCTAATGAAGGAAATGGCAAACTATTCCAATATCTTTGTCAAGAAAATCCCAAAAGGATTCACAAAGAGTCAGACACGACTGAAACAATTCAACAACAGTATTACAGCCGGACCAGAATCAACACCAAATTAGAAGAACACAGATTAAAACAAGATATGATTAAAACAATATAATCAAAACTATGTGAACCTGATCTACTTTAACAGGCTATTGATAGAAAAAATATTTCTCCAAGACTGTAAGTTATATAACAGTTGCCGATCTACATTGGTAATGGGTTCATTATAGCAATGAAATCATAGGTTCAAACTGAAAAAAAAATAGATCATTGACATTGAAATATAGGAAATGAAACAGACATAGACACAGACTATGATTATCTTACAGAAATTTTACAGAAAATAAAGCAATTATAATATCAATGTTGGTCAACAAACACTTATCTCTTTTCCAAGTGTAGACATACAGTAACCAGGGACGACACCGGTTTAAAATGCAAGCTCATTTGTAGACTCTTACCTAGAAGGATGGTGGAATATTATCAGCTAGATTTCCTACTAAACTAGTGATCAGTGAACTGAAAAAATACATTTATGTAAAGACAGATACAAAATCACTTATGCCACATCATTCTGAGAATATTTAAGAGCAAAACAAGGAAGTTAATAAACAGAAAAAAACGCAAAAGCATGGTCAAGATTGCCATGACATACTATCTCCTCCATCAATGACAAAGAAATCACTACGTTTGGATTCTAACGTCCTAGTCCATGATGTACTCTCTGTGTGATGGACTTGAAATGGCACTAAAGAAAACAAAGACAGGAAAAACATGTGGACCAAATCAAGTGTACCCAGGAGAGGGAACAACATTGTGAGAGCATTGAGGAATTGATTTTTCAAACCAACTCAAAAAAGGAAAGATACCAAATGATTAGATAAAATCAAGGAGGCTATTAGTATTTTTAAACTGAGGAAGAGTGTATTGATAACTTCTAACTTTTATGCCTACTTTTTTATTTCTACAAATTCTTTAAGAAAATAAAGTATACACATATTAAGAGCATTTTTGATAACCATACAGAAGGGGATAGGAAGCCTTTAACAAATGGCATTCTAGAACAAGGGAAATCTTCACAGTTACACAATTGACTAACAATTAGAGAGAATACAAGATTCTACTGTGTATACACATGTATATGTGTGTATATATATGTATGTATTATGTATGTATATATGTAAATGCGTACTATACAATAGTTGCCAATCTGCATTGAAGGAATCTTATTTCAGAATTCATTATAGCAATGAAATCATAGGTTCACACTGAAGAGGGAGAAGATCATTGACACTGAAAAATAGGAAATGAAACAGATATGAACACAGATTATCTCTACACATATCTATAAATAAATATATGCATAAAACATTTTATTTGATACAGCAAAATGATGCCTTAAAGAGTCTCCAACAAGGAAGCTTTCATGCATATGTTAAAATCATAAAAAATCATACAAGATTCCTTATTAGATGCAATAATGAGAGAACTTTCTTTGATGATTTTTTATTATTAATATAAGGTATAAAACAAAGATACATATGTTGACCAAAAGTGTCCATCTCTATTATGAAGGATGTTAAGAGTAGAATCTAAAATAGAAAAGGCATTCCCCATGGATTGTGAGGCCCCCTAGATGTTCCTGTTTATGAACAACATTGAGCTGATTACATCAATTCCTAGAACATTGCTGAGGCTCTTAGATAAGATCCATAGCCACTCAAAAGTGTTTGACTTTACTATCCATACAAGAAAAATCAAGTAGATAAAGTGCATTGTCCTGACTATGACATTCACATGCATGGACTACCCATGGGACCATTACATCAGCATATATGTTTTGGATAGACACTTCAGAGGCATACTGAAGTGTGCCCAGAACTGAACAGAAGGAAAGGAGTAGGTTAATAAAGCCTTTAGGAAGCTGTGCAATACTTTTAATAATCCTAAATCTTTCCCTAAAACAAAATCCCACTTCTTTAAACCAATGTTTTTTTTCTGGTGCTGCTATAAGGCTGGAAGGAAAATACCACAATATGCAAGATATAAAATATGGTATAAAAGATATAACCAAAAGGATGTCCAACCTCTAAAGAGGTAACTGGTTCCACAGAGAGAGCAAGGGATAACAGATAGATAGTCCATGTGAAGCACACAAACACCAAGATATTTTCAAGAGACCTAGAGAATAACACCCCCAAAAAATTTGGGTGGCCAATGGGGATGCAATCTGCACAGTTACACAACATCTCCATGGCAGCAATCTCACAAGAACCAATGAAATATTGAACTTTGGACAAATCACTCCCTCCCTGGACCTCAGTTTTCCCTTCATTCACAGTGGAGATGGTAATTCTTGCCCTAACCTGCCTATCTCACAGAGGTATCGTAACAGTCTAGAAAAATGAGCTTATACTTGAAAATATAGCAATTGCTAAACTCTCATCAGAAGGCCTCAGTTCAAATCCTACCACAACAATTTATTAGCTGTGTGCCTTTGAGCAAGTTATGGCCTCTCTTGGAGGTCCTGTTTCCTCCTTGTAGAGTAAATGGAGCTTTTATCAAATGTGAGCTATTATAATTAGCTCATTTACATCAGAGCCTTAAGCACCCAAGACTGAAGAACCTCCAGTAGATTGGCAAGTTCTGGAGTCCTGGTGGAGAGGGGAGAAGGGTCGAATATCCATGCTGAAGGCATCCAAGAAATGACTCATGGACTCTCTGTAGCTTTCTAATTTGCCTTTTCATGGGAAGAAGAAACAGTGGGGAAAATGGACTTATTTCTTATTACTTTCTATTCTTCAAAAATGTATACTCTGGGGCTATATTTAATTCTAAGATTTTACCCTTTGTCATTATAGTTGCTACTTAAATGGCTGCTTCCCAGAAATGAAGACAGCTATAGATGATTATTTGGAAGCTTGAAAGCGGCTACCTATGGTGTGTGTTCCCTTATGATGTTAGCTGTTTAATAAGCTTTACTTGATTTTTCCCTCATCACTTTGGGTGGCAGACCCCTATCCCAATCCCTAGGGGAGTTTGACTAATACACTGTCTCTTCTATCTCAATTCGTGGTATACTTTGTTATGACTACAATTTTTTTGGTAATACTTGCTAATAGAAAAATGTAGGCTTAATGGATCTCTAGTTTATATGTAAGATTTATTCCTAGAGGCAAGAAATGATATTATGAGTTGAATATAAGTTGATTCCCATGCTGATGTGGTTTCTTCTTTAGCATAGAATGAAAATAAATATTCAATGATAGCGGCTGTGTTCATGGAGGAAGTTATAGACAGTCCTGGAAAAGACCATAAGAGTCAAAAGAATATAGGTTGAATCTGAACCTGCCCCCATATAGACTCTATGCTTTGTCAGGTTGTCTTCCTGACAAAGAGATTGAAGTCTACCTTCTGATAAAAATGGCCATAAAGAATCAATAGTGGTAAATTCCTTGAGGAACAGTGGCTGCCTTCCATTTTGCTTTTCTATTCCCAATGCCTAATATGAAAGCTTGTATGTAATAGGTGCTTAATAAATGCTTGCCATTTGGATTGAAATATTTATTTTAACATTTTAATACATCTTCCATCCATCAGCACTGATACCCCCTCAGCAGGTAGAGGTCACAGCCCCTCAATTCCTCCTTTTATCCTGGGCAATTGTTATTCCCATCTCAGCACAAATTCTCCATAGAGGATCTACCTAGAACTGGAGACAGTTCTCTAATTCTTTTAAACAATGATTTAATAAGCTGTAGGCTCCTCCTTCAATTGGTGAGTTCCATTTGAGAAAGTAAAAAGGCCAACCACATTCACTTCTTTCCCAGGACCCCTCCTGACTCTCTAGATGTTTACATCTCTATTCCAGCTGCCTTCTCATCCTGAAGATGGTGCCACCTCTGTAGCCTCTTCTCTAGTGGGCGAATTCCTGCCTGGAACCTCCATTTGCAAAAGTACCCAAACCAGTCATGCTTGCTTCTCTTCCAGCTCCACTTCTAACATTCCAGATTTTTGTATTCTGGCCCAGCAAATACCTTCTTCCTCTTCCTGCTTGTATTTCACCATTAGAAAGTAATCTTCTTGAGTATAGGGACTGTTTGTTCTTTTTGCTTCTTTTGAATTCCCAGTGCTTAGCAAAGGGACCAGTATATAGAAAGTGCTTACCAAATGTGCTATCCAACTTCGGTAATGAATGACAAGGAATAGCAAATGGACTGAGGACTGCGCTGATCCTCACAAAATAAATATTAAAGGTATAGCTGTGTTCAACTCATATTGCGTGATTTATATACTTAAATTGGTGTATATATATGGATATATTATATTATGCATGCATAATAGGATGTACACATATATTAGGATATATTACACCTTTGTATATATACACACACAATACATATGTGTGTATATATATACATACACATGCTGTAGAATATATACATATATGATGGGTATATATATTTTTATACATGAATTAATACCTCATAGCAGGCTTGCACAACATATGGCCCACAGGCCACTCGCAGCCTACCAAAGGATTTTGGGTGGTATGCAAAAAATGTAAAGGATGTAAAAGAAAGGAAAGATATAATGAGTGCTTTGTCTGTGGCTCACTTAACCTGCCTTCCACTGGTCACTATTGTGCCCATCATGTAACATAGGAGGGTGGGTTCTACTGTTCTACTGCGCACTCTCTCCTGTTTATCACAAGACCCACAGCAACCAACCATCATCAGTCTGTCTCTAGTGACTAGACTATCTGCAGCCTGAAGAAGTTCAGCCTGTTTTAATTTTGGTCCCTACCTACTGCCAAGTTGTGCAGGTCTGCCTTACAGGGAAAATAGAGACCAATCTTACATATTCTGCTACTAGAGGGAAACATAGGGGAAGGTTTGGGAGAAGTTGCCTGAGTCCCAGAACCCATGGTAGGAATGCAAGTTGGAGGTATGTATGCAGGAATGGGTCTATAGAGGAACATATTAAAAAGTAGGATGAATGAGTCATATCATTCTTAGATTCTGAAAAGGGTAGAAGCAGAGGAGCATCTCCCTCTTTCTCTGTGAATGTAGAAGTTGAGTTGGATGAATTTATTAGGAAAGGAGTCTTGGTTTGGGTCTTTAACTATATTATCCTTTGGATAGGTGTGGACGTGCCTAATGGCAATTCATAGAAAGGGTTGATGACATCTCCTTAAGCCTCGGTGATTGAACATAAGTTGTTTTATTTGAGAGTTAGGAGAGACAAGAATCAAGGACGAACCCGAGGTTGCTAACTTAAGTAACTGGAAACTGGTGCTCTCTAGTGAAAGTGAACTTTGGAAAAGGGCTGAAATTGTGTTGAAGTGGAGATAATTCTTACAGTTTTACATGTGTTGAATTTGAGGTGTCGGAGAGGCATATAAGTAGAAGGCAGAGCAGGCAGATGATTATTTGGGACCAGACACCAGGAGTCAAGTCAGGACTGGGATACATAGATTTGGAAGTCAGAAGGATGATACTTGAACCCATGGAAGCTGATGAGATCACCAAGAGAGGGCATGAAGAGAGAAGGTCAAGAGCAGATTCTTAAGGGAACACTCACTCTTAGAGGACAAGAGTTGGATGAGAGGATAGTAATGGAGACTAAGAAAGAGAAGATATAACAGGTGGGCAGGAGGGACAGGTAAGAGAAACAAAGAGAGGACCAAGAAAGTCTGGAAAAGGACTTGGTCAACATTGTCAAAAATTGCAGAGGTAAAGAAGAAGATTGAGAAAAAGCTATGGGTTGTAGCAGTTTAAAGATCATTGTTTATCTTCAAGAGAGCAACTTCAAAAACAGAGTGGAGTCAGAAGTCAGATTATAAGGGGATGAGAAGTGAGTAGAAAATTAGGAAATGGAGGCAACCAGTGTAAATGACTGTTCCTAGAGATTTGGCTATGAAAAGGAGGCAAGATGAAGGATGATAGATTGAGGGGATGGCAGGATCAAGTGAAAATGTTTTTAGGGATGGAGGAGAACTGGAAATATTTATAGGAAGCAGGGATGGAATAAGGAAAGATTTAAGATCATGGAAAGGGAGAATGAGGAGTTCAGAGAGAGCTGTTTTCTTCTGCTGCCTGTGGCTAAGGGGAACTTTAACCACAGCCTGTTGATTTCCTTCATGCTATTTGCTCAGTTAGTGAGGACTTTCCAACAGCCCAAGGGAAGCCTGTGATTCAGGCCTTGAACTCTGGTATGTTCTTGGTACAGGACCAGAATCACCAACCTTGTCTTCAGCATTTTGGGGTTAATGCAGTTATTTTGTCATTCATATCCAGAGATTTGATTCCATTCCATTCCATTCAAGATATATTGACTAATCTCTCACTATGTGCAAGGCTATATGCTGGCCCTGGGGAAGCAAAGCTGAAGAAGACACAGAATCTGCCTTCAAGGAGGAATTAGGAAAGCTATGACACATAGACAAATAGATGTGAGGAAAGGTAGCTTTGCATTAAAGGAAGCCATAACTCCATGGGGAATTTGAAGGGGAGTGATTCCTCTTTTTTATGTTGACAGAGGCTTCCTGAAGTCTAGGGAAATCCTGTGTAATTCATGCAACTGTTAAGGAGGAATGTTTGTACCTGTGGCAAGAGACAGGAAAGGTGCCTTTAGGAGAAGGGGAAAGGAAACAAATATTCTAGGACGCTGGCACAAGAGGGTAGGGAGAGCAATTCACTCCCTGTGGACCACCCAATAGCTTTCTACTTTAATTGTTTTTACTAAGTAGGTGCTAGTCAGTTTGTGCATGGGGGAATCATAGGATCATAAATTTAGAAATGGAAGGGAACTTAGGGGCCATTAAATCCAACCATCTCTTTTTACAGATGAGGAAACTGAGGCCAAGAGACATTAAATGACCTGTCCATACTATATTAACTATAGCTAATAAGTGACCGAAGTGGGATTTGAACCCAAATTTTCCTAATTCCAAATTCAGTGCCTTATTCACTAAACCAGAGGAGCAAAACATGCAACCAGTGACCATCCATGGCCCACAACACTCCTGAGTGTGTCCAGAACCAGATTAAAATGTAGTTCCTATTCAATCGATGTTAACATTAATTTTTTTAAAAAGAAACACAAATGATTTTCTAAATCAATATACAACCCTATGTTTTAGTATATCCTGTTTCTCTTTAAGTTTGATATCACTGTACCACATCACTTCACCTCCCAGTTTCTGGGTTGGAGTAAAGCTCCAAAACTCTTCTCTATCCATCTTCCTCTCCCTTTCCCTCTCCTATGTCCAATAATTGCACTGGGGCAATCCTAGCACACACATCACAGATTCAAAGATGTAGAACTAGAAAGGGCCTTTGAGGTAATCCTTTGCTAAGGTGTTATAGGATTAGGTAGTTCTTTTCCTTCCCAGGGCTAAGTTCTCTTCTTGTGTTCTTGATCCCATTCATCTGATCTCCTTTGGGAAATTGATTGTTCCTTTTTTCATTACTCCTCTCTCTTAAATCTTAAATTTCTAAGTCTACAAAGTCTCCCCAAAAGTATTTCCTAATCCTTAAAAAAATCTTCATGCAATTCTGCCTTCTTCCTCCCCTCTCATAACCCTGCCCCTATCCCCTTCTCCTTCTTAACTCCCCCTCAAGGATAACTCTAGCAACAATTTTGCATTGCCAAACAAAACAAATTCCCTCTCTGGTGATGTTCAGAAATGAAGGTCTTATTTTGTGTCTTGAGTCAATTATCCTTCTCAGGAGGATTGGTTTTCTGTAATACTGCACTGATAAGAGTTCTTAAGTCTGTCAAAGTTGTCTTTATAATGTTGTTTTTGTTAGGGTATAAATTGTTCTGATTCTGTTTGATTCACTCTGCATCAGTTCATACAAGTCTTCCAACATTTCTCTGAAAACATCCCCTCCATAATTTTTTGCAATGTAATGATATTCAATTATATTATTATACCATAATTTTTCAGATATTCCCCAAATTATTATTCCCCTCCTTTACTTCTTTTTCTCTACTACAACAAAAAAAGTTGATATAAATATTTGTATACATATGGGTCTTCTCCTTATATCTTAGATCTGTTTGTGGTATAGGTCAAGTAGTAATATTGTTGGATCAAAGAGTATGCACAGGTAATTTTTAGGGAATAATTCCAAATTCTCAACTAAGCTTTTAAAACATTCTATATTCAAAGTCCCCATTTCCTTATTATCCATTTATTTCTTAACTCCTTGGAATCTGTCTTTTGACCCCACAGCTTAACAAAAACACTTCTTTCAAAAGTTAACAGGGATCTCTTAGTTGCCAAGTTCAACGGTCCTTTCTCAGCTGACATTCTCTTTGACCATTCTATAAATTTGATACTATTGACCATCTCTTCTTTCTAGATTGTCTCTTACCTTGACTTCCATGACCTTGCTCTATCTTGATTCTCCTCCTTCCTCACTTACCATTCCTTCTCAGTCTCCTTTTTTGATTCACCATCCATCTCCGGTTCTCTAAAAATAAATATCCTTTAAGGCTCTTTCCTGGGCCCTCTTGTTTTTACTGTCACTGAGAACTCATTATCCTTCATGGGTATTCTCTCTTCAATAAGGCTCAAACTTATCTAGCCTTAATCTCTCTCTAACTTCATCTCCACATTTCCAGATACCTCCTGGCATGTGGATATTCCAACATCATGTCAAAATCAACATGTCCCAAAGAAAATTCATCTTGTAACTTCCCATCCCATTTACATTTCTGACACCATCCTCCCAGTCATACAGTTTTGGTAATCTAAACCATCTTTGACTCTCTCCTCTCCCTTACTAGCACCCCCTGTAACTTAGCTGTCAAGTCTTTTTACCTTCATAACATCTTTTGCATCTGACTACATCCTCCTGCTCTTACTGTCACAGCCTTAGCTCAGCTCTCCCCTTCCCCTCCCCCATCAGTCCCTTGATCTAGCCTCCTAATTGGTCTTCTTGACTCCAGTCCCTCTCCAATCTATCCTGAATGCAATTGCTAAATTATTTTTCATAAGGCACAGGTCTGGACATGCTATTTCACAGCTTAAAAACATTTTATTGGCTTCCTAGTGCCCCAGGATAAAAGAAAGATTCCTTATCCTGGCATTTAAGGCTCTTTCCAATCTAATTCCAATTCATCGATCCAATCTAAATTCTGTTGTTACCTTCATGCATTCTTTGTCACAGTCAAACTGAACTCAAACTTGTCAAGTCACTTCTTCCCTCTATGTGTTTGCTTAAGCTATTCCCCATGACTATAACACATTCCTTTTTCATTCTCACATTTGAGAATCTTGATTTTCCTTTCAAGGCTCACTAGGCTTTGATTTCTAATCATTTCTGATCCTTACTAACAAGTCCCTTAACTTCTCAGATCCTAAATTTCCTCATGTGGAGTAGAGATAATAATACTTTTACTACTTCTCTCTTCATATTGCTTCACAATTTTGTACACCTGAAAGCTCCATAGAAAAAGCTGTCAGTGAAAATCGTGAGACTCAATTTCATGTGGGGAAAGTTTACTTTGAAAAAGTGGGAAGTAAGAGGCCTAGATGATATGATTTAGCTCCTACTTTATAAACTCATTTTCTCTAAGAATGTTCCTTCTGAAGCAGAAATAGGAAAAGATTCCCTTTGATTCACTATTACGTAAGGGTTCCAGCTTTTCAAATAAGTATAAATTTTGCAGCGGTAGGACTGTTCCAAAGAAAAATAATGATACAAGTGAAATTTGTCTTCAATCCCACACTTCTGAGTGCCAAAAGCTCTGAACTTTCCAGTTGATCATAAAAAGAACTCCAGCTTTGAAGCTGAAGAATCTGGGTTCAAATCCTAGCTATCTTGGGAAAGTCATTTTGCCTCTCTGAGGAGGTGAGAATAGATGATATGCAATATCCTTTCCAACTCTAAGAGCCCACGAATATATAAATGATCAGCCCAAGGTGATGAAGAAGAAGTCACAAATACACTTGGTGATGATGATGATAGCACTAGCCGGTATTTCTATAACATGGTAAGTTTTATTAAGCATTTTGCCCTAACTGGGGTGGATGGTCTCTGACCATCTGATTCTCTCTTACTACCCCTGTACCTACCAGTGACCCTCTGGTATAGTGACAGGGAGCACACTCCATAGAGCAGTTCCCAGAAGAGATTATACTTCAGAGTTTTCAGTCTTTAAGGGCCTGTCAGGGGAATGGCTAATTATTACCCAAACAATGGTGTTATCTCTTTCAATTCAGTCAAGAAAATTGTTCATACTTTGTAAAAGGATATGTGGGCATAGCAGCATCTTTACAGTTGGCTTAATACCATATTATTTGTCTCTTTTTTGCAACTACTTCAACTGAGGAGAATGCAGGAAGAGGGTGTGGACCAACTACCCCAGAAATTCCATGTTTGCTGCTTCCACAGAAACCCTTTCAGGTATGTAGTATGTTTAATGGTGTGAATTAGGACATGCCACTTCTCCTCTCCAGGTCTCAGCTGGAGTAGCTGACCTTCTAGCTCTAGAAAGATGATCCATCGCCCATAACCTCTGAAGTAGCTGCCAGATCTTTCATTCTCCTTTTTCCAACATCAATACGCTTGCTACTTGGGAAGGGATTTTTGTTTTCCTGATATCTGAAATGCAAAACTTTGTTATGGATTTAAATGGCAGCAAAATAATCAGAAATAAAATTTTCTACACCTGGGCCACTCATGTATTTTAAAATCCTACTTTCCTCCAGCTTTCCTGTACACTTCAGCACATGTGAATACCTCAGGGAGATATTTGGTTCAGTCCTTTTGGCCTCAGTCCTTGCAGGAAGCACAGTAGCCAACATATACACTCTAGGAAGTAGATGAGAAAAACTGAAACCTTTCACAGAAAACATTTCCAAAATCTGGCCCAGGCTTCCCATGGCAGCCTCTCAAATGCTTTCAAGTAAGACCTACTGATTTTCAGGCATTTCCTTCCTTCTTTGGCTATGGAGGCTGGTGAAGGAAGAGGCACAGTTTTAGGTATCAAAGCCTTGTCCACACTGTGGTCTCACCATCCTGGTTGGCTTCTAGGTGTTGGCGGTTTTTTGGTATAGTTAGATCTCAAACCCTGGTTTGTTCATCAATAGCAAATATAAAATGTAATTGTGAGTAGGAGTTGGAATAAATGCGCCCAAGTCTTTATATGATATGTAACAATATCTTCCATTGCCATAGTGACTTGCATAAGTTAGCTTCCTTGTCACTCACAACAATAATGTGAGATAGGGTCTTCAGAGGAGAAGACTCTTGCCCAAGGTCACACTCAGGTGAGTCAAAGTAGGCTAGGGATTAGACTCCCACTTTCTTAACAATCAGTCCAAGATTCTTTCCATTGAACCGATGTTTGTACTACCTAACTAGGAAGATTATGGCAGGGAATGTTCAGTTGTTTTCAGTCATGCCCAACTTTTTGGGACCCAATTTGGGGTTTTCTTGACAAAGATACTAGAGTGGTTTGATATTTCCTTCACCAGCTCATTTTACAGATGAGGAAACTGAGGCAACCAGGGTTAAGTTAACTGCCCAGGATCACACAGCTAGTAAGAGTCTGAGGCCAAGTTTGAACTCAAGAAGATAAGTCTTCCTGACTCTATACATGCTCTATCCACTATCTACACTGCACCACCTAGCTGCCTCTATGTGGGAGAATAGAGCCATGTTAACCAGAAGTGCATGTCAGGTCATTGCTACCATTGTTATTGTCATGTTAGAAGTATTATTGTTGACCCTGGTCAGTCTCACACAGGGGATTCTTGCTCGTGTTCAGGTATAGATGAGCTCTGAGGTTCCTTCTGACTTAAGACTGTTTTACTTTATTACACCTGTTTGAAGGATGAAGAAACTATAGCTTTGAAGCATAAAATGACTTGCCCAAGGCCACAGGAGGAGTCAGTAGTAGAGGCAGAAGTGTTGGTGCTTCTCTGGTTCCCATAAATTTTACCCATCCTACTCCCCGCCAACAACGTTGCTAATAGTAATGAGAAGGAAGAGTAGAAGGAGGAGGAGGAGGAGGAGGAGGAGGAGGAGGAGGAGGAACAGGAGGAAGAGGAGGAGGAGGAGGAGAACAATTAACATTTATATAGCACTTTAGGGTTTGCTAAGTATTTTACTTATGTTCTCATTTGATCCTCATAACAACCCTATGAAGTAGGTGACATTATTCCCATTTTACAGATAAGGATAGAGAGCTTCAGAAAAGTTAAACAAATTGACCAAGATAATATAAGCAATAAGTGGCCAGGGCTGGGATTTGAACCTTTGTCCTCTGACAGCAAACCCAGATACTTTGTGCTTTGTACTTGTACAAGGACACTTGTACTTGCACTGTAGCACACTATAAGCCTCTTTTTGATGTAAATTGTAAAATGTAGATGCTTCTAGTAAGTCTTATTCACTGTCAACCAATCATCTGAGTATAAATTAGTTTTAATAGACTCATGTCCTCTATTTTAGGAAGGATGAAGGAAGTATGAGACCTCTATGGTGGAGAGGACAATAAATGACCTGTAAGAGACAGCTGAGCTTGTGGGAAGACCTAGAACATCATTTTACCTAGGATAATCTGTAATGATATATACTAATTGTAGCTAAAGGAAGCAGTATCTCATGGTGGAGAGAGACCTAACTTCGAGCCCTGGCTTTGCCATTTACTAGCTGTGTGACCTTGAACAATTACTTTCATTTCAATTCTAGAAACATTTTTAAGCTATTCACTACATTCAAGACATTGGGCGTACAAAGACAATGAAAAACACTCTTTCTCTCAAAGATCTTATAACTACTCTTATATTTACTCTTTATACTCCTATACTACGGTATATGTACTATGCTATATACTGTATACTATTTACTATAATATGCTATAGTATATATGCTACGCTGTATACTGTGTACTATATGCTGCAATATACTATAGTATATGTACTATATATCTACTATATCTACCTCTTTGGTACTCAGTTTGCTCATCTGTAAAGTGGGGATAAATAATACTGATACTTCCTCTGCCTTTCTCCTAAGGTAGTTACAATAATAAAATAATATATGACAAATAATTGGGAATATTTATATATATTTTAACTGATCCCATGGTTTCATTAACATATGGAACTATGTAAGGAAACCCCTGTAATGAATACAGGTCAGTCCTTTTTTTTGCAACTTGTAGTCTTTGAAAATTGCCTGGGCCATTGGGAGGTTAAGGGACATGGCCAGAGTGATGTAGCCAGCGCATGTCAGAGGAAGGACTTAAAGTCAGGTCTTCTCGGCTCCAAAGCCAATTCTCCTTACTCTCCTCTATAGCTATGGCTCACTGTGAATATAAGATATAATGAAGAGAAGCCCTTACCTGTGGTGTGAGGAGCTGTCCCCACTCCTACCCCCGTAGCATGGAGGTGTCATTGTGTGGTTCAAAGGGAGGCAGAACAGACTTTTCTAGCTTTTTCTCTACCTTCTCCAAGGGAGATTTTCACTCTAGGCTACAGAGGAAGTGAAAGGTTGGGGCCAGAGGCCCTCTTCTCTCCTCAGAGAGAGGGGCACTGGGCTACAAGTGTATCTGCTTGCTTAGATATTGTTAGTCTAGGGGGTATGACTGTGTACAAGCTAACTTCTGATCACTTCATCATTATTATTGGGAGGAAAGAGATGGGACTCTGAACTTTATGGCCAAGGCTTGACTCCTTTTCCATCAAATCCCAGTTCCACAAAGAACATGCATAGCAATTAGCCAAGAAACCCATTTATCCAAAGCATAGAAAAACAGGGATCAGAGAAGATATACATAGGCGAATATATAGCAGACAATACAGAATGAAGAAGCGCTCTTACTGTGAATGAGATAACTCAGCTCAACAGAGAGAGAGAGAGAGAGAGAGAGAGAGAGACAGAGACAGAGAGAGACAGAGAGAGAGAGAGACAGAGAGAGAGAGAGAGTACTAGACCTAACCCCAGGGGAAACTCACTGCAATCTCTGGTGTAGCAAGAAAGGAACAGGGATATGATGGAGTCTGCCAGTTCCTCTCACATCTTCCCAGAGTCTTTTCCTTTAGCAACCTGAAGTGGAGTTGACCTCTTCCACCTTTCCTCTTGGAGTTTAAAGAATCTCAAAGAATGCTGGAGCTCTCAGGTTCTGGCCAACTCTGCCCCACTCCTCACTCAGGGCAGGACACTCATCTCCACCAATAAGGAGAGTCCCCTACCAATGGGCTTTGGGATAGGGTTTACAAAGATAACAGAACTAGGTTATATTTTTGTGATGACTTCTTTGCATGAGTATATTTGATTCCCACAACCCCTCTGTGATGTTAAAAGTATCCTCCAGTAATATCACCATTTAAAAGTTGGAGAAACAGACTCCAAAGAGGTTGAGTGATTCCTCAAAAAAGAAGAGGTGGGAATCACAGAATCATAAAGTGCCAGAAATGGAAGGAAACTCATCAAACCTTTTTATGGTGTGAAAATGGAAGCTCTAATGTCTCACCCAAGGTCTCATAAGTAGCATGTGCCTGAGCCAGAAATTGAAGCCAGGGCTCCTGATTCCAAACTCACTGCTCTTTCCATTCTCACAGTCCTAGGCCCACCCCACCATAGACCTTGGGCTAACCACTCACCTTGGTGACTTTAAGGCAAAAGATACTACTTCATGGCAAAGCAATAATTAGCAAATCTGGAACCCAAGGCAAATTCAATGGGAGAGGGAGGGACTAGATCCGTGATCCTCCCAAGGTGGGTACAGTCAGACCAGAGGAGAAGTAACCCATCCCCTGATCATCCAGGGTTCAGCCCCCTTTGCATAACAGATAGATTTAAGTCCCTTAACCCCCAAGAAGAGGCGAGAGGTGGAGAAATGGGAGGCAGAAGGTCAGAGCAGTGGGGGATGTTAAGCTTTAGGATACTAGAATTCTATTGTTACTACGCAGAATAATATAGGCCAACACGGTCCCTGCCCTCAATTTAATCCAATTCTTGGATAATTTGCTTCAATCCTCCTTCTCATTCGACCCAGTAGAGAGACAGAGATTTTGCCAGAAATATGGAAAAGATTGAGGGAGAAGGAAAGAAAAGAATGTGTCAGGGTTTAGCTCTATGTTAATAGTGTAGTAGAGGATTGAAATATCTTGTAGCCAGATACTGGGCTCCACAAGAACCCCATGGACATAAACACCTCTAACTTCAAATTCTTCTCTGATTCCTTCCAGGTTTCCCCTGCCAAGATGCATTTTATATTTTTCTAATGCTTGCCAAATTCAAGATATGACTTTAAAGTGATGGCACTTGGGTGTGCTGGTGAAATACATCTCATTATTCTATAGTTCCACCTCTAACAGGGAAACATCGCTCTTTCAGGGTGCCCTGGAGAGAGACCCAAATGTAACAGGATGTGTGCAGTGAAAATAAGAGCTCATATGGTTCTCATGTGGTTTCTCTAAACAACCTTAAGAGGTAGGGAGGGCAAACATCATTGTTCCTATTGTACAAACGAGGAAACTGAGCCTCAGAGAGGGTAGGGAAACTTGCCCTCGGACAGCTTGTAAATGTCAGGGGCTAGAGTAGAACCCAGTATTAACTCTAAAGGCAATGCCCATTCTTTTATAATGGGGGTTCTTAACCCGGAATCTGTGAACTTGTGATATATGTGTATATACGTATGTGTTATTGATAACTATTTTAATACAAATGGCTTTCTTTATAATACCATTAATTTTATTGTAAATATTTAATAGCATTATTCCAAGATGGGGGCCATAAGCTTCAATAGACTGATAGAGGGGTCTATGACTCTCAAAAAGCTGAGAACCCCTGTTTTATGCTGTTACTGCCTCATAATGAAGTTCCCAAACCACTTACACTCCCCACCAGCCCTTTGGACATGCTTGGTGATTTCTCTGAAGGTAGTGACTTGATTGGGGTGCTTTTAGTATAATCAGAAGATTCCTTTGTGGGCATCATTGGTACTTTAATGGGTGAGGAACCACAAAACCATTTGTTTACCAGTCCCCAAGGACAGCTTGAGCTTCCAATATCGTACCATTAAGAAAGAAGACTCAATTACTAACATTCAGTTAACATACTCTCAGTCGTACTCAAGTGTAAATAACTGATATTAGAGTCTTTATGAGAACAGATTTTGAAGGGGGAGAAGAAGCAGATGCCTGAAGGGTCTGTGGGAAAAAGAAAGCCTCTAATTTGGGAAAATCCTCGTAAAGGAGGGTTGTGGGCCCTGAACATAAAATTTGGACCTATCTGAAACCTTCATTGATTCAACAAACATTTATCACACTCCTTTAACAATAACTCCTATTTCTACCAGACTTTAAGGTTTATAAAGAACTTTCCTGACAATAATTCTATGAGGTAGGTGGTACAAATATTGTGATTCCCCTTTTGTTGAAGAAATTGTGATATGAAGTACAGTTTTCTTCTCACTGTATCATGCCTTCAGGCTTAAGATTCTGCTAGAGATCTGTGACTAATAGAGAGATGAATCAGACAAAGCTCTTACTTCAAGGGACCTCAGGAATTAGGACTGGAAATTGACAAGAACAAAAATACTATAATGCAAGACAGTAGATAGTGAGTGCCCTATAGAAGGTAGGAATAAAGTGCCATTTAGTTCAAAGTGAAGATTGTGGTAAGCTGAGATTTTACCAACTCTCCAAGGTAACTGCTCATTTGTCCAGTGGGGTCAAAGGGGTCATAAAATGCTTCTAGCCTGATACATAGAGCTAGTCATATTCTATGCATCCCTCTCTAATCCTTTCTGTCTGTCTTTTCTTCTAAGTGGAATAGATGACTCTTACCTCCCAAATAAGCCAAGAAATTATTCATCCTCCATACATGTCCAACCCTCTACTGCCAACCCTCATTGAGCCAAAGCAAATGGCTAGGGGGAAAAAACAAGAATAAAACAGACTTTGAGTTAACTGAGTACATATTATCCAAGGTTTTCATTTGAAAACCATTAACTGTCTACTCAGCTGTGAAGCAAATGTTACTGTTTTCTTTCCCCTCCTTTGCCTCTGAGTCCCCAGACAAACAACCACAGGTGTTTTCCTACTTTGATAAACATGTTTAATTCATAAAGTTGCTATAGCAAAACGTGGGGTTTGTTTGGGGCTAAACATACTTAAGATGCTTATTTATTTGTTTTTTTAAGTAAAGCATGTGGATTGGAATGCTAAAAGTATGATCTAGTGAAAAGAACATTGGACTGGCCATCAAGAGATATAGGTCAGGTCTCATTTCCTACTAGTTATGTGTTACTAGTAACTAGTTAAGCAAGTCAAATGTGGATGAGAGCACTTGAAACACCTACCTTCAATGGTTGTTGTAGTGATCAAATGTGATAGTAAATTTAGCAAACCCTAGTCAACAAGAATTTGTTAAATGCTTAATATATACCAGGATCTGTAGTAAGCATCTGGTTCTAAAAAATTCAAAAGGTTGTAATTAATATATTATTTAAATGATAACATTTGAAATGTTTAACAATGGATGCAATGGTGTATTATTCAATGATCAAACATACAATCAAATATTAAATTATGAACTTACAAAATTGTGTTAATTGGTAACCCCTTATGAAAATGTAACAATTATTATTAGGACTTTGCTTGCTGTACAATACTTAGTAATATCATAGGTTAGCAAATGATACCCAGTTACTGTCTAGCTGTTTAGAATGACCTGCTCCTTCTCTTTTCCATTCCAGTTAGAATAATAGGGATTTATCAACAAGTAATGGTGAATGTATAATAGCTTTTTGGATAGACCTTTCCTTTGCAAACAGAGAAGATCGCCTCAATTTTAGCTGAGCACCCTGAGAAATATAGTTCAAATAAGAGTTGGACTAAATGAGGGGTTCTTGACCATTTCTGGGTCATGGACCCCTCTGGCAGTCTAGTGAAACGTAGGGACCCCTTCTCAGAATAATACTATTAAATACATAAAATAAAATACATAGGATTACAAATAAAACCAATTAAAATATTGCTACCAAAAATATTTTTAAGTTCACAGACCCATGTTAAGAATCCTGGGACTTGATGATCTCTGAGGTACCATCTAGGTCTAAGGCCCCTCTGAGTTCTACCAATCCAGGAATTCTCCCAACCATGTTGATATTATGAGTTGATATTGGATAGCACTGTGCTAAGGTGATGATGTTGGTGATATAATAATAGAAGGTGATAAAATAATGAAATAACAGTTTGTGAACATTATGGGATGGGACTAAGCAAAAGTAGATTTTACACAACCCCATAAATCTCTCAAACAAATATGGAGCAACCATTAGAATCAGAAGAGGGTGGGGTGGAAAGAGAGGCAGACTATGGCTAAGGCAGCATGAATGGGTCAAGCCTGGCCATTGCCAGTCATATGCCTACTTGGATCCTGGCTTCCCTATCAGGCAGGCAGGCAGTCAATAGACATTTATTGATCACCTACCATGTACCTGGCACTACAGAGGCCAACTATGGGCTAGCCCTCCAGACAAATACCAGTATACCTCACTTGTGCTACCTCTCCTGATATAAAGCATCCAGGGATATGACCCCAGGGCTGCAAGAACACCCAGACACACAAGTGTTAAAAACTCCAGACCTTCTTCAGCTCAGCACTGTAAGGTTCTGGGAGCCTTGCCTACCATTTACTTCTCCAGTCTCTCCTACTCTGCACTGAAATGTTGACAAGGGTCAGGTCAGTCTAATATGAATGTACAAAGCTATCTAAGAAACCTACTGAAGCTAGCGGAGTATCAGATGCACATCCCCATGGACTCTCCCAATTCCATGTTCTCTTTAATAGCTTCTCATTCCCCTCCTCCCCCTCTTGAACACCAGCCTCATAAAGGAATTACCCTGCACTTGTCAGGGTGATATTTAGAATTGTAAATCAACCTGATGCATGTCAGGTTACCTAATAACTGAGGCATGGTTTTTTGTTCACTTAATTTTACATATCACTTGATCCCACATAGCATGATGCTGCCTCTCAAAGGACTGCACAGGTAGAAAATCTTCGTCCCTTGAGGGTAGTTTTTATTTTTTGGAAATTAGCCAAAAGTTATTAGGAGTCAAGTGTAGTGATCAAAGTAAGGAACGGAATTTTTGTTCAAAAATAAGGTATGACAATAGGATAATGAGACAGACCAATCCATATATTTCCCCTCCAGTGCTAAATCTATTATCCTCTGATCCTAAACTTGTTATGAAAGGCAATTCCCAAAGATCAATCAATAAACATTTATTAAGTGCCTACTATATACCAGGCAC
Source organism: Trichosurus vulpecula (assembly GCF_011100635.1). Taxonomy (NCBI): domain Eukaryota; kingdom Metazoa; phylum Chordata; class Mammalia; order Diprotodontia; family Phalangeridae; genus Trichosurus; species Trichosurus vulpecula. Next base: position 201,489,724 of record NC_050578.1, on the reverse strand, counting down.
TGTGCTAAGGACTAGGGATACAAAAAGAGGCAAAGGCAGTCCCTGCCCTCAAGGAACTTACAATCTAATAGAAGAAACAATATCCAACACATTTCTGAACAATGATAACATCATTAGAGGGCAACGAGGTGGCACAATTGACTCATCTTTCTGAGTTCAAATTCTGCCTCAGATACTTACTAACTATCTGTCCCTAGGCAAGTCACTTAACCCTGTTTGTCTCGGTTTCCTCATCTGTAAAATGAGCTGGAGAAGGAAATGGCAAACAACTCCAGTATTTTTGCCAAAAAAAAAAAAAAACGAAAACAAATGGGGTCACACAGAGTCAGACGGGACTGAAACAATTGACCGACAACAAAAACATCACTAGAATAAGTGTCTGGTCTCCCAGGGGGACTATTTTGAAGGGAACAACATTCCTTTGGATGGATAAGTACCTCTGACTTATATTTTTTTAAAGTAGGTATGAATATATCAGCCCCCTATTCAATAAATGCTTGTCCCCATCCCTCACCCCATACTTGGAATCTCTCCCTTCTCATCTCCACCTCCTAGCTTCCCTAGCTTCCTTCAAGTCTTAAATAAAATGTCATCTTCTGCAAGAAATCTTTTCCAGTCTTCCTTAATCTTAATTCCTTCCCTCTGAAGTTTCCCCAATTTACACTATATACAGCTTGTTTGTACATAGTTGTTTTATGTATGTGCCCCTCAGTAGACTGTGAGTCCTTGACAGTAGAGATTATTGGGGGGCTTTCTTTGTATCCCCAGCACTTAGCACAGAGAGTGGCACACAGTAGGCACTTAATAAATGCTAGTTGACTGACTGACTAGACATATAAAAGTGGGACAAGGTAGGGAAGAGTGGAAAAAATGTTTTTGATTATATGCACCTTCACTTTGATGCCAATCTTAAGACTAGGAATCTTTTTCTCATAATTTTTGTGGGTAGCAACATACACCAAAAAGACTCATGAAGAAACATTTGGAGCATACCTGAAACAACTCAAGCAACTCCATCCTCCCCTCCCTCCATGGGATGGAAAGAAACCAGAGGTGTATTTTCACAGGAAAAGGAAGGAAGAGCATCCAGGCAGAGCAGTAATGAACTGATGGAGGAATCGACCACAGTCCTTGTTAGGACGATGCTATGGTCTAGAGCCAAGGTTGTAGAAACCAATGCTTCATGGTGCTCTGCAGTGCCATGCTGAGAGATAGTCACACAGACCAAAAGAATGTGTGACAATGATGGTAAGGCATGCAGAAAAAGACAATAAGCCAGTCTCAAGACCTTAAATATCAGTACTAAATGGTGCTCTGAAGTTTAACCTGGGGGAGGACAGGAGGGAAAAAAGAAGCAGAATTTACCAGAAAGCTGAGGAAAACTGTAACTGTACCTGAAGGGCGGGGCTCTTATTCTCTACTGTCTTAAATTTAACTCCTTCCACGGTTAATGCTTTTGTTGTCTAAATACTTGCAGGTATCTATGCACCCTTTGGGTAAGGTAGGTGGCAAAGTGGTTAGAGCACCAACCCTAGTCAGGAAGACTCATCTTCCTGAGTTCAAATCTGGCCTCAGACACTTACTAGCTGTGTGAACCTATGCAAGTCACTTAACCCTGTTTTACCTCAGTTTCCTTATCTGTAAAAAGAGCTGGAGAAGGAAATGGCAAATCATTCCTTTATCTTTGCCAAGAAAACTCCAGATGGGGACATGAAGAGTCAGACACAACTGAAAAATATACCCTTTGAGAGATAAAAGTGATATCCTGATGTTCTGAGGGGAACCCTGGACTGGAGCAATATGAACCTCAGAATTTATTATTCAAGAGATGACTCAAGATTAAATTTGAGTCATCTATTGGAGGTCAAGATCTGACCCTTGGGTTACATGTGCCTTGGTTCATAATTTCCTGCCCTGGGACTTGGATTTGGAGGACCCGTGTTTGAGTCCCTGGGAGAGGTGAACTAGACAGATGGCACAGAAGCTCCCCACAGTTTTAGTATTTCATGTTCTGTGTTCTAAGGACCTTTCTGGCTCTAACATTCTATGTTCTCAGTTCCCTTCCAGCTTTTTGAAGTGACTATGTACATAAGTCCTTTCTTTCCTTTTTTCTTTTTTAAAGGCTTATTGATGTGTTTTGTTTCACATCACAAACATCTACAGATTATTTCAGCTCTGTGAGAGGTCATGTGTAACAAAATAAAATTTAAATAAAACTAAAAATATAGCAACTTCATCTGAGAGTGTATGCAACATTCTGTCTGTGGTGCTCTCTGTCTCTATCTTTGTCTCTCTGTCTCTGTCTTTCTGTCTCTGTCTCTTTGTCTCTCTCTCTCTCCCTCCCTCCTCCCTCTCTCTCACTCACTTATTAAAATTAACCAAAATCTATTTTTTCTCCCTCCTATCTCCAATTCCTTTAAAACTTTCTTTCCTTTCCAATCAGCATTGTCTGACTTGTACTCTACCGCTCATTGACTTAGAGCTTGGTGACATCTCAGTACTTCTCTCTGACTTCTATATCTCTACGGATATAGAATAAGAACTTGTATTCCTTTCAAACAAAAAGTAATAGAAATTCATTGGTTCCACAGAACTTTTAAGCAAGTGAGGAAAAGGAAAATCTTCTACTATCTTTTATTGTCAATCATTATTATGCTATCAAGTATTATTTCCTATAACAACTTCAAAATTTCCACTGCAGAGAAAAAGTATGTCACCGACAGAGAGAAATTGTCAGTTTCGACAAATGTGAATGTATTCAAGTGAAACAGATACTTATATGAAAGTACATTATTTTTCAAAAGATGGAATGCCTTTAGGAAATAGACTTTGGAGAATAGAATAGGGATTTCTTGATTCCACAGACAAGTGGATGAATGACAAGGCATCTGAATATATTCCTAGCTCTAAATAGAGAGGATCCTTCTCTATGGAAAGTTAGGTGTAGGCCGAATTTAAGACATTAGAAACATAGTGATTTCCTTGGCTATTCATTCCCCTTGATTTTCTCAATCATCTAAGTCTTTTTGAAAGTGGTCGTTAGAACCCCACAGGCAAAAAAAATATCATAAGTGAATGTTGCGAAATTATAAAAAATAAGCATGACCAAGAGAAGAGATATTAGAACATCCCACTGCCACACTCTGTGTCAGAGGTGAGAGATCCACAAATGTTGTACGTGTCACATATTTTCAGAATTTTTGAACAATTATGCTGATTTTTCCCATCTTTTTTATCCATAAAAATACCATTTTTATGTGGAATGGTTTTCTGGGAGGGAGGAGAGATACTGGGAGAAAACCAGAAAATTTGAATATAGAGTATTTTGCAAATTCTAAGGCATTATATAAACGTTAGTTGTTTTTGAATCAGATTATGAACCTACATGATTTATTTTGTTGACTTTTTTTAAATGGAAAACTGTTCTGAGTATTAATTTGGACCAGGGAGGATCAGAAAGTAGAGAAGCAGATAATCAGAGAAGCAGGAAGACTCAAATTTTGTGGTTCCATTATAATGCCCATTAAGACTTACCCAAAGATACTTTTCCCTATTTGCTTTACATAAGATCAGAGGAGCAAACAAAGGAGAGCAGGAAAATGTCAGGTCTTGGAGTCAGAAAATGAAAATCTGCATCCCAGCTCTTTCATTTACAGGTTGTGTGACCCTGACTGAGTCACTACGTCTGAACCTCAGTTTCCTTGCCTGAAAATGTGAAAAATAGTTGTAATTATCACCTCATAGGCAGCTAAGGCACTGGGCCTGAAGTTAGGAAGACTCAACTTCACAAGGTCAAATCTGGCCTCAGACACTAGCTGTGTGACCCTGGACAAGTCACTTAACCCTGTTTGTCTCAGTTTACTAATCTGTAAAATGAGCTGGAGAAAAAAATGCAAACCACTCCAAGATCTCTGCCAAGAAAACTCCAAATGGGATCACGGAGAGTCAGACATGACTGAAAAACGACAACAATAACTACTTCATATGGTCATTGTGAGAAACATACTTTGTAAATGTGAATTAGTATTATCTTCCATTGAATCAGAGAATTACAGAGTTGGACCTCAAAGGTCATATGATCTCTGGTCTCAGCTAAAACTCCACCTTCTACAAGAAACCTTTCCCAGTTCTCCTTAATGTTAGGACCATCTCTTTGTTGATTATCTCCAATTTACCCTGCAAATATCTCATTTGTACATAATTGTTTTCATATGGTCTCTGCCATCAGACTGAGTTCCTTGAGAACAAAAACTATCTTTTGCCTTTCTTTGTATTACCAGTGTCCACATAGTAGGTGCTTAAATACTGCTTGTTGACTGTTGTTTAACTGATGTAGAAGTTTGAAGTTGTTGCTATGGACAACAGGGAGTCATCAAAAGTTCTTGAGCAAGAGAATAACATGATAAAACCATTCAGGAAGATAAGAACCTTTCACATGAGAACTGATACAAGATGAATAGCTCCAGCAGATTAGACAAGAGCCAGAATTTAAAATCCTTTTCCTTGGACCAGGAATCTGTGGCCTCAAGGTCGCATGTGGTCCTCTAGGTCCTCAAGTGTGGCCCTTTGATTTGTTCTATAAAACTTCGACTGAGTCAAAAGGTTGCACCCAAGGACCTAGAAGGCCATATGTGGCCTCAAGGCCACAGGTTCTCCACCTTTCCAAACTGGAGGTACAACCACTTCATTGCAGCTTTTGTGGAACCCATCACAAAGGAAGACTATTTGCTCTTCTTCAGAGACAAAAGAAGGTAAATTGCAAAATAAAATAAAGCCATTGGGCAAATTGGCCATATTGGTAGACAACAATATATGAATTCCTATGAATCAATAGACAAAATGAATCAATGGTGACAATTCCCAAATACTGTCCTATAAACCAAGAAGGGCAGTTTTCTCACCAAACCAAAGGTTGCCTCAGTCCTAGTTTAGCTGATACTCACAGGCCCAAGAACCTTCCAGGTTTTGCATGTGCAGCATTCAGAAATTACCTTCAGCTCTGAGGCAATGGGGGTAGCAAAGCTCTGGCTGTGTAACCTCAGTTAAGTCACTCCAGACCTCATCTGTTAAATGGGAGTTCTATTAGATAAACTCTTAGGTCGCTTCCAACTTTAAGTGCAGTGGGTCCTGAAATGTTTTTGAACAAGAAATGAACACATTAGGGACTTGAGTCACTTATAGAGAGCTGATGGGACCAACCCCACAAATACATTTTGAATAATCAAAACCAAAATATGCTTATTATAAGAAATTGGGGGGGGGCAGCTAGGTGTCACAGTGAGTAGAGCACCGGCCCTGGAGTCAGGAGGACCTGAATTCAAATCCAGCCTCAGACACTTGACACACTTACTAGCTATGTGACCTTGGGCAAGTCACTTAATCCAAATTGCCCAGCCTTCTGCCCTGCAAAAAAACCCAAACCAAAATAAAACAAAACAAATGGGGGAAGCAGTTGCGTTTCCACAGAGTTGAAAGTATCCCTCTTCCCCTCTCCCCCAGCTTTAGCAGAATGTAAGGCAGGTGACGAATTAGAACTAGTTCTAATCAAAGCTGTGATCTAGCAGAGACCAGCCTCTGGTCGGGTGAAAGTTTAGAGGCTTGTACACATGCTTAAATGAGCCATTTGAGGAAGGCATGATGTAGGCAGTCAGAGGGTTGTATCTGGCCAATGAAGAGCCTGGCAGGAGATTCGAAGTGGGAGTAAATAAAAGGACTGGCATCCATTTGAGTCCCTGTACTCTCCTGTACTCTGTCCAGGGGACATACCCATTTATTCAGACAGAATAAATGTAAAATATAATTAAAATGTTCCTGGCTTCCCAACAAGTATTGTTTATTCCTAGACAATGTGAGTATTTTAATAACAATAACTTGGGGGCTTGTTACTGGGATAAATACAGCTTCAGAAGAAAGAAATATTTCACCCAGAGAAGGGGAGTGCCCCCACTGATTTCCAGTGGGCCCTAATATCTGTAGGTAAAAATTTCCCTTCTTCAGACTGCTAACTTCCCAGGAGTATTTTTCTGGAATCCTTGGGAACCCAGGAGCATGAGTAAAGGGAAAAAGTGAAGGAAAATGGCCATAGACAGCGTAAGTCAGGTACCTGAGCAAGGTAGGAAAGATTCAGGAACCAAAGCATTGCTTTGTCATGTCTGGATTTGCTCCAAGTTGAGAAATAAGATCTGCTTGGAATGGGGAAAGATCTCTTAAAATATTTGACCTAGGGTGGGGAGAATGGATTTTTCCTAGCATTTTTCCACACGGCCCGTGAAGAAAAATGCTGGGAAAATTGGGGACAATGGTGGGTTGACCCAGGAAAAGGATTTGGAAGTTTGTGGGTGGTAAAAATTCTCTCTCAAGGAGAAGTAGATTGATTTGTACTGCAAAACCTTTCACTGCTTCACAGAAAAGGAGAAGGCAACACACAGCTGCGAGGTGGAGATGTGAAGCATGAAATGTGTTATTTTTAATTTAATGCTTTGGATGGGTCTGAATTTAAATTCTAAATGGTTCATGTGTGATGTTTTGTCTAATGTCTTATCTGTAGTTTAAGAAAAGTTTTATGTTTTATGTTCCTGTAGAAATTTTTAACTCTAGGAACAGAGAGGTTAAAGGAATTAATTAGCAAAAGAAAGAGCTCTCTGGAAGGCTGTGGAGAAAGAAAACTGAAGCTGGGGGATGGAGATAAGCTCCTTTAGTATGCAAATTCTTAGTCATTTAACTTAACTTCAGGTTTTAAGATTGGGAAAGAACTCCCATTTTTCTTAGGCATTTAGTGGGAAATTAAGATTCTTTTTGGTTCCAACACTGGCCAAGTTGGAATACCAGACTAGAAGTTGAATTGTGAAAATCCAGCAGGTTTTAGAACTGATAAGGAATCGGAGCTGAAGCAGCCCAAAGGAAGAGAGGGCTGATAGGGAGAAGAAAGCTGAGGGCTCTAAATTATGGTTTAATTAGATCTTAAAGGTTAAAAAAATCTGTATGTTCGCATTAACCCAATGTATCTGACATCAAGCAAAGTGTTTTAAAACTGCAGAAATAAAGGGGATCTTCTGTATGATAATGGGATGATCACTTCAAGGGTTCAGTGGTCTCTTTACAATGTGATTAATTGTCAGACATTTAACTTTAAGTTTTAAGGTAAAAGCAGCTGGAGAATATTTGAGGTAGTTTGGGTCACGATTAGGAAAGAAAGACATTGAAATTGGAGCAAGAATACAGAGGGTAAAACGTTTGAGTAAAGATTGGGAAAGAAAGAGAGATAGAAGATGGAGGTAAGGGATTTGGGTGGGGGCTCTGGGTCCATGTGCTCTTAGCCACCCACTCCCCCACCCCACTCCACCTTAGAAGACTGGGTGTGTCAATCAGGAGCTGAAGCTAAAGGAAGCTTGTAGCCCGATTGGAAAATAAGGCTGATCAGTTAGTAATGAAAGGTCTTATTAAATCTGGGTATTGACTATAGTAAAGATATTGATTTGTATAATTATAAAATAAACTTTGTGTAAGGCATGATTGAATTTTGTTTTCACAGAGATTATATAAAATTATGATTTGAAGCCATATATTAGTGGCTAGGGATAGGAAATTAAGCTAGCCCCCCTGAAAATTAGCATATCTAAAAGGGCTAGCTCCTTTGTTCTTAGAAAGGCCTCTAGTATCTCAAGGGCTGCCAGGCTCAAAGTAATTCCCCTAGAGATGAGATCTTTATTGATAATCCTGGACTCCTTGTCAATCTCTTTAGCAATTGAGGGAGATCCTTTCTCAAGTTATCTGAGGCAGACAAACAGAGGAGAAACTAAAAATATTTTAACTTGGAATAAAGAATTGGTGTGTATGAAGATGAGAGGGGTGGAGGAGCAGCAAACCCATGTGCTCTAAAGAGTCCAAAGCTTTTTTCTTGGAAAGGGAGTGGCCAAATATCCTTCAAATTCCTTAGGCTTTTTTGTTAATTCAAACTTTTTTTTTTGAAAACTCCAAAGGATTGAAGTCAGGAATTGGAATGCCTAAAGTGGGGTTTGGTGAAAGGTGACCAATGAAGGTCAGGGTGCCAACTTCTAATCTGGATGAATTAATAGGAATCTGGAAATGTAGTTGAGGTCATCTTATTTCTAAATTGTATTTTTAGAGTTCTCTTAGGTGGGAAAATTTGAGACCTTTATAAGGCCTGAATTTTTGTTATATATGAATTGATCTTTTAAAAAGGATGTGATAAATATGTGATAGTTTGAAACATGTTTGGTTATAAGCAAGTAATATTACAGCAGATTTTCCTTTTGAAATCTGGGCTATTTATAAAAATATATGCAGTGCTTCAGGGTGCTAATCTCCATGTGTTGGTAATGAGATGAATGACTTCCTGTGTAAGGAGACTTAGAAATGTATTCACCTGACTTGATGGGTAGTTTCAAGTTTTAAATACATAAAAATGTTTAAGGCATTATTACATTTGTATGGTTTAAATGTCGCTAAGAATTGTACTGTTTGAGAAAAATGATGAAGGGGTTAAAAAGCTGTTACTGAATTACCGTTGAAATTAATTTTTGTCAATCATGTACAAAAGAGTTTTGCGACAATTTGGCATTTTGTAATATCTAGGAATTTGGTGATTATATAATACTTTGGGAATTTATGAAAAGCAATTCCCCTTATAATCTAGATGTTGTTAGATTAGGAATTACACTTAATCAAGAATTGAGGCTAAATAAAACAAGGATTCTTGGCATAAATTCTTATCTCCTGTGTAAAATCTTGAATTTTATGAGTCTGTGGTTGGGACCAGATGCTAGGGAGATGTGCATAAGGTGAATGTGCCTCACAGAGATACCCAGACAGGTCCGGGCAAATGTTAATCCCCCACTATTGTTGAGTGAGGTAGAAATTGATGTCTCTTTGATCAGGGTCCAGAGTGACCTAGGTCTACCCCGGAACTCATTTTAATGTAACTCCCCTCCCAGAATGTAGGCCTGTCAATTGGCATTCCTTGGGAACACCTACTCTTTGAAGGGCATATGTTTTACCCTTTTCAACCTGGTAGAAGGGAAGAAGGGAGAGGAGTAGCAGTTACTGGGATCTACTGAGAGAGAACAGCAGGAATCAGAAACCAGCCAACCTCCAAAACTAGATTTTTAAAGTCAGCAAAACTGCCAAAACTAGACAAAAGGGAAAAAGAAGTTTGTGAAATAAAGATACAAATGAAATGTTGAATCATAATCCCGTAGACTAAGGCTGGGATTTAAAATTACTTTGTATCTATGTGGAATAAGGTCCTTAAATGTTTTAAGGTGATGTAAGAGCAACTGGGTGTTAGGACAAGTGCTGTAATTAATTACTGAATTAAAGAGACATTTTCAGTTTGGGGAAATGAATTTCAGTATAAGTTTCTTAGATAAGATGTAGAATACTTTTACACTGATGGGAAAAGTTAAATGTGGTTGTTTGGATTTGAATCCATTCAATGGTCTAAAACGTAAAGATAAAGTTAGTGTTTGAACCTATCATATTTATATGGTTCAATTCTTTAAGTATATCTCATTCTTTCAGATCAGGCATGGTTAGAGGAGAATAGAAAAGCCCGGGAAACTGACGCAAATGTGTTAGAGCAATGACTTATGGGCTTAAAGGGAAGATTTTATGAACAAGGGTGGAAATGCATGCAACGTGTTTAGAGCTAGCTTTGGAGATGTTCCTTAAGCAATGTGAGATTATAGTCATATCTTAAACTGATTATTGGAACTTGCTATTCAAAGACTTAATGGGACTGTTAACTGACTGTTTCTGAGTCTAACTCCAGGTGTGAATATCAAGGAAGACTGTCTGAGTTGCTGATCCATGATGCCAACTGCCCTGTGAGGGGAAAGTATGAACTGCAGGTGTAATTTCATGGGAAGGTCGAGAGTGCAGCTGCTCCACATGTGCTAAGGTGGGACTCTCTTGACTCCTTAACTGAAACCTGGCAGACTTTACGCCTGGTTCAATGCAGTTTGTAGTTTGACATAACTTCTGCCTGGAGTTGACAGGAAGTTGGGTAAATATTGTCCCCTTACTATAAGTCTCTAATCTCTTAGTGGCAAATTTTTATAATCAGAGGTTTTGTAAGTACAGCAACAAATCTATTAAAATAATTGGTTATGGAACATCTTTGGTTACTATAGGACTGGTACTAGTGTACCTGTGTGTTCCTGTATAAGTTAGGGTCCTTTATAAGGGCCTCGTATAGGGTCTTGTATGAGTTAGGGTCCTTTCATTCTTGGTAATGGTATGGAGACAAATAGCTCAAGGGCTTGTGAGAACATTTTGTTATTTGGCTAATATCATGCTTGTTTAAAGTTTTGTTACAATTAGTAATGTTAAAAGAAGAATGGCTTGTGATTTATTTTGTAAATGCCTTAAAAGAAACATGGCATGACTAAAAGTTTATGATGTTACATGTATTGTGTTAAAAATTGATTATTTAATGTATTTATGTATGTACTGGAGCCTGTTGTTAATTTCTTAGTGAAATCTCATCCTGCTGGTGAGGAAATTAATAACGGATTAATGTAAAGTATAAGAAACTGGGTTCTGATGTGAATTTCTTAAACATGACAGTTGGCCAAGGTTTCAATTTTGGATTTGTAAAGATGATCCAGGTTATTATATCATTAAGGCAGAATTCATGGACTTCAAAGATAACCATGAATATGCCTGAATGGTCCAGGATCGCAAGATATAAGGAATTCTCTAATTAGAAGGCAGAGGAGTTAAAGTGTTTATTGAAACTCAAAAGTAGCAGACCCACGGACCAGTGTCCCCAATTCGACATCCTGGCAAGAGCCTTCCAAAACAAGTATGCCCATCTCACAATAGTGACCAGGAGGCCACAGAAAAACATTATAGCAGCAACCCAAGCCATAATGGTGCTTCCCCCCCAATGCCAGGGCCCTCCAGCAAGAAGACCACCCACTGGCCTCAAGCCCCTGCTCAGCACTCTCCGATCTCCACGAGGTTCAGTCCTGCTTTTTTGTAGCCCCTGCCGCTGTCGCCACTGCTTCCGCCACAATCTCCAAGCTGTGTTCCAGCTAACTGACTACTTCCTCTCTCCTTCAGCTCTTAACTGCTCTCACCATCTGCCTCACCAACTGCCTCTTAGCTCTGCTCCAAGTCAGCAAGCTCCTTCCACCACAGGCTTCATGTCATCATGTGGACCAAAACTCAGGCACCTACCATTGGCTCCAGTCCTAGCCACTCCCCCCAGGACCCTGAGAGCCCCACCCCCGAAGCCCATTCAAATGGGCGGGAAAGATCTTCCCATTCACTGATTGCCTTTACACTTATAAGGATTAGAAACATTAATTTTAAATTGTGCTAAGGTCACTTTTGTAGAAAAATGGACAGAAAGCTGGTTCCTACAAGAAGAAGATGCTGAGATGCTGTGCTGGAGATGGCTGGAACAAATATCAAGGACCAGAGGACTTCATTGATGATGTTCCCTGACAAGACAGCTGTTTGGGAAGAGACTTTTGAATCTTAAAAGAGACAATTGTTTTCTTTTGGGTCTCTGTATCTGTATCTGTATCTGTATTTATAAAGGGGACTGCTCCCTTTGATTTGTCAATGGGTCGATCAACCTTTACCCCTTCCCATATTTACTTAAAGGGGTGACGGTTAAGGGGAAAAAAATCAGATGAGAAAGAGAACAAGGGAGTATTAAAGATGTGGAAACAAAAATTTGAATAAAAGAAGAGGGGGGAAATTGTAAGAAATGGGGGGAGCAGTTTGTTTCCACAGAGTTGAAAGTATCCCTCTCCCTCGCTCCTCCCAGCTTTAGCAGAATGTAAGTCAGATGACTGATTAGAAATAATTCTAATCAAAGCCGTGATCTAGCAGAGACCAGGCCTCTGGTTGGGTGAAAAGTTAGAGGCTTGTACGCATGCTTAAATGAGCCATTTGAGGAGGGCATGACATAAGCAGTCAGGAGGTTGCTTCTGGCCAATGAAGTGCCTGGCAGGAGATTCAAAGTCAGGGTCAGTAAAAGGACTTGCATCCATCTGAATCCTTGTACTCTCCTGTACACTGTTCAGGGGATGTACCCATTTATTCAGACAGAATAAATGTAAAATATAATTAAAACATTCCTGGCTTCCCAACGAGTATTGTTTATTCCTAGACAACGTGAGTATTTTTATAACATTATGAAGGCCTTTCCTTATGCTTGGTGTTAGAGATGCTAAAACCAAACTAAAACAGTCCCTGAGCTTTTATTTTTCAGGGTGAGACAGCATGTGCACATACATATACTCATCAAATAATTATAAATAAAATACACGCAAAGGGGATAAAATCTCAGGTGGGGAGGAACTAGCAGGAGAGGCTTCCTGTAAGCATGGGCCCTTGAGCTAACTAGAAAATAAAATAAAGATTCTAAAAGAGGTGGGGAGGGGGTATATTCCAGGCCTGGGAAACATTCTGTGCAAAAACATGGAGAGGGACACAGAAAAAAAAATTTATAAAGCATTAATATTAAACACTCATTGACCTCACCACAGTTCAATTCATTAGACCTTTATAAAGCACCAGCCACATACAGGACCTTTAGCTTGGCCCTAGCTAGGGGTTCAAAGAGAGCAGGGAAACAGACTTTCATCTCCAGGAGAGAGGCTGGAGCTATGCATATGAATGATTCTGATATAAGGAGAGTAGACAAGAACCAAGATGGGGCCCATGCATTTTGAGGACTGATCATTCACTTTCATTCTCTCATAGACAATGATTTTATGTGGAGGATTCACCTTCTTAGAAAATGAGATCATCGTTATCCTTCCAAAACTTCGTTGCAAAATGAAATGTTGCCCAAGGCAAGTTTTTGTGAGCATTTTGGATTTCCTGCATTTTCTCATCTAGGAGACGAAGATGCCATGGGGACTTCCTTCTTCCTTTCTGGAAAGGCAGTGAAATGACCCCCTTTACCACTCTCCTGAGGAATCACATGAAGGGATAGGACTGGATTCTAGCTGGTGAATATATCACTGGTGTGCTGCTAAATGTTAATAATCAACTCTCAGGGGGAAAAAAGATATGCTTAACACACTTTGATGTTCAATCTGAAATGTTAATATTGTCTCCATCATGTTCTTAAGTTTAGAATCCTATTCAAACAACAAATCCCCTTAATAAAAGGATTTCTTCTGTAAAACTTGGACTCGGTCAAAAGGCTGCACCCAAGGACCTAGAAGGCCACATGTGGCCTTGAGGCCACAGGTTCCCCACCCCTGGTCCAGACAGTATAAATAAATAAATACCATATTTCATGGCATATTTGTCACACAGTCCAAAAATTGTTTTATAACCTTTCATTAAGTAATCGTTGCACGGTATAATTCTGTTCCTCACACTGCTTAAAAGGTTAACAGAGCAGCAATGTATTCACCAGTGGAGTATCAAGCCATTATCCTAGAATTCTTAGCACACACCATCGTCAGTAGATTTCCAAAAGGTGACTTAGGTGTTTTGTTTAGAGCTCTGCAGTACTAATGGTATTGGGTGGGCAGGTGAAGCTGCCAGGAGTAAGTCATGTGATAGGGTAACACTTGTATCTTCTCAATTTTAACGTAAGTTCACAAATATTCCATACATCTTAATCTTGCACCAAAGACAGTTTAGTAATTAATGATTTTTAAGTAATACTGGCACAATTTAAAAAAAAAGCTTCACATAATAGTTGCACATCTCACTTTTTTGAAGAAAAATTTGGCATAAAATCTGTGATGATTATGCTGTGAAATATGGTAAATGAATGCATGGAAAAAAGCCCTGATTTGAAGTATTTACTGACTTCCAATGTGTAAATGCTCACCTGACTGAAAATTTGAAAGTTTACTCCTGTGAGCCTCATCAAGCTGGCTCTAGTGCATTCCTGCTTCCCTTCAGATTCTGGCTCATGCCAGTTCAGTGTTAATGGAAGGTACTAGTATGGTGTAGTTAGAATACTAGATTTGGAGTCAACCAGACCTGAGTTCGAATCCTGTTTCTGATCTTTACTATCTATATGACCATGAATAAATCATTTAATTTCTCCTAGCCTTGGTTGCCTCATTTGTAAAATAGGTGTAATAATACCTACCTAAGGGAGTTGCTATGAGTCTCAAAGGAAGCAATGAATATAAAGTACCTCATCCAATTTAAGGTGCTATGTAATTTGAGGCGGGAGTGGGGGAGGGGAGGCATGGAAGGAAGAGGGACCAGACCAGTGATTTCATTGATAAAGGTAGAGGACTCCCTCTACCCATGTAGGTCACATACCTGTCCTATAATCTATAGCTTACAGAATTGGCCTTAGAACACAAAGAGGATAAGTGACTAGCCCACGATCACACAACCAGAATGTGTCCAAGGTTGGGCTTGAATCCTGATCTCCAGACTCTGAGGGCAACTCTCTCTATCCATCCATACACTATTCCACATTGTCTCTCACATAAATATATTTGAGATATATTTATATAAACATCATTTCCTATTACTTTGGTAGAAAGTTCACCAGGAGCATATGGTGATTTGAGAAGCAACTATGGGCAGGGAAAAAAAACATAGGGAATGAAGACAAAGCCTCTACTCTTTGGGAAAGTTCCCCACAGAGTATTTAACATCAATATAAAAACAGAATCTCATTCTCCAGTGGTCCTGGCTGAGAGAGAGGATGGAAGACAATGGTAAATGTAGCTTTTGTGAAGGGAACATATGTCTGGCGGGACAGCTGACAATTCCCTCATTCACCGTAGGTATTATTTTGTCCTGACATCCAACAATTCACTCATAAACTCTGTCAGAAGTTAGAGCAACTCATTCATTCATGCAATAAACATGGATCAAGCTTCTGTGCGCTCGCCATCATGAAAGCTGGCTTACATTTCTTGGTGCGCATCTTGTATCCATTGGCTTTGTTCTTGAAATGGTGATGAGGATGATCTTTGTAGTTCTTTGTAGTTCTCAAAGCTCTTTTGTATACATTTATCTCCTTTGTTCCTCATCATACCCTCTGCAGCTGGCAGGGCAGGTTCACTTCTATTTTCCAGATGTGAAACCTGAATCTCATGGAGGTTAAGGAATAGTAATAGCTAGCAAAGTGCTTTACAAATATTATCTCATTTGATCCTCATAACAACCTAGGAGGTAGGTGCTGTTTTTATCCCTACTTTACAGATGAGGAAACTAAGGCAGAGAGAGCCTGTCTTGTCCAGAGTCACCCAGCTAGTAAGTGTCTGAGGCAGGATTTGAATGCACGACTGCCTCACTCCAAATCCACTATCTTCTGCACCTAGTATCCAAGCTCACACAGTTTTTAAGTGCTAGAATAAGACTTAGAACTTTGCTACTCTCAGCTACAGCCTCTTGCCTGATGAAGATGGCTGCTGAGGATCTGAAGATATGGCTGGAAGTAAGAGGACCAAGATGGATTACCCAAACTCCTTCATCCTGATACCAGAAGATGCAGCACCTTCCAAGCTCCTGCACCCTGTGAGGAGTGGCTGAGCTACTGGTTGAACCACAGACACAGACAGACCTGGCCTGGAGATAAACTTGGTTGCTTTAATAATAGAGCAACTTAGTTTTCTTCTTTTTTATCACAACCTGCCCTCCTCCAACATGATCACTACCAGCGGTGGTACAGGGTGGTGAGTGCTCAAAGAATCACATCCTCTCTCTCTCTCTCTCTTTCTGTCTCTCTCTCTCTCTCTCTCTCTCTCTCTTTCTGTCTCTCTCTCTGTGTGTGTGTGTGTGTGTGTGTGTGTGTCTGTATCTCTGTCTCTCTCTGTCTGTCTCTGTCTTTGTCTGTCTGTCTGTCTTTCTCTCCTCTCAGTTTTCTCACCTGTAAAATGAGAATATCCCTTCCATGTCTAAATCCTATGATAATATATGCCCCTCTAATATAGTATAATATATGCAATATATTTGCAAGTATATGCACTGCTCTCAATAAACAACAAAAAGTTTAAAGTTTAAGCTAACAATTTCTCACATTTATATAACACTTTACAGGTTTTTTTTTGAATGGGAAATGGTAGGATGTGGGAGAGTGATCTACACCTGTGACATCACTGACATAGGGAACCCCCTGAGGCAGATCAGGAATTCACTGGTAATATCTCATAGCTATGTTGCATAGTGGATAGAGTGTCAGGTCTGACAACAAGAAGACTCATGCTCCTGAGTTAAAATCTGGCCTCAGACTTAGTAGCTGTGTGACCCTGGGTAAGGCATTCAACCCTGTTTGCCTCATTTCCTCATCTGTAAAATGAGCTGGAGAAGGAAATGGCAAACCACTCCAGTATCTTTGCCAAGAAAACCCTAAATGAAGTCACAGAGAGTCAGAGATGACTGAACAACAACAATACAGTTAGATCCCAAATAGTGTCAACAACGAATCTCCTGAAACGGTCAAATATACTTGAATTCGCCCAATTCAAAGTTCTAATTATATAAAATACAGTAATATGTTCCATCACAAAGGAAATAGGTAGTGTGAATTCAAATAATGTAGCCACTTCAGGGGATTTAGTATTTATCCTAATTGGGACCTAGCTATAAGGTTTTAGCAAATACCTAGGGGCAAGTGATTGAACCCAGTTCTTCCTGGCTCCAGAACAGCTACTCATCCCACAAAGAAGTGCCAAATTCACTACCACCACTACCACTACCACCCCAAAAAGAAGTGGCTGCAAAATTTCCAGTAAAGCCTTAACCAGAGTAAAATGGGAAATGTTTAACAAAATAAAAATACAATATGACATAAATAATGTTAATTTGTGGTTTTCTAAGTCAATATGAGGCCAGCTCCATTTCTATTGGAGTTTGATACCCCTGTGACTGTACCAGCATGCTTCATAAAGCAAGGGGAAAAGAGTAAGCATTTTATGGCATTCCCCCCCACAAAAAACAACAACCAGAGAATCAGAGAAATTGAGTGATTTGACTAAGGCCATGCAAGTGAGTAAGTGAAGGAAGAAGAATTTGAATTCAGACCACATCCTACACTCTTTCTATTCCATCATATTGCTCCTCCACTTTCCCGTCCATGGGTGCTACATGGCTCTATTTCCACATAGTCCTCTGAACCCAAGAAAGATCTAACCTTTGAAACAAGCAGAGATTGTTTATTCTAATTCCCAAAGTCAGCAAAGGGCATGTTTTCCCAGAGATCAATGGGTTCCTCTAGCCACAGAGTAGTCTCCAAACCGTAGGCTTGTTTTCCTTCCCCACTAGGAACACATTTCTTGAAGTCTCCAAATATCACAAACTAAGGTTCCGGCAAGGCTAGTTCAAGAGGCCCCCAAGTTCAGGACACCTCCAAGCCTTTATGGTGATGACCACCCTTGTGGTGCTACTCTCTTTATGGCAAATCCTTTCATTTTGATAAAAACAAAATATTTGTGTTTTAATTTTCCTCACCTAAGAGTAAACATTACTCTGTGGGTTGGAATGAAGGTTCCCCAAAGACTTCCTGTCCTCTGGGCATAAAAGTGTTTTTCAAAGGCTGTCTTGCCTGCTGGGTGCAAAGCAAATGGGATGCACATTCCACCTAAAGCTTCTTACATCATAAACTTTCTTAATGGAGCTCAGATGACCCAGAGGTTGAGCATGGCCCAAGATGGAATTCCAATCATAATTCACAAATTCCAGCAGTTGCTTTTTTTGTGTCAATCATTTCCCCCATCCCTTCTTTCCATACCTAAAACATTGCCAGAAATAAATTCTCTTTTTTTCTAGCACCATTTTCCATTATGTATCAGAATTCAAACTCTACTAGGGATAACAGACTCTGGCTCAGTTGTATGTATGTGTACCTGACTCATGGGTGTGTATACCAGTCCAGGAAAAGTTGGAAAGTATTTCCCTTTAGGGTTTCTGCCCATCTGGAGGCTTTGAATTATTGCTGTAATGGTTCTTTTATGCAATCATTTAATGAACATTGATTAAACACCTGCTGTGTGTCAGACTATTGCTCTAGGCACTAAGAAAAAGAGACTTTCCTTGCCTTCATGTTACTTACATTTAAGTAGACAATGACTTCTTGCTTCAATATTTCAAGAATTTTTGGTTACATCATGCTAGAGCTTGCCTTCTAATGACGCTGATTGTACTCCTCTATACCTCAGTAAATGATTTCATAAATTCCTGTGGGGAAAAAATCATCTGATGATCAATCATCTTGGAATAAGCCTATCCAGACTTACCTAGGCTGATCCTCCAACAAGAGACATGACAGCCACAGAACCCATCACTAGGCTATGTCTGAGGATCTTCCAAAGGTGCATTTTAAAGTTTTATTTTTTAAAAGTCTTTTAAGCTCCCACCCCACACATCCCTAGCTTATTGTATCCCATATAGCTGTCCATCTTATCCATCCCTAGACTTTGCTTTGCTATATGCCAGTTTATCAGTTCTCCTACAAATAATGATTATAACCATTGCTTAAATGTGTTTTCTAACTACAAAGTGATTTCATATTCAGTATCTTATTTATTTAAACCTTATAGAAACCTTATGAGGCAAGTAATATGAGATATATTATTATCCTTGTCAAGTGATGAGAATGAATCTCAGAGAGGTTAAACAATTTTCCCAGGACTATGTAGCTAGCAAGTAGCAAAAAGGAGGGGGAGGAAGGAAAACAAGTCTAAAACAAAGGTTCTTGTACTCCAAGCCTGGAGATCCTCACGTTCCACCATTGTATGTCTCATAGAGAATTGTCGAGAGATTAAGGCCATCCTAGATATAGATGACAGGTGAATTGTGATCTATGGAATAAGATCTGGGATGATTTGCTCCACGTTTTATCTCAATCATATCTCAAGTGTAGGCTCACCTTTCACCCCTGCTGTTGAACCAATCAGCCACACTAGAACTTCCAGAATCTTCTTCAAGGGATTTGTGCATTTTAAAAGAGATTCAAAGGGTCCTGAAACATGAAGAAATGGGATTTTCTTCTCTATTGTCAATTACATCATCAGGGACAGGGCATGCAGTCTGATATGGGTGGTTCCAGATAGCTATTGTAAAGAACTATAAGGGGGCTGCTAGGTGGTTCAGTGAGTAGAGCACTGGCCTTGGAGTCAGGAAGTCCTGAGTTCAAATCTGGCCTCAAACACTTGACACACTTACTAGCTGTGTGACCTTGGGCAAGTCACCTAACCGCACTTGCCCTGCCTTCTCCCCTCCAAAAACAAGAAAGAAAGAAAGAAAGAAAGAAAGAAAGAAAGAAAGAAAGAAAGAAAGAAAGAAAGAAAGAAAGAAAAGAACTATAAATCAATTATTCTATTGGCTGGGGTAAATTAAAGTCTCTTGAAGACTATAGACTGCTAGGTGACACAGTGGATAGAGTGCCCCAGAGTCCAGAGGACCTGAGTTCAAATCCAGCCTCAAACACTTACTAGCTATGTGACCCTCGGCAAGTCACTTAACCCTGCTTGCCTCAGTTCTTCATTTGTAAAGTGAACTGCAGAAGGAAACAGCAAACTTCTCCAGTATTTCTACCAAGAAAACCCCAAATGGGGTCACAAAGAGTTGGACATAGCTGAAAATGATTGAACATATAGACAGCAAGTCTGAGGTCTATTGTAAGTGGAAAATGCTACATAGGATATTGACTTCCTGGGACAAAGCCCCAGTCACCTGATCCTAGTTACTGTTCTGCTACATATAATTTCAGCACTACTGAGAAGGGAGAAATAATTAAAAGTGAGGTAAGGCAGCTGTCCTCCTAAAACAACTTGAGAGGACATTAGGAAAGACTGGACCTCTAGGAACAGAGATTTGGCTTGAGTTCTGACCAGACCCAGTCCCAGGATGTGGCCACTGGTGATGTGTGAGCACACACCAGGTGATTACAGTAGCAGAGGGGTGAGAACCCTGCTGGCTGTAGGCACTTGCGGGAGAGCACAGAGTCCCTGGTTTCAGTTCCAGAGCACAGGAGCCATAGGAGGGACCACAGGAGATGAGAGCATCTGTGGTGACAGCATAGCTGGGAATCCCTAGTTCATAGCACAGATGCAGAGAAGGGTACCTGAGGTCCAACTCCAGACAGAGCTCAGAAAACAATGGCAAGAAAAACCTGAAGCCTGAGGTAGTATCCCCCTATACCTCAGGACTAGAACATGACTATAATAAAGAGATGCTAAAAAAAATTATAGTAGTAATGAGTAAGCAAAGGAGAAAGAACCTGACTGTAGATAGTTACTATATAGATAGAGAAGATCTGGGTTCACACTCAGCAGAAAATAATGAAGCTAAAAATGCAACTCCTACTTCCATGAAATATGTCAAATGGCCACAAGTCCAAAATAAGAATTCTTCGAAGAGCTTACAAAAGGACTTTAAAAATCAAATAAGAGTGATTGAGGAAAAATCGAGGAAAAAAATAAGAGCAATATAAGAAAATCAAGAAAATTATGAAAAGAAAGTCAACCAATTAGAAAAAGAGATCCAAAAACTTAGGGAAGAAAATAATTCCTTAAAAACTAGAATTTGGAAAGGGAGAGCTAATTATAAGATACTAAGAAATAATAAAAGAAAATCAAATAAATGAAAAAAATAGAAGAGAATGTGAACCATCTCGTTAGAAAAATCAACTGATCTAGAGAACAAATCAAGGAGAGACAATATAAAAATTATTGGACTACCTGAAAGTTATGATTTTTTTAAAAGAGTCTAGATACAATATTATAAGAAATCATTAAGGAAAATCTCCCTGAAGTTCTAGAATGAGAGGGTAAAGTAAAAATAGAAACAGTCCATTGATCACAACATGAAAGAGATCCCAAGATGAAAACTAACAGGAACATCATAGCCAAGTTTTGAAGCTCTCGAGTAAATGAGAAAATACTACAAGCAACAACAACAACAAACAAACAATTTAAATTCTGTGGAGCTACAGTCAAGATAACACAAGATCTAGCAGCTTCTACGTTAAAAGACCAAAGGGCATGGAATATTATCCTGAATAAAATCCTGAATGAAAAAACTGGACATTTAATGAATTGAAAGACTTTTCAGTATTTGTGACAAAAAGACCAGAACTCAATGGAAAATCTGGCATAGAAGACCTGGGAGAAACATAAAGTAAACATTAAAGAACAATATATTCAATAAGGTCAACTTTTATTTCTTATGTGGAAATGTAATCTGTACTTTTAAGAATGTCATCATTACTTGAGTGATTTGAAAGAAAGCTTGGGGTTGGGCTGAGTATGATGGAACCATTTGGAAAAAATAAAATTGGGCAGGGAGAGATAAAAATGGAGCAATTATCTCATATAAACAAGGAGTTAATGGAAGTTACAGTGGAAGCAAGTGGGGGTGGAGGGCTGGTAGTGATGGAAACTTGTTCTCATCAGAACTGGATTAAAGAGGGAATAACCTACATCTACAAGGGTGCGAAAGTCCTATATCAAAAGAAATAGGAGGGCAAATGGACAGGAGAAGGGAGGGACTTTTAGAAGGCTGTGTAGATCCAGAAGTAGGAGGGTAGGGGAGAGGATAAAGGAGGGATTCTTACCAGTGTGGGTAGATTAAGGAATAGGAAGGTAAGGGGAGAGGATGAGGGAGGGGTCCTTTAAAATTCTTTTAAAAGGGTACAGACTAAGGAAGTTTGTAAATCAGATGCATGAAGAAGGATAGGGTAAAAAAAAAAGAGGGTGAGAAGGATAAGACAGAAGAAAAATAGGATGGGGGAAATAAACAACTAGTAATTCTAACTTTAAATGTGAATGGGATGAATTCACCCATAAAACATAAACAGATAGCAGAATAGATTAAAAATCAGAATTCTACAATACGTTGTTTACAAGAAACACATTTAAAAATGAGAGCTACACACAGTTAAAATAAAAGACTAGGGTAGAATTTATTATGCTTCAGCTAAGGTTAAAAAAAAGTCTCAGAGTTGAACCTAAAATAGATTTAATTAAAAGAGATAAACAGGGAAACTACATTATGATAAAAGGTACCGTATAAAATGAAGCAATATCAATGCTAAACCTGTATGCACCGAATGCTATAGCATCTAAATTTTTAAAGGAGAAGTTAAATGAGTTACAGGTGGAAATAATAGTACTATAATAGTGGGGGACTTTAATCGTCCCCTCTCAGA
The DNA here is from genome assembly GCF_011100635.1 of Trichosurus vulpecula. Lineage (NCBI taxonomy): Eukaryota > Metazoa > Chordata > Mammalia > Diprotodontia > Phalangeridae > Trichosurus > Trichosurus vulpecula. The sequence continues at coordinate 201,467,604 of NC_050578.1, read as the reverse complement.
ATTAGATAAATCTAACCAAAAAATAAAAAAGAAGTTAAGAAGGTGAATAGAATTTTAGGTAAGTTAGATATTAATAGTTATCTGGAAAGAATTTTTTTCTCAGCGGTACATGGTATGTTTACAAAAATTGATTACATATTATGGTATAAAAACTTTATAGTTAAATGCAGAAAAGCAGAAATGTTAAATGCATCCTTTTCAGATCACAATGAAACGAAAAATTATATTCTAAGAGACCATGGAAACACAGATCAAAAACTAATTAGACACTAAATAACCTAATCTTAAAGAATGAGTAGGTTAAAGAACCAATTATAGAAACAATCAATAATTTCGTTAAAAAGAATGACAATGAGATTACACATCAAAACCAATGGGATGCAGCAGCAAAAAAAAATAATCAGAGGAAAAATTTTATCCCTAAACGCTTATATCAATAAAGTAGAGAAAGAGCAAACCAAAGAATTGGGTAAGCAATTTAAAAAACTAGAAAAATAACAAATTTTAAATCCCTAATTAAACACCAAACTGGAAATCTTAAAAATTAAAGATGAGATGAATAAAATTGAGTGTAAGGAAACCACTGAATTAATAAATAAATAAATAAAAAGAACTGGTTTTATTTTTTAAGATAAAATAAACCATTGGTTAATATGATTTTTTTAAAAAGAGTAGAAAACCAAATCACAAGGATTAAAAAAATGAAGAGCAAATGTACCACTAATGAAGATTAAATCAAAGCAATTGCAAGCAGCTATTTTGCTCGATTATATGACAATAAACTTAAAAATTTAAGTGCAATAGAAAAATATATACAAAAATATAAATTGCCTAGATTAGAAGAGGAAATAGAATATCTTAAAAAACTATTTTATAAAAAGAAATTGAACAGGCTATGAATGAATTTCCTAAGAAAAAAAGCATAAAGACCAGATGGATTTACAAGTAAATTCTACCAAACATTTAAAGAACAACTAATTCTAATATTAAATAAACTATTTGAAATAATAGGCAAAGAAGGAGTCCTAACAAACTCCTTTTGTGAAACAAATATGGTGTTGATACGTAAACTAGGAAGAGCAAAAACAGAGAAAGAAAATGATAGACCAATTTCATTAATGAAAATGGATGCAAAAATCCTAAATAAAATACTCACTAGAAGACTAAAACAATATATTCCAAAGGTTATATATTGTGACCAAGTGCTATTTATACCAGGAATATAGGGATGGTTTAACATAAGAAAAACTATTAACATAATTGATTATATCAATAGACACAGAAAAAGCTTACTTTTAATTTTTGTTATTTTAGACAAATACTAAAACTTAAATATATAAGAAAAGAAAAAGAAGCACCATTAACTCAAATGTTAAACTTAAATATAAAATACAAAAGGAAAAAAATGTCATGTGCACAGCAGAACATAGGAGAGGATTCAAAATATATAGCAATAACTTATCATTTCAAGAAACCTTATATAGTAAACACTGTGCATTAAGTTGAAAGCTGTCCATCTTTTTGCTTCCTTGCTGTACACTTTTTATTTTGTTCTTTTTACCCTTTTCCTCCCCCAGACCTGCCACCCCAGGGCTACAATTGAGCATGGATATATTTATACATATGTATTGATATATACATATACACATATATACACAAATACATACATATATAAACATATACTTTCCCTAAGAGATTCTACTCCTAATCTTGTTTTTATGTCTGTGCATATCTCTTTTTTCCCATCTCTCCTAACTCCTCTACTTTACTACAACCTGTTACCTTGCCTTCCTATTACTTAACCCACTCCCACTCTAGCAATCCCTCCCTTATCCTCCCATTCCTCTAAATCTAAACACCCTTCTATACTCCTGTAACCAGAGTGGACTTTGTTTTCTTTGAATGACTCAGCTTACCTCATTAAGCTTCCCTGGACACTGGGGCTTGCTCTTCTGGGGCAGGAAGCCCAGCAACCATGCCAGGAATCAGAGAACTTCCTGTGTGATGAGTCATGGGGCTGGCTGAGGGGAGGTGTGTTAACCCGGTCTACGCTAGGGGGAGGGGCCAAGTCAAGAACCAATCGGCCCTGGTCATTCAGGCGGCGTTTGATGATGTCAAAAACTCTATAAGAGGGGAGAGGACAGCTTGAAGATCTCTTTTTCCTTTTCCAGTTGGAGCCAGAGATGCCTACAGCCAAAGCTGAGCTGCCCGTAGCAGAGCTGACTGGAGGCCAGTGGGTAATCTTCTTGCCATAGAGGGGAAGCATGTATACGATTTTGCCTTATACTATCTCACTTCTCTGTGGCCTCCTGGTTACCCTTGTGAGGCGGACTTATTGGGCCTGGAAGCTTTTGATGAAAATATCAAAATGGGGATGCTGGTTTGTGGGCTTGTTACTGTGGAGTGTAAATACATGCTTTAGTTCTCCTGCCTTCTGCCTAGAGAATTCCTTATACCCTGCGGTTCCGGACCTTTTAGGTACATATGAGAGTCTCTTTGAAATCATAAATTCTGCCTTCCTAATATAACTCCCCTTTTAACCTATTCTCTCACCTTCCCCTCAAAGATCCTTCCTTTGTCCTCTCCCCCCTCCCTATCCCCTTAGAGTTTTATTTCTCCTTTAAATTTAGAAGACTTTTATACTCTTTTAGATTAATATGTATTTTCCCTTCTTAAACCCATTCCCAATGAAAGTAGATTTTCAGAACTAACACCCCCTCTCCCATCTAATTCCTCGGTATTGGTTCTTCCTCTCGCACCTCATTTGTATAACATAATTACTCTTTTAGCTTTTAGTTATTCATATCATACTCAGGTCTACCCCAATCTTTCTTATAAGCAACCTAATTATTAGTAACAATCTTAGACAAAGGTTTTACATTTTCCATACATTAAAGGTAAACAATGTATCCTTATTTAGTCGTTTATGATTGGTCATTGGTATGTACCTTATATTTCTCTTGGCTCTTGTATGTCAAAACTTCTGTTGAGTTTAGGGTTGGTTTTTTTAAAAACAGAACGCTGAAAGTCTGACAGTTGATCAAATGCCCAGTTTTTTTCCATTCAAAATTATGCTTAGCTTTGCTGGGTATGATATTTTCGGCTGGAGGCCCAGTTCTTTTGCTCTTCGATATCTGGCGTTCAAAGACGTGCAATCTTTTAGTGTTGTCAATGCTAGATCTTCTGTGATTCTAATTTTGGTACCATCATGTATAAATTGTTTTTTTCTTGTTGCTCGTAATATTTTGTTTTGATCTGGTGATTTTGGAATTTAACTATAAAATTCCTGTGAGTTTTCCTTGTAGGATCTCTTTGAGGTGGTAATAGGTGAATTTTTTGTATTTCCACTTTCCCCTCTTGTTCTAATGCTTCAGGACAATTTTCTTTAATTATTTCTTGTATTATTGTATCAAGATTCTTTTTTATCAGAACTGTCAGGTAATACAATTATTCTTATGTTTTCTCTTCTTGATCTGTTCTCTAGATTCATTGTTTTTCTTATGAGATGTTTCACATTCTCTTCTATTTTTTCAATATATTTCTTCATCTCTTATAACTACACTGGCTTCCCCTTGCCCAATTCTAATTTTCAAGGAGTCATTTTCTTCCTTAAGATTCTGGATCTCCTTTTCTAGTTGGTTGAGTTTTTTTGTCGTAATCTTGTTTTTCTTGTATTATCCTTATTTTTCTTTTTAATTTTTCTTCAGTCTCTCTTATTAGATATTTAAAGTCTTTTTAAGTTCTTCAATGAATTCTTTTTGGGTAGGAGACCATTTGACATTACTCTTTCGGGTAGAGGATGGTTTCTTTGTTTCAGTATCCTCCTCTGAAGATGAACCTTGGTCTTCTCTATTCCCATAGCTCTCTATGGTTGCATTCTTTCTCCTTTGCCTGTGCATTTTTGGGGTAATAATTTAGTTTTTATAATCACCTCTAGTTCTGGGGTATGAGGGATGGTGCCTCTGGCCTCTGATCCTCTTCAGTTCTCCCCTCTGACTTTGAACTCAAACCAAGAGCTCCAACCTCCTGTAAGTGCCCACAGCCAGTGGTGTTCCCACCCACTTCTGCACTCACCTGTGTGTGTTGGGTCCTTCTCAGACACCATGCCTCCCCTGCCCCCCACTCTCTGCTCTCCACAGAACAGCTGGGTCTGGCATTCCTAGTCAGAAGAGGTTCCCTCGCTCTTCCTGGGCTCAGCTGCCTAACTCTCCTCATTGTCCTGGGGGTAAAAGTTCCTGTGGCTGGGGCCAAAACAGCCTGCCAACCCAGCTAACCCCAGGGCTTGCCACTTGTTGTTTAAGCTGCTTGCTGCTCCTGGTTAAAGTGGACCCTAGCCTGGAGGTATTTACTCTTCACAGGAGGAAATCTCATCTTGGGATTTTTCTTCAGGTCTTCTCCAATTGTCCCCAGAGGACCCATTCTGCCCCTGCCTTTCCTTGTTTTTACTGCTCTATGTTTGCCCAGAGGTGCTATTTTATCTCTTTTGTGAAGGAAAATCTTGAGAGCATGAAATTTTCTGACCTACTCCACCATCTTCCCAGAATCCTCTCCAAAAGCTTCTGATAAAATACAATATTCATTCTTATTAAAAATACTTGAAAGCCTAGTTACAAAGGGATTTTTGGGGGGGGCAGAGCCAAGATGGCAGCTGGAAAGCAGGAATTGGCCTAAAGCTGTCCCCCAGGACCCTCCAAACACTGATAAAAATGGCCCTGAACAAATTCTAGAACTGCAGAACCCACAAAATAGCAGGGCACCAGCCCAAGATAGCCTGGATGATCACTGCATAAGGTATATCACATGGAGCTGGGAGTGGAGCAGAGCAGAGTCCAGTGTGGGCTGCATCAGGACCAACCAGACCGGGAGCCAGGCAGAACAGGCATTAGCACCCTGAATCAGTGAGCTATGGCAGTTAGCAGACTTCTCAACCCACAAACACCAAAGACAACAGAGAAGGTTAGTGGGGAAAAAAAACTGTGGAGACAGAGTGAAAGGAGTTCGCAGTTCGGCCACCATGCCGGGAGCAGCAGAGGTGGTGCAGCTACAGAACTACAGCTGCAGTTGCTTCTGGGCCTAGGCCCACCTGGTGTGAGGAATTAAGTGGCAGATCAGAGCAGGAGTGGACAGCCTGCTCAGATGTGAGTTGCGGTCCGGGTTGCCGGTTCTTGGAGGAGAAGGAGTGCTGGTGTGGCAGAGCTGGCTGTATAGAAATAGCTCTGAAAATGACAATGCATTGCCTCAAGCACGGAACAAAGTACTCTATACTCTACAAGCAGTCATACCCCAACAAAAGACTCAAGGGTCAAGTAGTTGCCTGGGAACATGGCCAGGCAGTGAAAATGGACTCAGATTCAGACTCAGACTTTGGAATCTTTCTTTGGTGACAAAGAAGACCAAAACACAGAGCCAGAAGAAGACGACAAAGTCAAAGAGCCTACATCACAACGCTCCAAGAAAAATATGAACTGGTCTCAGGCCATGGAAAAGCTCAAAAAGGATTTGGAAAAGCAAGTTAGAGAAGTAGAGGAAAAATTGGGAAGAGAAATGAGAGTGATGAAAGAAAACCATGAAAAACAAGTCAATGACTTGCTAAAGGAGACCCAAAAAAATACTGAAGAAAATAACACCTCAAAAAATAGATTAACTCAAATGGCAAAAGAGCTCCAAAAAGCCAATGAGGAGAAGAATGCCTTGAAAGGCAGAATTAGCCATACACAAAAGGAAGTCCAAAAGACTACTGAAGAAAATACTACCTTAAAAATTAGATTCGAACAAATAGAAGCTAGTGACTTTATGAGAAATCAAGATATTATAAAACAGAACCAAAGGAATGAAAAAAATGGAAGACAATGTCAAATTTCTCATTGGAGAAACCACTGACCTGGAAAATATATCCAGGAGAGATAATTTAAAAACTATTGGACTACCTGAAAGCCATGATCAAAAAAGGGCCTAGATACCATCTTTCAAGAAATTATCAAGGAGAACTGCCCTGATATTCTAGAGCCAGAGGGTAAAACAGAAATTGAAAGAATCCACCGATCACCTCCTGAAAAAGATCCCAAAAGGAAAACTCCTAGAAACATTGTCACTAAATTCCAGAGCTCCCAGATCAAGTAGAAAATACTGCAAGCAGCCAGAAAGAAAGGGATTTTTCCTTAAAATGATAAGAAGCATCTACCTAAAACCATCAGCAAATATTATCTGTAATGGGGATAAGGTAGAAGCCTTACCAATAAGATCAGGAATGAAACAATATTATTCAATATTATTTTAGAAATGCTAGCAATAGCAATGAGAAGAAAAAAATTGAAGTAATCAGAATGGGCAATGAAATAATGAAACTATCTCTTTTTGCAAATGATACAATGATATACGTGGAAAATCCTAAAGATTCGACTAGAAAGTTAGTGAAAACAATTAATAAATTTAGCAAAGTAGAGGTATATCAAATAACCCACATAAATCATCAGCATTTCTCTATATCACCAATTAAACCCTGAAAGAAGAGATAGTAAGAGATACTCTAAAATTACCATAGACAGTATAAAATTCCATGTAGCATATCAATCAAAACAGATCTAAGAACTACATGATCGCAATTATAAAACACTTTTTATACAAATTAAGTCAGATTTAAATAATTCAAGAAATATTAATTATTTATGGGTATGCAGAGCCAATATAATAAAAGTGACAATTTTGCCTAAACTAACCTATTTATTCAATGTCATCTCAATTAAATTACCAAAAAATTATTTTACTGACCCAGAATAAATAACAAAATTCATCTGAAAGAAGAAAAGCTCAAAAATATAGTTAATTAATGGGAAAAAAATGAAAAAGAAGGAGACCTTGCAGTACCAGATCTTAAACTATAGTATAAGGAAGAAATTATCAAAACTATCTGATACTGGCTAAAAAATAGAAAGGTAAATTAGTGGAACAGGGTAGACATATAATACACTAACAAATGATTATAGTAATTTTGTGCTTGACAAATGTAAATACTTAAGCTTTGGGGATAAAAATTCTTAGTAAAAATTGTTGGGAAAGCTGTCTGGCAGAAATTGGGAACCATTCATCAAGATAAGATAAAAATGGATACATGATCTATATATAAAGGGAGATATAAGAAAATTGAAAGAACATGGAACATATTACCTATCTGACTTATAGATAGGAGAACAATTTATGAATAAACAAAAGATAGAGAGCATTGTGGGATGTAAAATTGATAATTTCTATTACATTAAATTAAAATTTTAATTAAAAATTAATTTAATTAAAATTAATTTTTTTTAAATTGCAAAATTTGCATTAAATTTGCAGAAATAAAACCAATGTAGCCAAGACTAGTAGGGTAGAACATAGGGAGCTGTCACCTCCCTGGTCTTGAACACTATTCCTCTCTTAATTCATGCTAAAATTGAAATTTTTTTTCACTGCCATATCATATTGTTGACTTACATTGAGTTTGTAACCCACTAACACTCCTAGGTTTCTTCACACAATATCTTCCTATAGGTATGATACTGATTTTTTTGAGCCTAAATAAAAAAATGTTACATTTATCCCTATCACGTGTCTTCTTGTTGAATGTAACCCAACACTGCAATTTGTTGAGGTCTTTGTAGAAGATGGTTGTGTAATTTACTTTGTGAGCTATTCCTTCTAGCTTTGTGTCATCTTTTAGTTTGCTAAATATGCCATTTTTGCCTTTACCCAAATCACTGATAAAAATTTAGCAGCACAGGATCAAACACCAATCCATGAGGCCTTCCAATAGAGACCCCCTTCTAAGTTGGCTCCTTTTGGGTCTGGCTACCTATCTAGTTCTGAATCCACTTAATTTTGCTAATTCCCCAGTGCATATCTCTCTATCTTCTCATCAAGTGTAGAGACCATTCTTTGCAGTTGTGAGATTCTTTCCGGCTTTGAGACTCTGACATTTGTGACTATAGTTCATCAACCATTATGACAAACTCCATCTTCAGCCTCCCCATACCTCAAGCAACAAAAAACTCGGGTCTTTTCACCAGTGCCTCGCTGACATAACCCTTTCCTTTTTCCTACCCTCTGGTCCTCACTGCTCTGACTAACTGAAGGTCTGTTCAGGAGCTGAAAGGCTAAAGTGTTCCATTTGTGTTTGTTTTGTTATCCCCCTGCCCCTCCTTTTTCTCACCCTCTGGCTGGACAGTGTGCCCAGCCCTGGCTCTGGGGACTACAGGAAATTGAGAACTGGAGCTGGTTGTTCCTTGGACCACCCCCAAACAGGTTTCCTGCATTGATTCTGAATGCTGTTTAAATAAGAGGGTGTGGCCACCTTACTTAAGCCCCTGAGCCCAAGGTGCAGTGCCTTGGATCTTACCAGACAAGAGCAGAACCATGAAGCTGCTCTTTGGCTTGGTGGTGCTTTTCCCCATTTGCCTGTTGGCTAATGCAGCTCCTCCAACTTGCTACTCAAGGATGCTGAATCTAAGCAAAGAAATCATGGATTCCTTTAACACACTACAGAATGAAGAGCCCCTGGTAAGTTTATTGCTCTTTTCTTTTTGGATATTTTAAGAGCTTCCATTCCTTCCTCAGAAAAATTAGCCAGTTGGACTCAATGATCTGTAAGGTAGGTATCTTTCAATTCTAACATTCTCTGTTCTAAGGTTCTTTCCATCTCTAACATTCTGTGTTCTAAGATGCCTTCCAGCTCTAATAATAAACATGGATTATTATATAAATGTCTTTTCCATCTCTAACATTCTGTTTTCTAATACTCCTTCCAGCTCTAATAATCCATGTTCCACATTCCTTTTCAGCTCTAACATTCCGTATTCCAAGATTGTTTCTAGTCCCAACATTTTAATTTCTAAGATCCTTTCCACCACTAACATTCTGTGTTTCAAGATCCCTTCCAAATCTAAAAACCTTTGTTCTCTGTCCTAAGTTCCTTTTCAGTCCTAAAATTCTATGTTCTAAAGATCCACTCCAACTCTAAAAGTCTATCTGTTATGTTACAAGGCTTGTTCTAGCTCTTAATCCTACAAGCGTATGAAAGGCTACCTTACGAAATCTGTTGGGTCCCTCAAGAATATTAAATAATAAATAGTCTGTTTTCCTTACTTCTAGGAGCCCTGTGTGGAGGGACTGCCAAAACTTTATTTGGATATACATGTAAGTTAATTCTTTCTCAGATCCAAACATTAGTCGGGGGCCTGTGCATGTATCAGGGTCATGGGAGGGAGGAAGAAAACTATTACTGCATGGAGGGTTTGGCTGGAGACCAAAGCTCATAGATCAAACAAGGATGGAGCTGAAAGGAACTTAGAAATATCACTTTAGCCAACAATCAGTGTGAAACGTAGATCAGTGTGAGAAAGTTATGCAAGAGGGGAACTGAGGAAATGGAAGACAGGGTACATAAAGAACAAACATAGTGTAGTAGAAAAAGCACTGAATCTGGAATCAGGATACCAGGGTTCAATCCTATCTCTGGGGCTTTATTCACCATGTAATTTGGGGGAAATTCCTTAACAGGAACCTCAGTTTCCTTATCTATAAAATGGTCATAAAGTTTTTATTACTTATCTCACATGGCTTACCTGACATGCACATGTGCCTAGTGAGGAGTCTGGGTCTTGGGCCATATGCTATTTTCATGCTTTGTGTGATCATAAGATCAATCCTAGAGCTGGAAGGAGGCTTATTCAAATGACTCCATTTCACACAAGGGTAATAAAATAACAAATTAGGACTGAAAACCTAGGTTCTCTGACTAAACCCAGTGTTTTTCCATAATACCATCTAAAGAAAAAGTCATCTAAATGCTAGATTATATCTAGAAAAAGAAGAATGACTGCTAGAATTTTCTGATGAGTGAAAACTGTTTATTTTTCCCCATTTAAAGCAAGAGATTTTCCACATCCCTGTTGTTATCTACAAAATAGCATTTTACCATTGCTCCAAAAGTGATTGGTTCTGAGCAATATGTCTGGGACAGTCAGGGCAGAAGCAATCATAGCAGTGATAAATCTGTAGTCCCCTTTGTTGTGAGTGTGTTATCTGAGGAAGACGTGAAGCATAAGTTAGTCAACAAACATTTGGGCTAACCACCATAAGAGATACAAAGATTTACCAAGTCCACCTCAGTGCCTAAAGAAATTATAATCTACAATATACTAGGAAATATAATCTAGTAGATAACACCCATATAGAAATAACTATAATGCAAAGCAGAATAGCAAAGTTCAATAAGAGAAGTATAGGCATACCCCATAAAATGTTTATTGCTACTGGGAAACATGACTTCGGGTGAAATAATATTAGTTAAGGGAGTCAGTCCATTTCATAGGACAATGTTATAAATGGGAGAACAGCCAAATGATGTTACTAGTAGAGTTTTTAAATCATCTTCTGGGAATTAGTTAAGTGATGAATAATACATTAACATTATTAACAATGTGGTCAGTTGGTCAATAAGCATTTATAGGCACTGCGCTAAATGCTGAGGATACAAAGAAAGGCAAAAAACTCTCTGATATCAAGGAGTTCACAATCTTAATTGGGAAGATAGCATACAAACAACTATGTAGTGATACATTAAATATGCTGTTGGAGAATGGTCTTATGGAAACAAACATAAGGACTGAGCTGGAGGAGGAAGGTACCCTTAGACTTTGCTTGACTCTAGTTAGATCTATAGGTACAGTCATTCATTTCTGATAAAACCATTCCCTACTTGGCTTGCTGAAGCAAATCATTCAAACACTGATAATCAAGTTTCTAAAGATTTTATTTAATATTTATCTGTGCTCTGAGATGGGCTGCTGTTCTCACAAATCAAAAGATGATGCTCTGGGAGTGGGACCTACAAGCAGAGGAGTGGTCCTTCTGCCATATTATGTCAATGTAGTTGTGTTTATGGTATGGCCCTCAGGCTGGTCTCCTTCAGCTATCATCTGATGGCTTAGCTGTGTAGATGAACAACCCAACCGCTGATGGCTAAGCTTCACATAGTAAAGAGAAATACCACTGGGGAGTCTGGCAGTATGCTTGTGGCCAGAGAACCTTTCAGAGTTAAGCGAATCTTGGGACTGAGGGAGTGTCAAAACTGGGATTTGGACCAAAGAGTTTAAATGAATCAATCAACATGCATTCATTTGTTTTGCTTAGACTGCGCACTGGCTATTAGTTTTCTGTTCCTACTTCTCGAAAGAAAAGCAACAGTTGCTCTTACCCAAAGATCTTTGAGAACAAAGGGGTCACTTAGCATTGATTACAATTAGGCCCTACTACAGTCAGTACAAACAATGAGCTATCAGAGTTCAGAGGAGGGAGATGAATTATAAAACATCAGGAAAGTGGTGAACATGCCTTCTCAAGTGGACTTAATGTGTATTAAGTCAATCTAGCACCAAATATCAATAATTACTCTATGTATTAAGGAAAGATAATAATTGGCATAATAACATAGCCACATTTCAAGGCAATCATTTTACCTTAGCTCCCACATTGTCTGCTACAGTAGTCTACACTAAACCAAATTCATAATTTCAGCTCCATTAAACAAGGATTGATTGGAAATATACTGCATACAAGGCACTGTACTAGGTAGTGAGAGAGATGGAAAAAAGAATGGGGCTTATTAGATTAAGGGAGGAGATAAAACAAGAAAACAAATGACCACAATACAAGCCAGCAAGCATTGATCAAATACTCTGTCACATAAAAAACTAGTGAATTACAACACCAGGCAGAATGTCATGGAAGAGCTAGGAATTTTTCTTGGGGTTCAACTGAAGGAGGAAAGCAAAATGGCAGAGTAGTCAACGAACAGTGCTGGTCATGAAGTCAAGAAGACTTGGGCTTTAACTCCCAGTTCTGAGACTCAAACTCTGTGATGGCAGACAAGTCCCTGGGCCTCTTTCAACCTGATTCCTCATCTGCCAAAGAGGGATAATTAATCATAACAACAACAGCAACAACACATATATGGTACTTTGCAAAACACTGACCATGTTGGCTCACTAGATCGTCACAATTCTGTGTGGTAGCTGCTTTCATTATCACCCTTCAACACATAAGGAAATGAGGCAGACAAAGAGAGGTGGGGATTGGACCAAGGTCAAACAGTTAATAACTGAGGTAAAATTCAACTCAAGTCTTCCTGACTCCAAGCCCAGGACTCTCCCCCATTGTGCTACCTAGCAGCCTCTGAGTGACAACTGACATTTAGGTTGATTTTTAAATGATTTAATATTACAGCCAGAAAAACTCAGAAAACACTACCAACCCCTTCATTTTACTCATGAGGTGTAATTACTGGCCCAAGGTCATATATCTAGTTCATAGTGGCAAAGCCACTTGGGGGGATGGGGCAGAGGGTCTGCTTCCTAAACTAATTGAAGATTCTTTCCACTACACCACCTGAGTACCTTCTCATCTGCTTCCTGTCACTGGAAACATGCCAGGAGTTTGGAACAAAGATTTGTAATTAAGCAGCAGGGGAGAGTGATAGCCAGCCATGGAGTTGTGATGGCTGGGTTCATGTCCTGCCTGTGACACGTCCTGAATGAGTGACTCTAGGCAGGTCAACCTCTCTGGGCTCCAGACAACTCTCTGAGACCATAAGCTGCAGAAGAGGTGCCAACTGGCATTGGGAAGGGACTTTCCTCACCAGGGAATCAGGCCTCTATCACTGTCCTATAAAACACTCTAAGGTTTGCAAAGCCCCTTTTATATACACTGTCATTTGGTCTTCACGACAATCCCAGGAGCTAAGAACGACAGTTACTATCACCTTTACTTTGTAGACAAGAAAGCTGAGACTAGGAAAGTTAAATGACTTAGTTGAGGTCTCACAACCCGGAAGCATGCCAGGTGGAATTCAAACCCAGCTCTTTTTGGCTACAGGTCCAGCACCTTCTCTACTAAGCTATACCGCTTCTACTACTCCCCACATGGGTATCATGAGGATGGTCTAATAAGATAGTGAGAGTGATGTGCTTTGCATCTGAAAGCTGAATAAGTAACAGGAGAAGAAAAAAAGTCAAATAATTTCTGGCTAGATATAACAAGGAAGATCTTGTGAAAGAGGTGCCTTTTGAAGTGGACCTCGAAGGATAAGTAGGATTGTGCAGATAGAAATGTTGGGGAGGAAATATAGAATCAAAAGCTAATAAATGACCTTAATTGTCATTAAATTAATGACAATTTTTAAGAAAACAAAGGATGATTAGGTCAGGTCCCAAGATAAAACAGAAAAAACTTATTAACTAATCTAGTTCCAGGTAATATTTTTCATTATTGGAAAACATGGGAAGGGGAGAGGATCTAGACTGATAGAAGCAACTTGTATAAATCTAAAATTGACACTAGTGTGATCATTGTCAAGTCTGTGAGCCTCAGTTTCTTCATTGATAAAATAGGGATAGAAATGCCTGTAGTATCTACCTTATGTTATTATTTTTATTAAATGAAATAATATATGTGAAGCCCTTTGTGAATACTACAACACCAGATAAATGTCTACTATTACTTTCACCCACCATCTTCCTTCACAAAAAAAGGTCCACTTGACCCATTAGAGCAGTTACTATTATCACTGTTGTTACAAATTGTGACATTGGAATGTGGAGGATCTGAGTGGCTTTTTCAAGGTCACACAGGCAGTCAGTTCATGTTAGAGTGCTGACTAGAATTCAGGTCTATTGCCTCCTAGTTCAGTCCTCTTTGAGGTTCTTCAATCATTTCAGTCGCATCTGACTCTTCATGACCCCATTTGGGGTTTTCTTGGCAAATACACTGGGGAAGTTTGCCATTTCCTTGTCTAGCTCATTTTACAGATGAGCAAACTGAGACAAACAGGGTTAAGTCACTTGCCCAGGGTCACTGAACTTGGGAAGATGAGTCTTCTTGACTCTAGGCTTGGCACTGTCCCTTCTAGCTGCATCCTCAGGCCTCTTTACACGACACCATCGATCACATCTATGCCACCAATATAAGTATAAAATGGAGAACAGATACGAGATGAGAGAAGAAAAAAATAACTGTATCATAGCTCCTGGAACATGGTAAGTGCTTAATAAATGGTTTTTGAGTGACTGTGTTCCTTCACAAAGTCAAATGAAAGTCATTTCTTCTAGTCAAAGAGCTGATACTCCATTGAAGGAACTCACATTCTACTGTCTTTCTGTTTCATTCTTCGTACGATATCCTACACTTTCAGAATTACTGTGTTCTGGCCAAACTGCGGGACTTCGTAGCATCACCCCGCTGTCGGAAAGTCGCGCAAGTAGGTGCCCTGAAAGACAAAGTCCGGAAGCTGTACACCATCATGAACTCATTCTGCAGGAGGGTATGTTAACGTCTTTAAAGACATCTTATATTTGCCATCATTTATCAAGTCATTACTGAGCTCCTACTACATGTGAGTCCCTGGGCTAGAAACCTACTATGTGATATAACAGAATGCAAAACGTGCTCCCTTCCTGAATGGAGACTATGATCTATTGAGGAAGAGGAGCCACATATATATAAAAAGACAACCACCAATACAAAGCAGATTATAGCAAGTCCCCAGTGAGTGCATAAGTGCTCAGAGAAGGCAGAGATTTCTGTCAGGGGGTAATTAGGCAGGGGTAGGCCTTGAGCTGGGTCTCCTAAGAATCCAGGTAGCATACCGATGATAGGCAACAAGCTAAAAGAAGGAGATTCATAAAAGAGAGTAGTGGCCAATAAGAATAGAGCCAGAATGTGAAAGGCCTTGAATGCCAGGTTAATGAGTTTAACTCTATCCTATAAGCAGTAAGAAGCTATTGAAAGGTTTGGAAGATGGATATGGGAGGGTAAAATTTGTGCTTTAGAAAGATTCATCTGGCAGACTAAATAAGGTGGACTGGAAAAGGAGAGAATAAAAGCAGGGAGACTGGTTAAAATGACATTGTAGTAGTCTGGTCACGGATTATACAGTTGGTAGCAATGAGAATAAAAAGGAAGAGACAGACACAAAATAATATCATAAAGGACAGACTGGCAGGATTTAATAACTGATTGAATATATTGGGGTAAAGAACTTTAGTAGTATCCATTCTTCAGTCCATTGTTAGTTTCTCTGTTCTTTGAGATAGTTTTATTGGTTAGACCATGCAGCTTAGTAATATTCCCCAAATGCCGAAAAGATGTTTAAGTGGATGAAGGAAAGCAGGGAAAAGGTGGAGTAAAAAATGATTCTGAAGTCTCAAAACTGTATTGTGAAATGCAATCTGTGATGTGATTATACCTGGTGCATTTGCATAATCACACAAGGCAGGACAATTAATTTGGTGGAACAGGAAGGCAGCAATTTTGCCAATAAGGCTGATGAGGGCACCAGTTGCTCTTCCTCTCTGGGGCTGCTGGTATTCATTGAATACTAAGCAAAGCTAACCCAGGCTTCTGGGCTGGTGTTCCTAAGCTGGCTCATACTGTAGGACTGAATTTATTAAATAAAGGGAGATCAAGGGATGTAGGTGAAAACCCTTTTGAATGTACAGAGTCTGGTCACCTGGGGGCTCTCTCTGTCTGTGTCCTTAGCATGATTCTGATGTAATCAGCAATACTGAAACCTACCAGAGGTGTCAAGGCATAGCATCCACAAAAGGGCTGAACAATGATCAGTTTCCATCATCAATGTGAATGGCAGCTGTCTCCTTGACAAGACCTTCTGGGCTCTCCTCTCTACCATATGTGTGCCTGTACTACAGGCTGCAAAACTGGCATTTCAAGCCCCCAAGAGCACACCAGGAGTAGGACAGAGTGTTCTTGGACTTCGTGGAGTGTTAGCCACCTCTTTTCCCTCCTTTTGTAATGCTGGCACTCACCTCTTGTTTCTGCAGGACTTGGTGTTCTTGTCTGATGACTGTGAGGCCCTGGAAAACCCCATCCAAGCTCCCACAACTGTGAGATCCCAACTTAGGTCAGAGCCAAAGGAAGTTCCCAAGATGTTTCCAGTTACACCAGCTGCCAAAACCTCAACTGGCTAAAATCACATGCCCAACTAAGCTTGCGTGTGTGTGCATGTATTATCTCTAACTTCACTGTGTATTTTGCCATCTCCAGGAAATGAATAAATCCATTGCCTACCTGGAGAGCTGCATGTCAAAGCTGGGCTAGAAAGCTTATTTTTCACTGGGTATTTCTGCTCTTTCTACATAGCCAGAAGGCCCAGATCTGTTTATTTGAACAGTAAGAATGAAATGGCAGATTTGTTTCTTCCTCATGAATAGCTAGCTTCATAGCAAGCAAAAGGAGGTGTTTTCATTACTAGCCTAACTTGGTCAGAGCAAAAGTTCCTTCCATTCTTATAACAGCTTCATTCACAGCTATCTAAACTATTTTTCTCAAGCTAGTCATAAGATAAATAACAGATTCTACAGTGACTTTTTAAAAAATATTATCTTTGCATTGTTCTTTGAATTTCTTTTGGTAGATTGTGTTAGGAGCATTGTGTTTGAAGGAATAACCCTTCTTTTCAAAATTGGTGAAAACCTTAATTAAAGATCACTTTTCACAGAGAAGCAAGAATATTGTTTGTGAAGCATCCAACTGTCATGAATGTTCTCTTGTTTTTGATGATTCTCTTATAACTTTCTTTTCAAAGCAAACTGTATTTCTCTCCATTTCTGTGTGAGCTGGGAAGTCACCATTGTAGGTGATATTTTCTGTCCATGATACAATGTGACACCCAGGGGCCCTGATGCCACCATGCAAGGCCACCATTTCTTTATGCATTTCAGGGATTCTCCACTTTTTCATCACTTTGCTATGTGCTGTGTGATCCATGTGTCAGTGGCAATCTGATGTAACTATAGTTATCCCTTCCACATCACAGAGTATGGGGGTGCAGAGCCCCCATGATTTGGAAAGTCGATATAAAATTTTTTGCCCCTCCCTTCACACCAGGGAGGAAATCTGATTTTTTTTCTTTTTCTTTTATGGGATGTTTACAATACCTTTTTGTAAAATTTGGGTTAAGTATTTGGTCATAGGCTCTGTGTCAACTGCTGACCTTTATATGTCATCTATGGCTTCTGCAAAACTCAAAAAAAATTCCCATTTAATTTCTTATGATAACCCGAGATGCATCAAAACCATGATGGGGAAAGTTGTGATGTGGAAAGGATAACTGTACTTTTTTGGACAGTGTTCCGCAGAAGATATGAACTAGTTAGTATGCTAAAGCAATAAGCTTTTATTGGAGGTATATTTTAATTCACACAAGGGAAGATGCTTGGAATGGAGAAAGGAAGGCAAGAACGCACCCAGATCAGTTATTAGAGAGACCAGAATAACATCAGAGGAATCTCCAAAGGAGCAAGATATGTCTGTGACTTAGTTGAAGTGGAGATAGAGGGTTGTCCAAGAAATGATCCTCTATCCACAGTAAGAGGAAGAAAAGGACT
Organism: Trichosurus vulpecula; assembly: GCF_011100635.1. Taxonomy (NCBI): domain Eukaryota; kingdom Metazoa; phylum Chordata; class Mammalia; order Diprotodontia; family Phalangeridae; genus Trichosurus; species Trichosurus vulpecula. Next base: position 201,450,169 of record NC_050578.1, on the reverse strand, counting down.
GATTGATGCAATGAGAGACTCCCTCCAAACCAAGAAGCCAGGCAATACCAAACTCTCATCACTCACCCAGGCCACTGTGAGCACATCTGGGTTGTCCTAAAACAGCATACAGGTATTTTTTTTAGATCTTTCTTTTTTTTAATTTTTTATTCCATACTTTATTATTTAATATTTTTAGTTTTCAGCATTGATTTCCACAAGATTTTCAGTTACAAATTTTCTCCCCATTTCTATCCTCCCCCTCACTCCAAGATGGCATATATTCTGATTGCCCCATTTCCCAATCAGCCCTCCCTTCTGTCACCCCACTCCCCCTCCCCCCATCTCTTTTCCCCTTACTTTCTTGTAGGGCAAGATAGATTTTCATGCCCCATTGCCTGTATATCTTATTTTCCAGTTGCATGCAAAAACAACTTTTTTGAGCATCTTTTAAAACTTTGAATTTCAAATTCTCTCCCCTCTTCCCTCCCCACTCACTCTCTCTAAGAAGGCAAGCAATTCAACATAGGTCATATATGTATCATTATGCAAAACACTCCCATAAATAGTCATGTTGTGAAAGACTAACTGTATTTTGCTCCCTCCTATCCTGTCCCCCTTTATTCAATTTTCTCCCTTGACCCTGTCCCTTTTCAAAAGTGTTTCCTTTGATTTCTTCTTCCCCCATCTGCCCTCACTTCTATCATCCTGCCTTTCTTATCCCCTTTCCTCCACTTTCACGTGGGGTAAGATACCCAACTGAGAGTGTATGTTATTCCCTCCTCAAGTCAAATCCAATGAGAGCAAGATTCACTCATTCCCCCTTACCTGCTCCCTCTTCCCTTCCAATGAACTGCTTTTTCTTGCCACTTTTGTGTGAGATAATTTACCCCATTCTGTCTCTCCATTTCTCAATATATTCCTCACTCATCCCTTAATTTGATTTTATTATTTAGATATCACCCCTTCATATTCAACTCACCCTGTGCCCTCTGTCTATATATATATGTATATTCCCTTCAACTACCCTAATACTGAGAAAGGTCTCATGAATTATACACATCATCTTTCCATGTAGGAATGTAAGCAAAACAGTTCCACTTTATTAAGTCCCTTACGATTTCTCTTTCTTGTTTACCTTTTCATACTTCTCTTGATTCTTGTGTTTAAAAGTCAAATTTTTTATTCAGCTCTGATCTTTTCACTGAGAAAGTTTGAAAGTCTTCTATTTTATTGAAAATCTATATTTTGCCTTGGAGCATGATACTCAGTTTTGCTGGGTAGGTGATTCTTGGTTTTAATCCTAGCTCCATTGACCTCTGGAATATCATATTCCAAGCCCTTTGATCCCTTAATGTAGAAACTGCTAGATCTTGTATTATCCTGATTGTGTTTCCACAATACTCAAATTGTTTCTTTCTGGCTGCTTGTAGTATTTTCTCCTTGACCTGGGAACTCTGGAATTTGGCGACAATATTCCTAGGAGTTTTCTTTTTGGGATCTTTTTGAAGAGGCGATCGGTGAATTCTTCCTATTTCTATTTGACCCTGTGGCTCTAAAATATCAGGGCAATTTTCCTTGATAAATTCTTGAAAGATGATATTTAGGCTCTTTTTTTGATCATGGCTTTCAGGTAGTCCAATAATTTTTAAATTATCTCTCCTGGATCTGTTCTCCAGGTCAGTGGTTTTTCCAATGAGATATTTCACATTGTCTTCCATTTTTTCATTCCTTTGTTTCTGTTTTATAATATCTTGATTTCTCATAAAGTCACTAGCTTCCACTTGCTCCAATCTAATTTTTAAGGTAGTATTTCCTTCAGTGGTCTTTTGGACCTCTTTTTCCATTTGGCTAATTCTGCCTTTCAAGGTATTCTCCTCATTGGCTTTTTGAAGCTCTTTTGCCATTTGAGTTGGTCTATTTTTAAGGTGTTATTTTCTTCAGTATTTTTGGGGTCTCCTTTAGCAAGTCATTGACTTGTTTTTCATGGTTTTCTTGCATCACTCTCATTTCTCTTCCCAATTTTTCCTCTCTTCTCTTACTTGCTTTTCCAATTCCTTTTTGAGCTTTTCCATGGCCTGAGACCAATTCATATTTTTCTTGGAGGCTTTTGATGTTGGCTCTTTGACTTTGTTGTATTCTCCTGGCTGTATGTTTTGATTTCTTTGTCACCAAAGAAAGATTCCAAAGTCTGAGTCTGAATCTGAGTCTGTTTTCGCTTCCTGTTTATGTTCCCAGCCAACTATTTGACCCTTGAGCTTTGTGTCAGCATATCACTGCTTGTAGAGTAGAAAGTACTTTGTCCCAAGTTTAAAGGGCTGTGCTGCTGTTTTTAGAGCTACTTCTACACAGCAAACTTTGCCACACCAGCACTCCTCCTCCCCCAAGAACTGCCAACCCGGACTACGACCTAGATCCAAGCAGGCTCTGCACTCCCTCTCTGATCTACCACTTAATTCCTCCCACAGGGTGGGCCTGGGGCTGGAAGTAGCCACAGTTGAAGCTCTGGAAGCAGCCCCAGAGCTGCACCACTTCCATGCCCCCGGGGCTAGAGCCTACCATGCACTCCTTTCACTCCAGCAGTTTTTCCACTATCCTTCTCTGTTGTCTTTGGCATTTGTGGGTTGAGAAGTTTGGTAACTGCCACAGCTCGATGATTCAGGGCCCTACATCCTGTTCCACCTGGCTCCCAGTCTGGTTGATCCTGGCTTGGCCCATACTGGGCTGTGCTCTGCTCCGTTCCCAGCTCCATGTGATAGACCTTTCCCAGCGACCATCCAGGTTTTCCTGGGCTGGAACCCTGCTTCCCTCTGCTATTTTGTGGGTTCTGCAGCTCTAGAATTTGTTCAGAGCTATTTTTTATCAGAGTTTGGAGGGACCTGGGGGAGAGCTTAAGCAAGTCCCTGCTTTCCAGCTGCCATCTTGTACCTCAGTACAGGTATTTTATAGCAAAGAATGTCATCTTACCCAAGTATGTCATTTTTTCCCCATCTCTGATGTTACTAATCGATAGGTGATAGCTAGTAAGCTGGTAGTTTCCAGAATGGAAGATTCCAGAGGAGTGCAATGCCAGGCAAGAGGAGTAAATGTGTCTAGAGTAGAGAGACAGCTTGTTGTAAAGAAATTAAACACACATCAAGAGAAAATGAATATAGTAGTATAATGTTCAATAAACTCAAAGATCACAGTTACTATAGTACAGACTCACTATAACTATTGAGAAAACTGGAAAGCAAGATCTAACATTCCACAATAAGCTCCAAATGGGTACATGGCCTAGAGAACAAATGTCACATCATAAGCAAATTAGAAGAGCAAAGAAGAAAATACTTCTCACAACTATGACTAGGGAATGAGCTCATTAACAGATAAGAGATAAATCAGCTCAAAGAAGACAAAATGAACAATTATGATTATATAAAATTGAAAAGTTTTCATACTAACAGAATCAATACAGGTAAAAATAGAAGGGAAATAGTTGAATAGGAAAAAATTTTTGCAGCAAGTTTCTCCAACAAAGGTCCAATATTTAAAATACGTAACTTACTAATTCATGTGCACAGGAATTACAATCATTCCCCAACAGATAAACAGACAATAGACATGAACAGTTCTCAAGGGAAGAGATCCAAGATACTTTTAACTGGAAAAAATGCTCCAAATCACAAATAATTAGAGAAATATAAATAAAAATAATTCTGAGGTTCCATCTCACACCTATCAGGTCAGTATAGATGACAAAAAATGAAAATGACAGTTGTTAGGTTTTGAGAAGGCAGAAGTTGTGTGTAGTGGTCCAGCCATTCTGGAAAGCAATTAGGAACTCTGCCCAAAAAGTCACAAAACTGTTCATATCCTTTGACCTAGTGATATAAGTACTAGGCCTAAACCCCAAAGAAGTCAAAGATACAAAAATATTTATAGAAAGCTCTTTTTTGTTGTAGCAAAGAACTGTAGCAAAATGAGTATTCATCTATTGAAGAATATCTAGACAAATGATGGTATTTTAATGTAATTGAATACTACTGTGTAACAAGAAATGGGAAAAAAGATGAGATTAAAGAAATCTGGAAAGCTTTGTATACCCTGATGTAAGGAAGTGAGCAGAACCAGAAGTATAATTTATACAATAATACATTATAAAGGAAAATACTTTGGAAAGAATTAAGAGCTCTAATCAATGTGATGACCATTCATGACATCAGAAGACCAGTAGGGACGTATGCTCCCTTCTGACAGAGGGGTAAGAGATCCAAGGTGCAAAATGAAATATACATGTTTGGATATAGCAAATTATGGATTTATTTTTGCTGGATTATGATTTTTGTTTTTCCCTTTTATTGGTAGAAGAGGTTGTGTGGAAATGAGGACCTAGTGATAGCATTGCCAAAAAAAGAAACAACAGAGGATAATTGAAGCATCTTAAAAATGTGAATAAGGAAGTAGAAGAAAGTTCAGAAGTAAATAGACAAGCAGGAGAGTTTTTAAAGAAAAGTTGAAAATTAGAGGTAGCCATGTTAATATAGATAATGATATTGCTATAAAAACAAATTTAGTGTAATATTGATTCATGTTTTCACATACAATCCTGTTCTCTCTGTCTCTCTGTCTTTGTTTCTGTCTGTCTCTGTCTCTGTGTCTCTCTGTGAGTCTGTCTGTGTCTCTGTCTCTGTCTCTCTCCACTAAATTCAGAATAATTTTTTTAATAAATAAGACAAGCACAGAAAGAGGGTAACTGCAAACTTATACTTAATTACATGGATGCCAGAAAATCCATGTTAAACTTTAGTACTTTAGTACTTTCCATTATGACAAATATTCTCCAATTGACGAATGGTCAAATGATATATATGAACAGGCAGTTTTCAAAGGAAGAAATCTAGCTAATCTGTAGCTATTTTAAAAATTGCTCCAAATCACTAATAATTAGAGAAATACAAATTAAACATCTTTGAAGTTCTATCTCACACTTATCAGATTAGCAAAAATGACAACTGTTGGAGGAGTTTCATGAAGGCAGGCACACTGACGTACTGCTAATGGAGGTGCGAATTGGCCCAGCTATATTATAAAGCAATTTGAAACTTGGTCCCAAGTGACCAACCTGTGCACACCCTTTAATCCAGTGATACCATTACTAGGACTATACTCCTAAGACATAAAAACAAAAGGGAAAGGACACATCCATACAAAAATATTTATAGCAGCTCTTATGGCAAAGAACTGGAAACTAAAAAGATACCCACCAATAGGTGAATGGCTGAGCAAATTTGGGTATATGAATCAAGTAGAATATTATTGTATCATAAAAATGATGAAAGGGAGATTTTTGAAGAAACCTGGAAAGACTTGCATGAACTGATGCAGAGTGAATTGAGTTGAACCAAGAAAACCATTTATACAATAACAACATCAGAAAACAAAGTCAAAAGACTTAAGAATTCAGATGAATGCAATGATCAACCATGATTTCAGAGGACTAATGAAGAACCATGCTACCCATCACCTGACAGAGGTGCACAATGAGACATATATTTCCAAAAGTGAATAACGTAGAAATTTGTTTTACTTGACTGGTCATATTTATTGCAGAGTTTGTTTTTTTATTTTTCAGTTGGGGGTAAAAGGTAGGAATGAGAAAAAATAAGTGCTTATTAATTGAAAAAAGTAAAATAAAATTACCTTCAAGAATAAGTCATGGGAAAAAGCAGATTTTTCTGAATAATAATAGCTAAAATTTATATAGTGCTTACTATGTGCCAGGCATTGTGCTAAGCTCTTTACAATTTTTATCTCATTTGAGCTTCACAACAACCCTGGGAGATATTATCAAACCCACTTTACAGATGAGGAAACTGAGGCAAGCAGAGGTTAAATGACTTTGCCAGGGCCACATGGCTCATAAGTGTCTGAGGCCACATTTGAATTCAGGTCTTCCTGCCTCCAGGTCCAATGTTCCATCCACTAAGCTACCCCCAGCTGCATATGTATAAAATCAGCACCGTTTGTATAGTGGTTTGGGGAGACTGGACTGGAGTACACCCTACAGCGTATGTTGCATGGAATGATGCATATGCATACATTTTAATGCAGTTTAAGTTTTTTCCCATGGTGTCAACTCACATGACTTCTGATTAATAAGAATAAGAATAATAATAACAATAATAATGAAGGGCTCAGAAGGTCTTTTCAAAGACTCAACATTGCTAGCCTTGTGACGCAGAGTCATCACTATGCAAAGCAATCAGTGTTTTCCATGCCCAAGACTTCAGGAATCCACAGACTAACAGATGAAGACACTCAACATTAGCACTCTCCAGAGCCACACTTCTCTATGATACAAAGGGCTCCCCTGGTTCTCCTTCCTCAGGCACTACTACTCTCCAATGAGCAGCGAGGTGGGACAGTGGATAGGGAGCTGGACCTGGAATCAGGAAGACCCGAGTTCAAATCCAGCTTCCTAGACTGCCTTCCCCTAGACAAGCCCTTCACCTCTATCTGCCTCAGTGTCTGCGTTTGTAAAATGGGGATAATAATAGAACCTACTTCCCAAGGTTGATATGAGGATAAAATGAATTCAAAAAAGCTGTTTGCCAACCTCTGAGTGCTATATAAATCTTAGCTAATATCACTATTAATAGGTCCACCCAGAGTCTCCTGCCTTACCTACTTTTATCTATTGTCTTTAGGAAGCCCTTTGTTTGAGAAAGAGGCTGATTCCTACCTTAAGGCTACTGTCCAAAGCTGCAGTTTTCCTTCCCCACAAATCAAATGTCCTATTTCCCTCTTTCTGGTTAGCACATGAAGCACTGAGCCCATGAATCAGCTAAGGACTCAGTTAACTACATACCTGATTTCGATCATGTGCTTCCCTTCCTAATTTATTTATTTTTTAATTATTTATTCATTTATTTAGTCCAATTTATCTTAAAGTAATATAATGCTACAAGGAAAAGTCAGGAGGAGGTAGAGCACTGAAGATGGGCTGGGGAGAAGAGGAGGGGACGTACCTTTTGATACAGCCTACATAACTACCTTTCATAAGAGAGACTCTCCCTCCTTCAGAGAGCTACTGCTATTTTCAAGACTGTGGATGAGGGATGTCACAGATCATATGGCCTTCCAATCCAGGTTAAGCCAGAGAACAGGTACCTCCTCCTCACCTAGAGTCAGTTGAGTGGGGTCGAAGTCTGACAAACTGAGAATACTAATGGTGCAACCTCCACCTATGGAGGGAAAAATAAGTGAACATACCATGGCTCTGCAAGAATTCTATCCCATAAGGAACATATAGAAAAGCCCCGTGACAAGCATTGGACTACCCCACCTTACAGGAAAACAATCTGAATGAGACATCAGAGGTGTCTCCCAAAAGCGGCCATGGGTCATCAGGGATCTGTTGTTGCTCAGTCTTTTCAGGTGTGCCCAGCTCTTCATGACCCCATCGACAGAGGTCCATGGGGGTTTCCTTGGCAAATATATTGGAGTAGTTTGCCATTTCCTTCTCCAGGGGCAAACAGAGGTTTAGTGACTCTTCCAAGATCACATTGCTAGGAAGTTTCTGAGACTGAATCTGAACTCCAGTCTTCCTAATTCCAAAGCAATACCATATCTACTATATCATCCAGGGTAGCGCAGCTCAGTCCTTCATCCTCCCAATCAACACAATTAACCATTGCGACTATAATAAAAGTCATGATCCTGATTCTAAACTGCACATCTATCTTTTGCCATCAGTTCTAAAACCAACAACGTGGAAAGAACCCAGAAGGCCTGATGTGGGTAGTTGAATCAGAAGGAGGCAAGATAGACCCTGCCCAGAGGATCACTAGATAGGACACTAGTAGTATGCACTCAGTATAGACAAAGAACCCTAGGAGCTCTAATTTTTAAAAGACTCAGATTTTTGGAGAAATCAGTTGCCATCAACAGTCAACTCCCTTCATTTTGACTTTCTAACATGATATTGACTCCCCTGCCTTGAATCTCTGCTCTGGTAATCAGTCTTCCCACTCTAGTCTCAGCCTTTTGAAGGTTATTTTTCATTTTTTGTCTTCCCTACAACACACTTAATCATCTAGCCCTACTGGCCTACTTACCATCTTGACATATAATGTTCCATTTCCCTTCTCTTTGACTTTAAACTAGGCCATCTTCCAGGCTTGGAGAGTTCTTTCTTGCCCCCTCTGTCTTTTAGAACCCCCAAGTGTCTTCAATACTGTATCAGCCAATGTGCCACCTTCTACAAGAGGCCATTCTCTGTCCTCCTGGCTACCAATATCTTCCACTAGGAGGTAAGACTACATTCTAGATACCTCATATGTATCTTGTACTTACCTACTTATGCACATGGAGTCTCCTCCATTGGAACGGAAGCTCTTTGAGGGCAGGAGGTATTTTCCCTTTTTCTTTGTATCCTCAGTGCTTAACACAGTGCCTGGATCATAGCAAATGCTTAACAAAAACTTAATGATTGATTATCCATGCATCCTCAGAACCTAGGACAATGTCTTGTACATAGTAGGCACTTATCATTATTTATATTTATATACCCAGCACCTAAGACAATGCCTTATACATGGTAATAATAGCTAGTATGTATGTAGCATCAATTCTGTAGGAGCTTTATGAATATATTCTCATTTAATCCTCACAAGAACCCTGGGAAGTAGTTGCTTTTACAATCAGCCTCTTCTTACAGCTGAAGAAACTGAGGCAAACAGGAGTTATATGGTTTGCTCAAAGTCACACAGCAAGCAAGAGTCCAAAGCCAAATCTGTACTCAGGTATTCCTGACTCCAAGTCCAGAACTCTATTCAGTATACCACATAGCTGCCTCTAATAAGCCCTTAAGAACTGTTTACTTAAGTGAACTAATGTTCCATGGCAAGGATCAGCAAACTACAATGGAGTGCCAAATCCAACCTGCTGCCTGAACAGCCTATCCGCTAAGACGGTTTTTATATTTTTAAATAAAATAAAACTTTATTTAAAAGTGAAAAAGTCAGTCTTAGCAGAGGGCTATTAAAAACAAACAGACAACAACAGCAAAAAAAAAAAACCCAGGTAACTTAATAGACAGGTAACCCTATTCTATGGATACCCTAGTACTCACCCATCCTGGCTTCCCTATTTACAATTGTTCCCCTTTCAATTTGAACACACTCTCTTTAGCCCTCCACTGGAGATTGCCCTTTCCCCTAACAAGGCTTTTCCTAATCATGGGTTTGGCAAAATGGGTGTATCAGTAATTAGGGTGGGACTTTTTTACTGTTTTCTCTTTTGGAGCACTTATTTAATGAGTGCCTTGATGAGTCCCTGCCTTTGTTTCTTTGATTAAATCAGGAGTCTTTGATGACCTCCTTACCTCAAGGGAAAGCCTAGTTTACATGGGTTTGAGTCACATGTTTGTGAAGACAGAAGCTTTTAGGTCACATGGGTTTGAGTGGAGTGTTGTGACGTACTTTGACCCTGAACAGGGTATATAAACTCAGAGGTTGGCATTTTTCCTTGGGGGCTTTTACTCACTGGAACAGTGGCACGTGACTCTGGGCAAACCGTTGTAACTGCCCCTTGACTTTGCTAACCCAAACCCACTGGTTCTTTTCTGGTAACTGAATTGTGATTTGGTCTGTTTATGTTGTCTCTGTTTGTAATTTGTCTGTATTTGCTCTGAAGTTCAGGGTGCCAGCTTTCCTCCTGAACTAAGTGAATGATATTTGTATGTTGGATTAAAGTGAGATTGTTAACCCCGTAAAGTTACTTTCCTCAGTAAAGCAGGTCCAAAGAACCTGTACTGGCAGCTCTTGTTGCTGGTCTTGTTGGGTCTTACACCCCAACAGCTGCTGCTAGCCAAATTATTGTTACAATGGGAGAGAGAACACTTGCTCTGCCTAACTCTCCGAATCAAATGAGATGAGATAGACGAAGCATACTGCAACTATAAGACAATATGCAAATACGAGCTATTAGTAGGTGGTGGTGATGATGGTAATGATGATGATAATTGGAAGAGGTTGAGCTATAGATGCTGAAATTAATACAGACAAACTAATTGCGCTAATAATTTTTGGTGGTCAATGAGTCAGCTGGGAAACCATATGATTAAAATCTTCATTTCGGGCCAAGTTGATTTATCAGATTATTGGTAATGTGAAACCGCCATTTTCATTTACAAAGTATTCAGTCTGGTAGATATGCTGTACCAAGAGCTGACGAGACAAATTTCCTATCTGTATTGAAATTGATCAAATATTATAGGGGATAAAATATAGTGACACCAGCCTGGAAACAGTCAACTCAGCAGTCATAATTTAGTTTTATTTTTGTTTATTGCCCTTCGTGATAGTGGTGCTCCAGGAATTATTTTGAAATAAGTTATTCTCGTCCCATTTCTGTAGCTTTTGCAATCAAACTCCTGAAGTTTCACACCATTTGTTTTTACAAGTATCCACCAGTTTATGACTTTGGGTGTTGCAAAGCGCCTATAACTCAAAAGATTTGGGGAGAGTTCTTATTTTTATTACTTTTCTATTTACCTCATTGGCTTGGATGCCAATCTTCCAGCACTCACACTAGCCTAAGAAAGATGAAAGATGGTGTGATTATATCAACTTGGGAGACCTTTACAGATCATCAGAATAGTATCACTATTCTAAGTGGGAGCAATTGACTCCATATCACCTAGGCAATTCTGCAGATAGAGAAAATTAATTTCTGATACAATTGAAACTTTGATTTTGTAAATTTTTCAGCTCTGAACAGAAAAGATGTTTCATGCACCGGACTCAGAATGTCGCATCATACTATCTAACCCTAGTATGGGTGAAAATTCAGTTGTGAAGAAATACTATAGAAATTTAAGCTCTTACTTTCATTAGGCAATCTTACATTAACACAACACTTTAAGTGATTTGCCCATTGGTGAAGTGGTAGAGCTAGATTCCAGCCCAAGTTCTCTGATTCTAGACTCAACACTTTTCCCACTGTTTCACCTATCATATATTCCCAAGAAGAGCTATGTCATCTTTTTTTTTACACAATTGTCTCACTTACTGGAGGCAGGCTGTGGAGTAGTGAAAAGACCACTGGGTCTGGAGAGAGGACTCTTGATTCCAGGGTCTTTATTGTAGCTCTGACACATATTGTTTTATGACTCTGAACAAGTTGTTCAACCTCCAAGAGCTGTTTTATCCTCTTTAAAATCAGTATAATGATAAACAAGACCTTTCTCATAGGGTTATTGGGAAGAAAATACTTTGGGTATGTTGAAATAGCTTTTAAATGCTCTAAGACTTTTGGGACACCCATGCCTGGCTCTTCAGAGTTTGCAAATCATGAAACATTTATCAAGCATTTATCAGGCAGGCAATGTGCTAAGCACTAGGAATACAAAAAAAAGGGTAGAAGCCAGCATCTACTCTCCAGGAGCTTACAATCTAATAGGGGAGACAACATGCAAACAGCTATGTACAAGTAAGCCATGTAAAAGACATATTGGAGTTAATCTCAGAGGGAAGGCACTCAGATTAAGGTGGACATGTGCTAAGCACTGGGAATACAAAAAAAAAAAGGTAGAAGCCAGCATCTACTCTCCAGGAGCTTACAATCTAATAGGGGAGACAACATGCAAACAGCTATGTACGAGTAAGCCATGTAAAAGACATATTGGAGCTAATCTCAGAGGGAAGGCACTCAGATTAAGGTGGACCAAAGCAAAGTACTTTGTGTGCATTGTCTCACCTGCAGATGTTATTATTCCTACTTTGCAAATGTGAAACTGACAGAAAGAAGTAACTTACCCATGGTCACACAGCTAAGAAGATCGAAAGTTGGATTGAAACCAAAGTCTTCATGCAAGTTCATTACTCTACCTACTGTAACAGATTCCCACTGGAAGTACTACTGAAATGAATTACAATTATCTTTGATTTTTCCCCTGCTGAATGGATGTTAATACTGTTATGCAGTATGTCACAGAATGCCAACCCGATCTGTAAGCTAAATTTATCTACCAATATAAAACTTAATGTGCATACCTATACTGATCATATCAACAACTTCTTTGTACCCATCTTACCTGTGCCCAAGGATCTGAGATTTAACCCCAGCTAGGGATTTAAAAAGCAATGTCTAGACCTATAAAGGCTAGAAGGAGCTAAAGCTTGGTACACAATGAATTCTCAACATTTTCTAGGTTATCCACAAAAATTGAGTAAAAATTGCCTCTTACAGGCATTCCAATGATTCTAGACATTTATTCACTCTTGGGAACTCATCTTGCCTCAAAGTGCAGGTTAGGTGAGAGAGAAGCTAGAGGGGAGAAGTGAATTAGTTACTCTGTTCAGTGATGGAGAGCCTGCTATAACTTCCCACTAATGGGGTGATTTCCAATGGGAACGAGGAACTCTAAAGCATCCTTCAGAACTAAAGTCTTCACGGAGAGAACAGGCTTCCTCCTCAGTTCACAAGAGGATGATAATACCAATATTAGTAGTTTGAGATAGTTTTTTTCATTCAGATCTGATCAATCAATGAGAAGAATCCCTCCACAGACTCATGAAATTTGAAGAAGTCTTAAAGAGGTGAAAGAGTAAGTGATTTGTCAATGTTCAGAGGCAGAACAGGAATATGTTTTCCTGATTCCAAAGTCAGCCCTCTAACCACCACCATCCTGCTGCCTTTTGTTAGCAGTTTAATGCAGAAAAAGTTGCAAAACAGTTCAGCAAGGTCATTCTTTGGAATATGGTTTTTATATAAAAAAATAAAAACAAGGTGTTTTTTGTTTAAAATAAACTAGACAATGAAAACCTTGTTAGCGTAAAATTAGCCAAATATTGCAACTTGCTTTCTGGAAGGCATAACAATATAATCAAGACATATATTCAGAAAAGAAAATTAATTTGAATGTGCTGTTTTTATGTTGGGAAATTGAACCAAAGCACAAAAGCATTGTGGGAAGCAATCCAAAGCAGGAAGTATACCATGAAGAGTTACTGCAGGGGAATATGGGTCACTGGGGGGTTGAATGCCCTTGATTCCTGTTTGCTCCTTAAAATAAGCCTGGGAAGTATAATTAGTTTCCTCTAAAAATCTCATTTTTTTCATTGGTTCCCCACAACAACCCCCTCTTGTGTCATACATGCAATGCATTGATAATGCCTTTTCCCATTTTATCTATGTCTCATACCTCCTGAAATCTCTGATAAGCCCTCACCACACCTGCTCCAGCCCTATCCTAGATTTGCAGCCTGGGAATTTGGGATGTTGAGCCCAGACACAGTATCATTATTTATCACTTTGCTGCATTTCTACTTTTCATTAAAATAGATTTATATCCTCATCTTATTATGGGGCTCGTATTGGGTTGCCTCCAAGGATATTAATACCCAGGAAAAGCAAAGAGATGGCTGAAGACTCAGTTTGAAGAAAAAGCCTTTTTTGATCTCATAGCAGTTTCCACTTAGTAGAATGGTTCACTCTACATATTATTAATTATGGCAAACCCAGAGAGGGTCATTTTTTCCACCTGAATATTTTCACATTTCAATAATTCTGTGTTAGCCAAGGTGTGTGGGGGTAGCGATCTAACTGGCAATACTACTTAGTTTGAATTTCAAATGAAACGTTTATTTCCATAAAAGCTTTTCTATTGTTTCTTAAGTTCCAGAAATAATGTTATATCAGACATCACTCTTTTCTATAGGACTAAATGTGCTAGAAAGATCACAGGATTTGGCATTAAAGGACCTAGATTCCAGTCCCAGATTGATCAAGTTACCTAATTCCTACTGGGCTTCAGTTTCTTTGACTATAAAATGGACCAACTGGACCCAATTTAAATCAATTCAGTGCACAGTAATTAAGTGCCAGTTGTGTGCCAGGCACTATTCTAGGTATGCATAAATGAAAAGTCCTTGCCCTCAAGCAGCTTACATTCTGCTGAGGAGAAACAAGATGCACACATATATAGAAAATGACTGTATAAAATAATTTCAGAGGAGGTAGAGGAGAATCAATAATCATGGTGGGGGGGGGCACTCACAGGGTAGGAGGGGACCTTGAGCTGAACCTTGAAGGAAGGAGATTCCAGGAGGAAAAGGTGAGGAGGAGAGCAATCTAAGCATGAGCACAGCCTGTGCAAAGGCATGTAGGTGGGAGATGGAATGACATGTACGGGACTAAGTAGAATAGTTTAGCTAGAATTTACAGTGGGTAAGTGAAAGTGATATATTATTTCTGGAAAGATGGGTTAGAGAAATATTGTGAAGATGATTTCTAAGGTTCCTTCAAGTTCTAAACATGATCATACGGACTTGAGCAAATCTTCGATCTTTCTTGGACCATTCAGTTGCTATCAAAAATGTCAACAACTTAAATGCTTAAAAAAAATCTATCAGCAACTGAATGGGTGAAGTCATTATGTGATATCAAATCATAGAGCTAGAAAGGATCATAAAGATCACCTAGTCTAATCCCCTTTTTTACAAAAGAGGAAACTGAGTCTCAGAGAGATGTGTCTTATTCAAGTTCACATAGTTAGTGAATAGAAAAGTTCATAGAAGGAAGAAGGCAGTTCTCTTTTTCACCAGTGCAATGCTCTTTTCACTATGTTCTCTGCCTCCTTGCCAATGTTAGGTATGACGATGAAGATGAAGATGATGGCCACATACCCCACATAATGCACCATCTTGACAGGAGCATTCAAGCGCCATTTCCTCCTAGAGCAGGGATTCTTTCTTTGAGGACCATAGACCCATAAGAGGTCCTCGAAGAGGTGTCAGAAGATCCATGAACTTAGATGGGAAAAATTTGCAATTTGATTTTTCACTATCCTTTTGTTTCATTTGTAGTGATATGTATTTTATTTTATGTCAAAATAAAAACATTTTAAAAATAAAGGCATTTAAAAATATTATTCTGTAAAGGAGTCCATAGGCTTCACTAAACTGCCAAATATGTCCTTGAGATAAAAAATAAAAATGTTGAGAACTCCTGCCCTATGGCAATCTTGTTGTATTGGGACTGCAAATGATTTATGGCACATGGCATTGACATTCCTACCTGGGTATTTAGGAAAGCCACACAACGGGAATATTTGAGAGTATTGGTATTTAATGGTATTTTATTTTATGAATTTAAAATCATCTTTCTGAAAAGGCATCCAAAGGCTTTGCCATAACTCCAAGGGGGTCTGACACAAAAGAAGTCAAGAACTCCTGCCTTAAATCCTATCTAGAGGAGTCACCCAATGAACAAATGGTCTTCTTATTCTTTTATTATCTCAGAGGTACCAGGCTAGCACTCAATGGGAATTCTAAAGCTCAACCTGGAAGAGCTAAAAAGATACTCCTATAAAAAAGTCTACCTTGGGCTGGAAGTGACTCTGGCTACATCTGTACATCTGAAGGAAATGAAGCATATATCCTTGAAGATTCCCGTATAATAATAATGAGAGAAATAACTATTAATAATCAAAGATTTGGGGAGATTCAGATTTCCCCCTTTTTCTTTCATTCTCACTTCAAGACCTCAATGTCTGAAGGTTGAGCTAACCTTCTTCCCCCCTGGGTAGGGAAGCCATTGTACTCTAACTCAGGTTTGGGTGGAGATAAATAGATTGCCCAAGGCTGGGGATAACTTAAGAAGCAAATGACATAATAAAAGTTCATGTCTAGCCCATCATTGTAATATTCATTCTCTCATTAATTGTTAGCCAATCACAGCTGATTGCCACCCTTGGGAACACCCGTCTTCCAATGGGCATATAAGCCATGACCCCACTGCCATGATTGGTTTTTGTCTGAGAGAGAGATGCCAAATGACTGCTCTTTTATTAAAATGCTGATATTGCGAATAAAATGATTAAATCACACAGAAATTATGTCCCTTGAATCTTTTTAAATGCCATAATAACTAACATTTATATAGTGCTTACTACATGCCAGGCACATGCTAAGAATTTTTTTTTACAAATACTGTCTCATTTGATCCTCACAACAACCCTGGGAGGCAGATGCCACTTGTATCCCCATTTTACAGATGGGAAAACTGAGGCAAACAGAGGTTAAGTTACTTGCCCCAGATCACACAGCTAGTAAATGTTTGAGGCTAGATTTGAACTCAGATCCTCCTGAGTGTTTTATCAGTACTCCTATGAGGCAGGGAGCACATATATTATGCCCATCTTATAACTAATAGGTCTTCAAAAGAGGTGAAATTACTCTCCTGAGGTCACAGAATCAAGTAACATAAGAGATTAAAGGGAGCCCACTGACCATTATGTCTAGCCCATGCCTGAAAAAGAATCCCTACTACAGCATAACATACTCAACGAGTGATTTTGCACCTTTGTCTCACTACATCTTCCAAAAGAGAGCCCCCAGCTCCAAGCAGCCCATTCCATTTTCTTATTTTATAGCTCTTTGAATATATTTGTCTCCATATACTTAAATATGTACACATTGTTTCTGTTATATAATGGAACAGTTGATTGAATTATTAAGAGATTTTCATTATGTCAAGCAAAAGTTGCCTTTTTGTAACTTCCTACCATTATTCTTATTTCTTTCCCCCTAAAGCCAAGCAGAACATGTGTATCTCTTATTCTATATTTCAACCTAGTTAACAAATGGTGGGGTCAGGCCTGGAATCTACACCTGCTTCTGGATCCTGAGTTCAATGGCACCTCTTCAGCTCTCTCACCCCCAGAAAACCCAAGGCAAGAAATGCATATAAACAAGAAAGTCTCAACAGAGTGACTGAAGGCTGGTGCATTTTTAATTCCTGATTTCCTTATGGCCAAGCACATATGATTTTTAGGATATGAATACTCCCTTTGTTAATTTAATCACAACTATACATGTGGGTGTGTCTACATCACCTTCATCTTCATCTTCATCATCATCATCATCATCATCATCATCATCATCATACCTGACATTAGTAAGGAGGCAGAAAGTACAGCAAAAAGAGCACTGCACTGGCAAACAAGAGATCTGGCTTCTCCCTAATATAAGCTTTTCCATTCGCTAACTATGTGAACTTGAATACGACATTTCTCTCTAAGATTCAGTTTCCTCTTCTGTAAAAAATGAAAAACAAACAAAAAATCCATCCTCAGGGATTAGGATGTGGGGTAGGTAGCAGCAATTTACTGGTAATGAGTCATCCTGTGAAGCCTTTCAAGCTTGAAAACTGGGGTCATCTGTACTCCAAGAGGAGGTCCCTTTGGTACTCATTCTAAATTCAAGTTAGTAAATACTTGGACAAATCATTGTTCTATGCTATTCTGTCTTTTTATTTCCATTACCTACCCTGGACTCATCCATGAAATTTAAAAAATGAGAAAGTGCCAACACATTTTGGAAATATGGAAAGCATGATCCCATGTCTATGAGACAATTTTTGTGGATTGCTTATAGGCAAAGGACGCTGCTCAGGGAACCAAAAGTCAGTTTCTCTAGTGTAATTAATTATGAACAGATTTAAGTATTTCAAATAGGTCCTAGGCCAGTAAATCAAGCATTTATTACTGGATTTTTGAAATAAAGTACCAATATGACCTTTCTACATGTTTATTACTGCAGTTAATGCAAATTTTAAAAAGTCAAATTAGAACTGTATATTCTGAAAACTCAATCCACAGAGACATCATTATTAATGCTTTAAGTGGTTGAAGCCAAAAATATTTTTAATCTAATCTGCTTTCCCCAGTCATTGCTCTATGCTTTTGCATTGGCTGGATAATAAAATAAGTATTTTATTTTTCTGTGAGCAATGGAATGTGTGGTGCAGTGAAAAGGGCACTGAGCTGAGAGTCAAGAGACCCAGGTTCTAGTCATCATTCTGTCACTAACTTACTAGTTGTGTGACCCTGGGCAAACCACTTTTCTCTAAGTGTCAACCTCTCCAAAAGTAAAAATGAGTAAATAGTACTGAATGATTCCTACAGTCCCTTCCAGATCTAAACATTCTGTCATTCTATTCAGTCATATTTTTCTTAGGCCAACTTTCCATGTAAAGGTAAGGTATTTTTTTCTCATCTGCTTCCCAGTGTGGAAGGCCTGAATTTATCCTGAACTTCTCCTTTCCTTTTATGATTATGAACTTAACAAACATTAGCAAGCATGAACACTTGTGATACCAAAAAACCAGCCATTAAAAGACCATATAAAATCACTAATATCCTTGCCCTTCAAAAAACTTCTCACATCCATCCCTTAGGTGTAGGTCCAGTATTTTGACAACAATTTCACATTAAAAAGCAGAGCGGTTTGAGCCAGCATATGCCTATATATGGATGTGTGTACATATATGTGCAAGTGTATATAACATACTTTTATATAGTATGTATATGCATCTATATCTCTTTCCTATACATTTGCTCACCTAGCTATCTGTTAAGATTGTTGTGAGGAAAATGCTGTGTATCTATGAAAGGATTACAGAAATGTGACCAAGTATTACTAGTTATAACATCATAGATTTAGAGAAGGATGGGAACTTAGACCTCTAGGTTCAAAACCCCCTCATTTTATATATAAGGAAACTGAGGCCTAGAGAATCTAAATTATTATTAGTTTCCTAATGTGTCTTCATCCATTTTTTTCTTATTTGAATATTATTTTTAACTCAGCTCCTATTCTTGGCTCCCATATACTTGGTATCTAGGCAGCCTGAACTATCAAAAATTCCACTCCCTTCTCAGGTATGTTGTCAGCACCATGGACAGAGGTAGTAGAGGTTCTGAGACCTCTAAGTCAAGGTATAATGTTGCAAGGGACAATGCACTCTCAACTGTGCCCATCATTAAGCATGTGTATTGGTAACATGTAGTAGGAGATTTAAAGATGAGAAAAAGTGGTCCTTACCACTTATGGTTATAGACTATCCACAATTGTGAAGTCTTGTAGCAGATTTAGTTGCTTTATAAAGTGATTCACACCAGTTGAGGTTGTGGAAGAACAAGGCTACATTACTAAGATCCTTGGAAGACTTCCCACTGATGGGGACACTGATGTACCCTAATAAGGCAGACAAGGAAGCCTCATGTGCTTATCTTTCTTTTCCTATTGGGAACTTGTGAGCTATAGCTACATTTATTACCTCCTTAATGGCAAGGAGCAAATCTTCTAGCATGAGTCTACACCGACAAGATCTTCTTAGGGCAATGAAAAATTGCATCTCTGATATGGTGTATGTCAGAAACTCTACTCCCCACCCTACCCCATCAACTTCAGAACAGTTTGAGAGCCACAGATATAGTATACTTCAAATTATCTCTTAGTTTTGTGAGTCTATAATACATAGACATACAATTGCGATTCTGACCTTTCCATTAATTAATTAATACATTTCAGTTCTCATTCACCTATAATTCTTAGTTATTATTGTGATTCTTTCATTCCAAAATCTAGATCCAGGAATATTTGGTTTTGAACCCAAAGTTTTATGAAAGAATAATCTAATGATTTCTCAAATGCTGTCTCCCTGCACATGTTCATGGGGCTGTCCAAGTATCAGGAATATTTTTAACCAAATAAAAGTAATATTATTCAGAAGGACTGAGATATCTAGTGGAGTCAACCATAGAATCATACGTTATAGATTCAGAGCTGGAAAGACCCTTAGAGGTCATCAAATCCAATCCCCCTTCCATTTTAAAGATGAGAAAATTAAGGATGAGAAAATTTAAGTGACTTGAGTTGTACGACCAAGGTCACACAACTAATAATAGCTCTTTAAAGCTTGTAGGGCACTTTATACATATCTTATTTCATTTGATCCTCAAAATAGCCCTATGAAGAAGATACTATCTATCACCCTAGTTTTACAAATGAAGAAACTAAGACTATGAAAATTTAAATGATGTGACCAGGGTCACACACTTAGTATGTATGTGAGGCAAGATTTAAACCCTGGTCTTGATTCTACATATAGTGTACTAGACACCATATCATGTTGCCTCCCTAATGGGTTCTGTCCTGGGCACAATGCTGTTCAATATTTTTATCAGTGATTTGGAATAAGGCACAGATGGCATTGTTATCAAACATAGAAATGACACAAATCTTGTACTGAGAGCTAACATGATTGATGACAGTTTAAAAAGTCCTTGACTTGACAAAATATCAGATTAAATTTAATAAGATGAAATTGAATAGAGATAAATGTGAAGTCCTACACCTGAGTTCAGAAAATTCTGCATGAGTACAGGATGGGGGGGTATAGCTAGCTAATATTTCACTTGAAGAAGTTCTAGGATCTTTAGCATATATGACAAGATCAGTATGACTCAACAATGTGAGAAAGTAGCCCCAAAAATCTTATTAGAAATTTAGACTACATTTAGAGATGCATAGTGTCCATGACTAGGGAAGCCATCATCCCATTGTTCTCTCAGACATCTCATTGTTCTAGTCAGACCATATTTGGAGTATTATGTTCCAATCTAGACAACATTTCTTAGGAAGGACACTGACAAATGAAAAGCTCCAAAATAAGATGACCAAGCTTGTGAGAGAACTAGAAACCATGCTTTATGAAAGATTGGTTGACAAAAGTGGTGCTATTTGGTCTGAAGAATAGAAGATACTAGCAACTGTCTTCAAGTGGCTGAGGAGGGATGGATTAGGTTTATTCTGCATGAACCTAATGGGTAAATCTAGGGACAAGGAGTAGAAGCTACAGAGAGGCAGATTTAGGCTTGATAAACAGAATGTAAAAGTGGAATGTGCTGGCTCATAAGATATTGAGCCCCTTTTTATTAGAAGTCTTCAAGAAGAAAACAACTGGATGATCACTTGATGAGGAAATTGTAAAGGTAATTTTTTTTAGCATAGATTGGACTAGGTATTGTTTGTCCTTCTTTTTGAAAAGGACCAATGACATCACAGGATAATGACTTGACTCATGAGTGAATTGGATTTAACTGAGGCAGAGTTGCACAAAGTCGTCAGCCTCATTCTCTCTTCAGAGTTATCAAAGTCCAGTGGCAAGACAAAAGTCAAGATGACTGATGATGGTCCAGGATGTAGTGAATGATTGTGGTGTCTTTGGTGCCTGACCAAGGTCTAAGTGTTCCATAACACCTGCTTCAGTTGCCTTCATGAACATTGGAACAAATTGTTCTCATCCTCCCATTCTGCTGAGGGAGTGTTTGCGTGCTTGGGATAGACATCCCTCTAACTCAATGATGGGTTCAGGGCCTGTCATTTACCCTCAATTTGGTTTAGCCTGTCTGCCAAGACAGTATTAATGGGGTATGGCTGCTGAACATGTTATAGCTTCTTAGAGCCACAGGTGAGATTTGGGTGAAAAAGGTAGACATGAAAAGTATATGGATAGCCCTTAACAGGGCTTAGCAAGACCCCTCACCAGAGGTGCTAGTCCTCCATGAATACTCCATATACCCTATATTAGACTAGATAACCTTGGGGAACCTCCCAAATATTGGGATTCTGAAAAAATGAGACTTTGAAAAAAATCAAATATTGATTTATTATTTTATATTTTGTTCCATTGATTCTATTCTATAACTGGCTGAGCCACGGTTCTTTGTCTCTGAGTTAAGATCGGAAGTTCATGAGTCCAGAAGTTCAGTTCTCCCTCTAAGTTAATTTAAAATACAGTTGTTCTATAAAACACCTTAATGCAAAGAAATACATTATCTCTATACAGACTTGCATACCCATGCACAATTAAGGGAGATCTATCATCTTGCTAACAAACCTTGTAAGAAACAAGTAGGCACGAGGAAGTGTGTTATCTCTGCAAGGCTTACTGTCCTTCAAGAAAATCTGGCATGTTATCACTATGACACTAACTAGCCATGCAGGTGGATACCACCAATGAGTTTCCCACAGCAACAAGATGGAAGAAGGTATTGTTGCTAGCCCTGCATTCCAGACTTTCATCCATTCATGTTATTTTCTATCATCTATGATACTTCAGACTTTATAACAAAGCATACTGTTTTCTATCTGTGATGATTCCTGTTCTTTGTTCTCTTGTACTTGCCAAAATTATATAAAGGCTAGTAAGCACAACCTTGTGGTCTCTTTGCTAGCTGAAAAGCCAAAAGAACCATTTTATTGGTAATTGCTAGCCTTACCAATAAGTTGAGTATGTTCAGAACTATGTGCCTCAGTTTGTCTTCATTTCAATTGTAACAACTTGAACTAGGCCTTGAAGGCTGGATAGATTTTACACATGAAAAGAGAAAGGTGGAGAGCTTTCTAGGTAGAAAAAATATAATGTTATCACATGAATAGCGTGGCTAATACTCTAATGAGTCCGTCATCTAATGAATGTGTATACTCTTTCTTATGATATAGATCAAGACCATCCTTTCCTGACTATCCTGTGTAACTCAACTATTATCATCTCATAAATCTGACACAAGTTATATGCCTAAAGTTCTAAATGCCTTCCACACATTCTCTTGACTTTGTGTGGATATCAATGGAGCAGGAAGGTTTTCCATCAGTAATCTCTCACTCTCCTATGAGTGATAGTATGTGATGAATGAAAGTAATATAAATGAGAAATAGAAAACAAATTGGGTTAGCTGGTATGGATGGTTTTGTTAAGGGGTAGGAAGAGACAATACTGGAAAAATAATATGAGAGTAGACTGTGGAAGTGTTGAATGGTAAAGTGAAGACATTGGTATTAATTAGATAAAGAACTTGTCTAGGTTCATGAGCATAAGGGGTCTTTATAAAGTCAACATTTTAGGAAATTTAATCTGGTAGCACAGACTGAAAGAGAAAGAGACTGAAGAGAGATTATCTAAGAGATGACTGAAGTGCTAGAGATAGGAAGAGATGTGACCCTCAACTAGGATTGTGGCTGTAGGAACAGAGAGGGAGGAGGTGAATCTGAAGGCCATTACTTTGATACTTCTATCAATCTATAATCTTACAGGTATCAGTACTCCCTTTAAAAGTTCAGCTTGACACAGTATTCAATGATTATAGCAATCTGCTCTTTGATAAACCCAAAGACCCCAGCTTCTGTGATAAAAGCTCACTGTTTGACAAAAATTATTGGGAAAACTGGAAAATAGTACGGCAGAAACTGGGCATAGACTAATGTTTGACACCATATACCAGAATAAAGTCTAAATGGGTAGATAATCTAGGTATAAAGGCTGATACTATAAAAACAATTGGGGGAGTAAGGAATAGTTTATCTGTCAGATTTATGGGGAATGGAAGAATTTATGAACAAACAAGAGATAGAGAACATTATGAAATGCAAAATGGATAATTTTGATTACATCAAATTGAAAAGGTTTTGCATGAACAAAGCCAATGCAACCAAGATTAGGAGGGAAGTAGAAAACTGGGAAAGAATGTTTACAACTAGTGTCTCTGATAAAGGCCTCATTTCTAAAATATATAAAGAACCAAATCAAATTTACAAGAATATAAGTCACTCCTCAATTGATACATGGTCAAAGGATATGAACAGGCAGTTTTTAAAGGAAGAAATTAAAGATATCTATAGTCATATGAAAAAATGCGCTAAATTACTATTGATTAGAGAGATGCAAATCAAAACAACTCTGACATACCACATCACACCTACCAGATTAGCTAACATGACAAAACAGGAAAGTGATAAATTCTGGAGAAGATGTGGGAAAGTTGGAACACTAATTCATTGCTGGTGGAGCTGTGAGCTGGAGAGTAATTTGGAACTATGCCCAAAGGGCTATAAAAATGTGCATGTCCTTTGACCCAGCTTCTAGGGCTGTAGCCCAAAGAGATCATAAAAATGGGAAAAGGTCCCACATATACAAAAATATTTATAGCACCTCTTTTTTGTGGTGGCCAAGAACTGGAAATCAAGGGGATGCCCATCAATTGGGGAATGGCTGAACAAGTTGTAGTATATGAATGTAATGGAGTATTATTGCACTATAAGAAATGATGAGCAGGCAGACTTTGGGAAAACCTGGAAAGACTTATATGAACTGATACTGAGTGAAGTGAGCAGAACCAGGAGAACATTATACACAGTAACAGCTATACTGCGTGAGGACTGGTTTTTTGATAGACTTAGCCCTCCTCAGCAATTCAAGGACCTAAAACCTTTCCAAAGGACTCATGATGGAAAATGCCATCCACCTCCAAAGAAAAAACTATGGAGTCAGAATACAAAGTGAAGCAGACTCTGCTCTCTTTTGTTTTTTGTTTTGTTTTCTTTCCCATAGTTTCTCCCATTTGTTATAATTCTTCTACACAACATGACTAATGTGAAAATGTGTTTAAAAGGAATGTATGTGTAGAACCCACATCAGATTGCAGGCCATCTTGGGGAGGGAGGGAAGAAGAAGGGGGAGAAAATTTAAAACAATGGAAGTGAATGTTGAAAACTGAAAATAAATTGAATATTTAAGATAAAAAGAAAAATTCAGCTTGACATGCTCCTGTGGCTTCCCAGTTTATATGACTCTCATCTGTATTGTTCCATAAATACTTCACAGGGATCTACCCAATGTGCTAGAGGCCTTTTTGCTGGAGATCTTCACACTGTATTAGTATCAATGGATCAGACTTTTTTCAGTCTCTTATTTCACACTCTTACTGCATGACTGGCTCATTTCTTTTTCATTAATACATCTCTCTCATAACATAATTTATTATTTCTTTTTTAATTTTGTTTATTCAAAACTTAAGAAATAAAACAAGCATTTCCATAATGTAGTAGAATAAGAAAAAATGATTGCATATGAAACTACAAATCTATAATGTACAACTTGCTATTCCTTTAACATATCTAATAAAATTATCATGTAACTTTGCCTTTTTCCTTTTTTTCCCTTCCCTCCCCACTTGTCCTGGAGATGTCTACCATTAGACAAATATGTACTTATATATGTAAAACCATTCTATACATATTTTTCTATTTATCAGTTCTTTCTCTGGATACAGATAGCATCTTCCTTCCTATGTTTTTTGTAGGGGCAGCTAGGTGGCACAGTGAGAAAGCACCCACCCTGGAGTCAAGTCTGACCTCAGACATTTGACACAATTACTAGCTGTGTGACCTTGGGCAAGTCACTTAACCCCAATTGCCCTGCCTTCCCCCCTCAAAAAAAAAGAAAGAAAGAACATATGTCTTTTGTAGTTAATTTAGGTATTTATAACAGTCAAAATGACTTAGTCACTCAAAGTTGCTCTTAAAATAATATTGTTTTTCCTATATACAATGTTCTCTTGGTTCTGCTGATCTTGCTCTTCATTATTTCATGCAAGTCTTTCCATGTTTTTCTGAGATCACTGAGCTCATCATTCTTCATTGAAAATATTCTATAGTTTATGTGTGCCAACCATGAGTCTTTACATTACCTTTGATTAACCTACAACTTCAATTTTTCAGAGATCATGGTATTCTGACTTCAAATATAGGGAATCACTGAAAGAATAGAAATCTTAGGGGCAGCTAAGCGGCGCAGTGAGTAGAGCACCAGCCCTGGAGTCAAGAGGACCTGAGTTCAAATCCAGCCTCAGACACTTGACACATGTACTAGCTGTGTGACCTTGGGTAAGTCACTTAACCCCAATTGCCCTGCCCCCCCCCCAAAAATAGAAATCTTAAAAATATTGGGTCTTTATTTCAGGAAGATAATTGAGGTCACTAAAAGGGCTATAGAATTTCCCAAATGTAATCCTGTTCACTTTCCTCTTCTTCAATATCAGTATCTGTTCAAGATATCTCTGTGTATGTAGATGGACAGTGTATAGAGTTGGTTCGTGTGTGTGTGTGTGTGTGTGTGTGTACTAATGAGACAACTCTATCCAATAGGCATTTTTCATTCATTTTGTTTTTCTTATGTGGAAAGTAAGACTGAACTCTTTCAGGTGCTTATATATCTCATAGAGAAGACAATATGATGTTCTAGGATTTTGTGCAATCAAGGATAGTATAATCTACAAGCAGAAACATCTGGAGAATATCACATATGGGGAAATATTCTATTTAGACTCTGCATCTGATAGCTTCTGTGACATAGCCAACAACTTTGGCAATTACACATTTCTTTGTTTTGTGCCTCATTCGATACCTGTAAATTAAGATCTTGTCTCTGTTGTCTTTAAAGGAATCGTGTGTAATTTTAACATATGCATGGTAGCTACTTTGTTGTAGAAAAACTTTTAAGGGAATATTTTTGCTCTACAAAACAAGTGCTTTTTAAATAGTCAACAAACAATAAGGACAGAGGAATCTTGTATTCTCTGAACCTGTCTGTCAACTGTGTGCTTTACATGATAGGATCTCCTGTAGATATCATCTGTGAATGCCTGTCTGTTCCCTTCTTACGCTTTCATCAAGGGCAAGGGACAAGGGGAAGAGACAATATTTTTACAAGTGTGAAGGAAGTATTTTAGACAACATTGCAGGACCTCTTATTCAAGGAAGCAAATAGTTGTCACAAAATTGGATGGCACCATTCACTTTACTGTGTCCTTGCATAGGGATTGAGAACTTTACAATATTAAGCTAAAGTTTTGGGGTATAGTGGGCTGCTACTTGGTCTTACATGGTTAGGGACAGGGCTATAAGGGGAGCCCCAGAACATTTCCTATTTGGGGCATGCCCCTCCAGGTCTGGGGGCAATTTTTCTCTCACTTAGTGACCACTTTTTATCCCTATTCATATCAGGTGTTAATATCTGCAACAAATGTTCTCAAAGTTTGTAGCAAGCCAGAGGAATGTTTTTGTCAGCCCTTCCCCCCAGGAAAGTACTATTCCTTTAAGGTACTGCCCTTTCATTTGAAATAGTTCAGTGCTGAAAGTGGCAGAAAAATTAGTTTTGCATAAAGATAAAGAATTAAATTAATTGGTGAAGGATATATCACATTGCTTCTTTCATAGGTTAACAGTTTGGTACATGAATGTAGTAGAAAAAGAACTTTGGTTTAATAAAAACTGTTAAAAATCTGTATGTAAAGAAACCAGATGGTGCTGGAGTCAGCTCTTCTGGCTCCCAAGAATCAATTGTTAAATTTTCAGTGTGAGCATTTATACTTCAGAAGTTGGCAAAGCTAAAATCATGGTTTGATTTATTGTTCTGTTCAGTTTGTCCAGACTTAATGTGATGGAGAAAACATTAATAATGCAGATTGAACTTAAAAGTGTGTCATCTACACTTTTTTCAAAGCTGGTGGTTAAACATTTGCTAGAATACTTGTGAAAGAAACATAGTTTTCACATATGCTACGAGCAGTTTAGTTGCAAAAGGAGGAAAAAAGGAACTGTGACATAAGTGTGAAAGCTCAAATTATCTTGTAAGTGAAGAAAGGTAATGTCTGTTGTTTGCTAACAATTTGATGGCTTAAAGGGTAGAGAAAGAACTTCATTAAAAACTGCTAAAAGTCCAATTAAATAATATTAAAAACTGCTAAAAATCCAACAAAGTAACAGTTGTCAGAAACAAAGACTATTAGAATCAGACTTCTTATAAGATTCTGGTATGGCTAAATCTGTCAGAAATTTTGGTCTTTCAGCTTATTTGCATGTAACTGTTTTAAGACTTGAGAAGTTAAGCTCAAAAAAATTGAAAAATTAACTAAATAGGGTGATTAAGTAAGGACTACTGATTTCATGGGGAAGATTTGGTAAGTCTTTATTTCATAAGTGAAAAGTAGGTGCCAGAAGGTTCTGATTTAACCTATTGAAATCAATGAAGAGTAGTGGGTGAATACTAAAGAATGAGACAAAGAATGAAGAAATGGCAGAAGGAAAGGCAACTCTGCCTCAGAGCTCTATGAAGCAAGCAGCAGTAGCAGCAGCAGCAATCAGCTTTAAAGCTTCCACTCTGAGATTCCTGATTAATTGGAGAGAAGGTCAACTTCCCTGGAAAAGAGCTTCAGAAGCAGGTGTTGCCCTCCAGCACCACCTAGAGTTTAAGAAAGGCAAAGCGTCCCAGAAGTACACATTGCTCTCTGCTGCCACCTACAGTTTGGGAGGGGAAAATGGGGGTAAAGGGTAGGGGAGACAGGTTTTGTAGTTGATTTTTGCTGACAGTTGTGATACGACTAAGATTTTTAAATCATTGCTCATGTTTAAGATTTAATTTGTCATCATTGTGAGCAGTTTGGTTTCTACAAACGAAAGCACACTGATGGAGGTTTGAAAACTATAGTGGTGAATAGGCATAGTATATTCCCTCACAAGGCAATTACCCCTAGAACTCAGAGATTGTAACTACAGGCTGAGAGCCAGACCAGAGAGTGAGTTGACAGCTCTCACCCTGTGTGTAGGGTGACATTTTTCCTGACCACCCCCAAGCATAAGTCACAAGGAGTCTACTTCCTTCCATGAGCTATGAGTTTTCTTTTAGCTTTCACCATAAGATCTACACTATATAGGGCCTGTGGGATCAGAAGTCAATCTTAGCAGTCCTTTGGTCCTTCTCAGTGAAAAGACTACTTGTCCAGATCCAGGATTGAAGGGGAAAATCTTTTGAATTGATACTTAATCTCAACTTGGAGCTTTGTGTCAAAGAGGATGAATACAGATATCTTCAAGGTAAAGGTAATAAATAAAACAGGTGTATTGCATATTTTGGGACAGCAGTCAAACAGAAAGCAGAGAAATATGCCATTAGCCAGACAAAGCAGGAAGGCACAAGGGTTTTTAGTTTTCTTCCCATCTACCCCCACAACTCCTTGGATTGGGAAGAAGGAAGAGGATACCATATTCTTGCATTTTTCAGCAACATGAAACTGCACACGAAAGTAAAATTATAAACGTATTTTATATGTATCTATGTACATATAAAGCAATGTTTAAGCAGGTCCCCTTTTCCCATACCCTGACATAGAAACCATCATGTTTGTGATCCAGTGACTCATACATATTTCCCCCCCTTGTCTATTCCTCCCCGCTCAGTACTCTTGCACCTTCCAATCTTCAGTCTTCCCCCTATGAATTGAAATATACTAAATGAACACTTATTATTTAAAGTACTCACTGGTCAATCTAATTCTTTTGTGAAATCCCAAAGCAGCTACAAGAGACTAAAGCAGGGGGCATGGACCATTATCCCACAGGGTAGATGGGTAGATAGATAGATAAATGGATAGATAGATAGACAGATGATATTAAGTCTATTTTATACTGAAAATTGTCTCATGTAATAAGTTCTATTGGTGCATATATCTTCTCTGTATGTTTTTCAGTGGTGTAGGGAGGTGGCCTTGGGTTTCCAAAGACAAGACCAATGGAGTGAAACTTGGGCAAGTTCTCTCCAGTTGAAAAGGTTTCAGGTATGGGCTTAGGGATGGAATATCTGTGTCATTTTGGTACTGGGCCTAACCAAGTACACAATGGTTTATCACTTAAAAAATCATTCCCAGAGGATAAATTATTTTAGACATAGAAAGACTAAAACATAGAATGACTATGATCTGTATTGGTTGCCATATCGATGAGATAATGGATTTTTTAAGCATATGAAACAGAATTTCATAATTACTATTTGGAAAGGCTCCATGACATAGTGGGTAGAGAGGTAGTCTTGAAGTTAAAATGACAGATACATACACACACACACACACACACACACACACACACACACACACACACTTGCAGCAAAACCCTGGACAAGTCACTTACCTTCTCAGTGTCCTCAGAAAACTCTCTAAAGTTGTAAGTTGCAATGTACTTGCCAATCTGCATAGGTAAAGGGAGTTTCCTCATTTGGAATTCCCTACATCAAAGAAATCTCAGGTCAGTGCCCCCCATAATAATATTTTAATCAGGAAGATATTATCAGCATTGGCATTTTCTCATGGAATCCTTAGTCATGCTGCGTGAAACATCGGCATTCCATGGAACACAAATTTTAAACCTCCTAACACCAATATGAAGCAGGGAGGATATGCATTATCATATCTATTTTATAGAATAAGAAATTGAGGCTCAGAAAGAAGGAGTGATTGAAATATAATTACATGAACAAGAAATGCTAGAATTGGAACTCCAGTCCAAGCCTTCTGATTCATTCATTCACCCATTCATTCAGCAAACAGTTATTTAACTGCTATTTTGTTCTAGGTGTTGTGGAAGATACTAAGTTCAGAAAAAGCACAACCTCTGACCTCATGAGGTATAGTAAGAACAAAAGACATTACAGGTAACTTCAATGCATCACGACACATAATAGTTGCACTAGAGAGGTAGAAAGCAAAAATCTATTGTTATCTCCTCTACACCAATGTTTCTCCTTAATGTCTGCCACCTGCTCATTGCTACAGGGAGAAAGACTAGTGTTGAGTGTCTTTTCATGCAATGGGACCTAACTGCAGGTATGACCCTACTTTAAAGAAGATGCAATATCTGAAAACCCTATTTACATACAGAACAGATGAGTCAGAGGGTGGGTATCTGTTTTTCAAGCAAACTCACAGAAATTGTTTTTTCTTTAAAAAGTCTGTTCCCTTTGCATACTTAACATATTATTTTATCTAATTTATGGTAGCTGCACAGACACATCTTTGTACAAAATCGCCAGGAAGTGAGGATGCTGTTACAACTCAGCAGCACAAGAGAAATCCATGCCACACCCTCGATGGGATGAGTTCTCCTTGGCAGCTTCATCCAAGTGTGAAACCCCATCAACTGTGTGAAATCTTTGAAGAGGAAACACAGTGGGATGCACTAGAAATTAAGTCGCTCTGCCTTGAATCCTAAATTTCCCACGGTTTTTTGGCTTAATTTCACCTGTAATTTGAGCTGAGTGGGTTTGTAACTTTCCCACATAACATTTAATACCCATGGAACATTTGGTGTTGCAGTTTAGAAAGAAACAAAGGGGTGCAGAGCCCACCATAAGAAACTCATTTGACCTTCTTGTGTAATGTGGCTTGGGAGTGGCACAAGACTAAATTATTTCAATGGTTCTTAGTCATGGTATACTCCCTCCATTGCTGTAAATCACAACCCATCTGCACTTCTTATCTGACGTGTTTCTTGCCTGCGACTTTCCATGAATCCTCTAAGGAGGATCAACAAACTGGAAGCTTTCCTCTGGGTCTTGTAATATTTGGTGGTTATCAGTGCAGCATACAGACTATCCATCTGCTATCGTTCACTCTCATTGCATGATTGTACCACCTCCTTTTCTAATTACCTATGTCCTCAATATTGCGTCTTCCATTTAAGTCATCATTGAAAATATATTGCTGCCCACAAACACTTGAAATAGCTAAACATGAGAATGCTTCTTAGGATTCTATTCCAGGCAAGATAGCTTTTCTTTAGAGAGAGTCTACTTGGAATCCGAAATTATTCTTGGGCATAAGAAGAGTCAAGACACCCTATATAATGGCCTAAATGCTTGTTGAATATTTTTTTCTTCTCCAGTTCCAGAGAGCCTTATATCATCTGCCCTGAATAGTTATAGAATGGCCCCAAGAGGAGAGTCTAGCCCATTATCATATCTAACCCGAGAGATTTTTTTTAAATAAATGGGCTCTGGAATGTATCTGTGAGTTCTGTTAAATTATAGAAAAATTCTGAACGTATTTGATTGATATACATTCTTAAAAACTACCTAATGAATGAATTGTTGAACTGGGCTCCCAAATCAAGCAATAAACATTTATGCAGATACACCTCTAAGGGAAGGCGATGGGAGTGGAGGGGAGTGAAGGGGAGGGGGAGGGAAGAGAAGGGAAGGGAGAGGACAGGAGGGAAGAGAAATAATTACCTTATAGTGAACTTCTGGTGTTCATTCTCTCTGAACTTAGCTAGGTTGGTCCTAGAATAAGAGACATTCAAATGTGTCACCAGAGCCATCCTGGAAACATATTCCCCCTGGGAAGAACTGCCAGAGCTTGTCCTCCACTGTTACAGCCTTGATCAATATAAGAGTCCTTCCTGGCTATGATTAAGCCTCAGAGGAAGTCTTTAGCAAAGAAGTTATACTAGTAGTAATTTTTGAGGGAAAAGAAATGCATGTTGGGACCTTCTCTGGAGCTTCTTCTGAGAGAGTCATCTGAGGCAACTTGCCATTGGTCAGTCAATGAGTGTTTATTAAAGTACCTACTATGTGGTAGATATTATGCTTAGCACTGGGGATACAGACCCCTCTCCTCCCCTCACAGACCTCACAGTCTAATGGGTCAAACAGCCAGTATGAATCAGAGGCAACACTTGATCCCTGTCCTTCGTGACTCTGAGGCCAGCTGCCTTCCACATCACATTACCTCTCAGTAGACACAGTAATAGTAAGAGTAATATCAGCTCACACTCTGCATAGCATTTTTAGGTTTCCAAAGCGCTTTACATAAAATATGAATCACTGAACAAGAATAATCTGATATAGTAATTTACAATATATTTTCCTCAGAACATACAAAGATTGCTATCACTATTTTATAGGTGGAACAAAACAAGGCTTGGTGAGGGGTTGATTTCTGAAACTGTTCCAAATTAAAATAGATCTCTTTGGCTGGATTTTATGCTGTTAGTGTTCAGTAGTTTTCAACTCTTTGTGAACCTGTGGACTCTAACACATCAGTACTGCTCATGGGGTTTTCTTGGCAAAGACACAAAATACTTGTTTTGCCATTTCCTTCTCCACTGGATTAAGGCAAACAAAAGTTAAGTGACACACCCAGGTTTCACACAGCTAGTGTCTGAGGCCAGATTTAAACTCAGGTCTTCCTCACTCCAGCCCAACACTCTATCCACTGAGGCACCTAGCTGCCTCCTAGGCAAACAGAGATTAAGTGACTCGCCAAGGGTCACACAGCTAGTAAGTGTCTGAGGCCACATTTGAATTCTGGCCTTCCTGACTCCAGGTCCAGCACTCTGTGCACTGCAGTGCCACCTAGCTTCCCTGGAATGAACCTCCCTGGAACTGCACTGAAGGGAATATAGTAATATTCCCAGAAGAATGTAGGTTCCTTGAGAACAGAGACTCTTTGTCTTTCCTTTTTGTTTTTATATCCCCATCTTCTAACATAGTGCCTTGCATACAGTAGCCACCTAAATTGTGTTTAACTGAATTTATGTGTTAAAGCTAGTCTAATGATCAGATATATATCATGATTACACAACTAGATAGAGTATGTCAGTTGTAGGACATCTAAGTGAGGGTGTGTAGGAGCCCCTGGAACTGGCTCAGAAGAGTCACTTGTTAAATTGTCAGTATAAATTACACCTGGCAAAATCTACAAATCAGAGTTCAATGTGCTGATCTGTTGATTTCTAGACTTTAAAAAGTGATGAAGAAAATGTTAATAATGAAGATTATAAATAAAAGTCCTGTGCACACATTTATGCTCCTTATCTAAGCTGCTGGATCCCTTACCCTGAGTCCTAGTAGATCCACTCACCTTGCATCCACCTAATAGTCTAGGTTTTTTGAGACTACTCCCTCATGAAAGTCTGAATTAGAATTTGCCAGGGAGAAAAAAGGGATTCAAAAAGGGATATAATCAAAATTCACACATTCATGAAAGGTCTGAGTAGGTTATTTACGGATTGATCAGCATTGTCAGAAGAGCCCCTGAAAACTGCTAAGACAAACACAAAAGAGCCACCCAAACACAAAAGCAGCAGAAGGGACCTTGGAGGTTATCTAATCTATCTACTCAACACATGAATCTCCTTTCCAATACCCCTCAGATGGTTGTGCAGCATCTGCTTGAGCAGCTTTTGTCACAAGCAACACGCGACTTTATTTATCTACTTAAATTTGCCTTGAAAATGTCATATCTATTTCCAAAATCACAGGAAGATATTCCCATTAAAAGAAAAGGATTCTTGGTAGCATGGGCAGGATAAGAATAGGGACAACTCTTTTTACATCATCATCACTAGCATTTATATTGTACTTTAAATTTTGCCAAGAACTTTATATTTGTTATTGCATTTGATCCATACAATGACCCTAAAGGGTAGGTACTATTACTATCCCCTGATCACAGATAAGGAAACTGAGGCTGAGAGAAGTCGACTTGCCCACAGTCACACTGCTGGTACTATACAAGACAAAATTTAAAGTCAGGAATTCCTGATTCCAAGTCCAACATTCTATCAACTGTGCCACCTAGCTGCCTCAAGAAGAGAAATTTCTACAGGGGACAGCCTATTGGAGTGATGTACCTTGATAAGCCAATCCACTTATGGAGCTCCTCTCTTGAAATCATCCTCATGAGAAATATAAACCCCTTAAGCAGATCTAATATAATTAGGTCAATGAATCTTCCAAGCTTCGGGCTCAACCCTGGGGAAAGTAAAGATCATGATTCTCTTCCCTCTCATTTGCCATTTCAATTAAGGGAATTATTTATGCAACTTCTAGAGAATTTGTTCTCATATGCTTACCTTACTATCTGTGGCGGAAAGTTCCAATTTACCCTCTGGATTAAGGAGCAGAAGGCCTGTAAACAGTCATTTCATTTTCCAGATGAAAACTTGGATGAATGCTTATTTCTAAAGTTCAATACAATAGAGGAAATGGCATTTAATGTATCAATTAATCCATAACAAATCCAATACATCAGGGGCCTCATTGGAAAGATCAGTCTAAAGCAATCAAGAAGTCTTTCAGTGTTTTTGAATAGAAGACCTATGGGTTCATATTGTAGAGTTTTGTCCTGTAGTAATATTACCAGTAATTCTTTCAGTAACATCTTCCTTTGATGCCTCCTGGCGTGGCCTTCTTGAAAGGTAAGCTAAGGAGAGTTCAAACTTTGGCAGATCTTACCAACTCGGAGGACCTCAACTATCATCTCAGCAATGGCCTGACCATGTGTTTATCTTTCATCCAGGGAACCAGTACAGCTAACTTCATTTGCAGCAAGAATCCAAGGTACTACATATTATCTTCCTTCTCCCTTTAAAGGGAATTATCACACCTTGGTAAAAAAAACCCCACATATGTTTTTGAAAGTTTGCAAATGTTTTTCAGCTTGATTCTTTGTGCTGAAGAAAAAACTCTGCATTCAGCATTTTAGCTGAAGTATGTCACTTGCAATTTATTAATATACAAACATTCCTACTTAAATCCAAAGGGGCAAAAGGTATTCCTGCTTATTGGAATTCTCTCTGACCTAGGCAATGTCCTCTTACATTTTATAGTAAAATGAAACAAAAGACAAAATTCTCATCAAAGTAAAACAAAATACCAAGGTTAAGTTGGGCACTACGTGGGTTTTTTTTTGTTTCTTTCTTTCTTTTTTACTTCATTTACCAAACAGAACTACAGCAATGTCAGAAAATATACTCCTGAAACCAATTACTCAATCTTTAATCATTTCCTTTCCTATCTGGCTGAAGGTAAACTCAAAAATGGTCAGCATTTACAAAACTCAGTCTCTTACTTTGGGAGAATTAAGATTCCTTCCTGAACTTGATTGAGTCTTGTATTTAAAGTTTTAAAAAGAGAACTGATTAGGTCTTTAATTCAAGTGAAAGAAAGGAATTCTGAGTAAGATAGTGTCCCCTTCCTTTGGTTAACTCTTCTTGTTAAGAAAGGCTAATAAATAAAGGTTTTTCATTCAGGTAAAAACAAGGAGATGGGACTATAATATTGTCACAACATTGTTTCTTAATTTTTGTAAAACAAAAAGCCTGTCTTAGCTGATAACAATAAAAAGGAATCATAACCTAACCCAATGATAACAATTCATTCATTCGTTCATTCCATCAACCACCCTCTTTTAAGCATTAGGTGAGATGCTGCAAAGGGGGAATCAATAATCAATAAACAATCAGTAAACATTTATTAAGTGCCTATGTTATGCTAGGCACTGTGTTAAGTCATAGGGATACAAAAAGAGGCAAAAGACCGTCTCTGCCCTCAAGGAGTTTACAATCTAATAGTAATGGTGAATAAACAATGAATAAGTGAATTTAACAATGATTTGCTAAGTGTCTGCTCAGTCCAAGGCACTAAGTAAACTATGATCCCTTCCTTCAAGGAGCTTAGAGTCTACTAGGGGCTAGAAGATATGTATGCAGTTTACAGTAATAAAAGGTAGAACGTGCTATACCCATAAAAGAGATGGGAAAAAAAAACATGTTTTGGAAGTTCTTGTTGGGAGATCATAGGAGGATTTAAAGTTAGGAAGGGCCTTAGAGATTAGATACTCCAACCTCTTTTGATTACAAAAGGGGAAACTGAGGTCCCAAGGGGAAGTGATTTCTCCAAGGCCATTCAGGTACTCAGGGAAGAGTAGAATCAAATCTAAGCCCTTTCATTCTAAGTAGAGTAGATTCTTTCCAGTATACTAGATCTCTCTCCAATCTGGGAGGATTTCATAGATGAAATGCCATTTTACTTAGAATTTAAAGGGTAGTTAGGATTTTGACCAATGGAGATGATGTGAGTAAAAACCTGGAGATAAGAAGATGCACAGGAAAAGTTTATAGAATTACCAGTGGTAGTCCCATATCTACAGGATGTAATGGGGCAGCTAGTTGGTGCAGTGGATAGAGTGCCCAGCCTGAAGTCTGAAATCTGGCCTCAGACACTTACTAGCTGTGTGACCTTGGGCAAGTCACTTAATCCTGTCTGCATCAGTTTCCTCATCTGTAAAATGAGTTGGAGAAAGAAATGGCAAACCACTCCAGTATCTTTGCTGAGAAAATCCCAAACGGCATCGCAAAGAGTTGGACACTACTGAGCTAACTGAGCAACAACAAAAATGAAACATGATGTGTGAGGAATAGTGGGGATAAGGTGGAAAGGTAGTTCAGAGACAGAGCATGCAAGGCCTTGGGGTCTGGAAAAACCAGCGTAAAGTAACACAAGTTGGCAACCAACTGTGGAAACTAAGCTGGAAAAAAGCTGTAGACAATTTTGATTAACTAGACCATTAGGGCAGCGGTGAGAAAACAAACTTATTTGTACCCACTACAATCCAATACTTTTAAAACTATTTTTAAGTACAATGAATCTTTTAAAATACTTAGAAGCATTTCTTTCTCATATATTCTATTTCTTTTCTTTAGTCTTTCTATTTCTTGAGGTAATATGAAGTTCAATAAATTTGTCCCTAAGCCATATGTGTCTGCTACTCCTTCTGTTTGTCCCCCCAAAAGTTCTAATGTTCAATTGAAAAGGACAAATGGCATCCTGTACTGCCCATGCAGAATGCCACAAAAGCAAAGCTTCTTAACCTGGGATCTACCAGCATGTTGGAATCTATGGATAGATTTCAGGGGTTCCATGAACTTGGATGGGGGAAAATATATCTTTATTTCAATATAATTTGTTTCCTTTGCAATCATATGTGTTTTATTTTATGTATTTATGAACCTTGTTCTGAAGAGGTGTCCATAGGTTTTAGTAGATTTCCAAAGGGATCCATGATATACACAAACAGGTTAAGGACCCCAGCCCCAGTACTGAGGCTACCAGTGATTGATGGCCAATTGCACTGGCACTTCTGCCTGGGCATTTAGGAGAACCACATAATGGGCAATGGGTTGGTATATCTGAGACCCAAGAAATGAGCACCAGCATAAGTCAGTGGAGAGACCACTAGAATTAAAAGGTGGGAGCCAAGAATTCCAATCCTGCTTCTGAAGAGCTCCACCAGTATGACTCTGGGCAAGTCATTTTAATATCTAAGCTTCATGGTAAAATAAAGATTCAATTCAGCAAGTTGTTTATTAAGTTATTAATTAAGTTATTTGAGTAAAGTTTAATTACATTATTAATTAAGTTATTTATTAAGTACCTAATACACTGTGCTAGACACAGTGGATCCAGAGCCAAAACTAAAAATACTGAATGATCTCAATAAGTTTATATTCTACTGAGGCAGAAGGAGGGAGGAATAATATTGCTTATACTACCTTGCTCACAAGGATGCTGTGAAAAAAGCACTTTATAACCTGTAAGGTGATATAGAAATATGAGCTATTGCCCGTCTTTGGCTTAGACCAGATAAATGCTTCCCCTTTCCTCTCAGTTTGACCAGCTCTCACATGCCACATGCTAGAGGTAGAGAGGTACACTAAGAAAGCCTCTTACGTATAAAAGGTTCGAGGAGGGCCAGGTTTGGGAAAGACTAGGTTAATAGTCCTCATATTGTCTACAATCTACAATCAAAAGGAGGCTACTTTTTTAAAATTTTCCTTAAAACACAAATCCAGACGTTTGGAGTATTTCTGCTGAGGTGAAACACACAACTGACCTCTAGTGGTCACTGGTCAGAATGAAAAATTTGGGGGTTCAAAAAAAATTAAGCACAAGAACAAATGGGAAAAGATATGGCAAGACAGTAGTTTAATGAAAATATTGATGGTTTTTGTTGATGGTTTTTAATTACACAGCATTCCCAAAAAAGCTAATTTTCCTGTTTAGGGGAGGGATGAACCAGATCTGTGATTTTATCACTACAGAGACAAGCCCTGTTCCAATGCAGATCAGCAACTTCTGTGCAATGTGTAGTCCTACAGAGTTCCCTGGGTCAGTGAGGGCTTAAGCAACTTCCCTAGGGTCACATAACTATCATACAGCCAGTATGTGTCAGAGACAGTATTCTGAACTCACGTTTTCCTGACTTGAAGGCCTGCTCACTATCCACCATGCCACACTGCTAAACTCAAGCTTAGGTTGCATTGTTGATGGTAGTATCCTGGATAAGAAAAGTGAGAGTAAATCTGCAGTAGTGTGATCACTCCTGGTACCATCTTCTGAGAAGGACACTGACAACTGGAGTGAGTCCAGAGGAAGATGAGGAGATTTGAACCCATTCCATACAATGGAAATCTGAAAGAACTAGAGATATTTAGTTTGGAGTAGAGATGACTTAGAAGGGGTCTAGTAACTATCTGCAAAGCATTTAAAAGGCTTAGACATGTTTCTGTTTTTCCCCTGGGTGGACAGAAGTAAGACAGGCAGGAGGGAGTTATAAGGTGCCAGATTTCAACAAACTTCCTAACATGTAGAGCTGTCCAGAAGTACAACGAGCTGCCTTGAAAAATTGATTTCCCATCCATAGAGATGTTTAAGAAGTATCTGGATGACCACTTGACAGGGGCGGAGAAAAGATGTCTTAGACAGGATTCCTACTTTAATTAAACATCCATTAAAATGGATGACTTCTAAGATCTTTTTTGCAGGTAGCTAAGTGGCTTGACAGCGCACTGCGCATTGAGTCAGGAAGACCTGAGTTCAAATCCAACCTCAGACACTTACTAGCTGTGTGACCCTGGGCAAATCACTTAACCTCCGTTTGCCTTAACCCATTGGAGAAGAAAATGGCAAACCATTCCAGGATCCTTGACAAGAAAACCCTTTGGACAGTATTGGCGTACTATGGTCTATGGAGTCACAAAGAGTGGCAATGACTGAATGAACAACAACCACAAAGGCCTTTTCTAGCTATAAAATTATTTGACCTACTATCAGCCTTACCAGTGTCTAGGACATCCTACCACCTAACTCTTATAAGGGAAGTGAAGTTTTTGTGAACAGGAATTTTGTACGAACTCCAAGGCCAAACATAAAGAAGTTCAATGACATGATTTTTTTTTAAAGTATTTACAAAGTGTCTCACTTCTCAGGATCACCAAGCTTAAGTTAACACATTCAGTCTTCTCTTTAAATATTGCCTCTCTCAACAGGGGTGGAAAGAAAGGATTTGGTTTTCATGTAGGTTGTCACCTTTCTCGTGTGAAATTTTAGGGGGAAAGGCATCCAATCCTTTCAAAACACTACCTCCAAACTGTGTGAAATTCTACTAAGTGGAGATTCATTTAACAGAATCACAGAATTTCAGAGTTGGAAAGGACCTCAGCAGCTATCTAGCCCAATTCAAATCCACAAAATAATCTCAATATATCAAACCCACATGTAGCCAGTCATGGCACAAAAATTTCCAATGAGAGGGAACCAGCTACTTCCAGAGACTGCTCATTCCACTTGAGGTCAGCTCTAATTTCTAGGAAGCTTCTCTTAGCAATTTATAGTCAATTATTCAAATGGATCTGTGATCTCATCGATTGAGGAATTCCATCTAACCCTACAGATTGAAACTCATTGATTCCTGTCCCCTCCTGTGCTGCTCTCATCCAGGTTTCCCCAAAAGTTCACCAGAGGAGATCCATGATCCCTCTTTCACATGTTAGCTTTTCAAAAAACGAAAGGACTATTACCATATTCTCCCCTCCCCCAATTAGCTGCTTACCAATTCATTTTATTTGCAAATTTGGTTTGCCTTACCAACTACTTCCTCTTTTCCTTGAGTCTTTTTTTTCAGGCCCATTTCCTTTCAATCCTTTTATTCCTTCAGATTGAATTCTTCTCCTTTGATATTTCTTCAAGTTCTCCCACATTTCTACTCCCCAGATTCAATATCTGTCCTTCACAAATCCAAAGTCTTCCAAATCAATTCTGTAAGTTTCTTTTCCTTCTCTGGGCCCTTCTCCTACACAACTTTCTCTTTTTTTTTTTTTTAAGGAAAAAGCAGAATTAGTTAACAAGTGCCCATCCTGGCTCTTCCCCACCCCTATTGCTACCACTTTCTAAATCAAGGAATATTCAGTAAACACACCTCAAGACAATACGCATAATGTGACCTACCCAATGAAGATCTCCTCCTTGTGATAAAACCACAAAACATAGTGCAACAAAAGATCTGGTTTTGGATCTGGATTTGAATCCTATTTGTACCTATTACCACTTTTTGAGTTTGGGCAAGGCATAACTACTTTAAGCCTTCACTTCTCTTCCAAAAAAAAAAGGAGGAAGAGCTAGTCAGGATCAGTGATTCCACATAGTGATGTAAGGACCCCTAGGTAGTTGTGACAATAGAACATCAAATTCTGCTTCTAAGTGAGCACAACATGTTCCTGAAGTTTCTCAACCTATCATCAAATTGTTTCCAAATTGACACCAGAGTTTGACATTCAAATACAAACTAATTCCCAGTAGACAGGCACATTCTCATACCTTCATTTGTGTTCCGAATATTGCAACCCAGCAGTTCTCTAATTCCCCATTATTGCCCTATAATTGTATCTCATCAGCTGATGATCAAGATGTTGCAAACATTCATGTTTTAGCAGTGCAAATGTCAGGCTGTGTGAAAAATTATGATCACTGGGCACTCACATTACAAAACATCTTGAAACTGTCACAACCATTTTGTAGAAATGAACTTCATTTTGTCTCTCATTGCAGTACCAATGTTGTTTTCCAGTTTGAATTTATCTTCGTTGGTGTTACTATTCTTCTATCTGGAGGATTTTCAAACACTAGTCAGTCATTCAGTAGAGTTTCTGTAAGAGTGCAGTCTGTGTGCTCGTGTGCCACAGAAGAAAGTCACATCTGAAAAGATTCTTTCCTACCTAAGCGTAGTTTATATGTAAATGTTGTTTTAAGAAAAGTAATATATGCAATTGAACTTAAGTACATTTATCATTTAATACAGGAATTTTCTTTAGTAAGAAACTGTTTTATATCCTAACTATTGATT
Source organism: Trichosurus vulpecula (assembly GCF_011100635.1). Taxonomy (NCBI): domain Eukaryota; kingdom Metazoa; phylum Chordata; class Mammalia; order Diprotodontia; family Phalangeridae; genus Trichosurus; species Trichosurus vulpecula. The sequence goes on along the minus strand of NC_050578.1, from coordinate 201,408,726 downwards.
TATTAGATAGCCATATCTTTCAAAGTCCCACCAGGAAGGACAGTGTTTATCTACAGGGTGAGTGTCCTTGTGCATGCCTGTTGTTAAGAAACTAAGTCTCTGGGGCAGCTAGGTGGCACAGTGAGTAGAGCACCAGCCCTGGAGTCAGGAGGACCTGAGTTCAAATCCAGCCTCAGACACTTGACATGCTTACTAGCTGTGTGACTGTGGGCAAGTCACTTAACCCCAATTGTCCCACCTTCCCCCCTCCAAAAACAAAAAGATCCAACTAAGAAACTAAGTCTCTTAGGGGAATACATATTGGCATCAATTATACTGGTACAATACTTGCATAGTATAATAATAGCTAACATTTATATAGTGCTTACTGTGTACTAGACACCATCTCATTTGATCTTCACAACAATCCTGGGAGGCAGACACTATTATTCTCCCCATTTTATAGATAAGGAAACTGAGGCATAGGTTAAGTGACTTATCCAGGGTGATATAGCTAGTAAGTATCTGAGGCCACACTTGAATCCAAGTCTTCCTAACTGCAGGCCAGGCACTCTATCCATTGCCCCACCTACTGCCTAGTATTATTTTATACTTAACAAGTATTGAAAATGAATTTTTTATAGAAATAATTTTTTTCATCTAAAGCAACCCAATGGATTATTGCATAAAGACTGAAAGTACATGAAAAAATGAATGTTGAAGAATGTGTTAATGAGGAATCTCAAAATACACACTCAGCTTTGGCATACTCCAATCAGGAAATTAATAATAGTTATTCAATAGCCACGATTCTGAAATAATACTCAGATGTTTGATATACCTGCATTTCAGTGGGCATGAAAAAGAGGAAATGAGTAAAGAATACATTAATTTTTTTTTTATTTCTTGGAGACAAGGTCCATGATCACAATGTATAATTTATGAGGAAGTTCTTAAAAATAGCTTGAAACCTTCCCTCTTGTCTCAACCTTCAGAATCAAAACATGAAAGCTATGTTGTAACTTGTTGATTTTTTAAAATAGAAAGAACAAAATTTGAAAACAAGCAACATAGATTCATTTATTTCTCTGAATAAACAATAAAGTAGAAAAGTGCTTGACACTCCATATTTAGTAAGTAACCAAAGACAAATAATGAGTAAGCTTATACTTTTACAAAAAAAGAAATGTTGCCATGGGTCAAAGAATTGTCAAGGATACATATAAAGAAGGTTCTATAAAGAAATTAGAGATCAATTCCATTTCTAAAGATGTATGTAGTAGTGTCTCATCAGATAGATATGTCTAATGATGTCAAAATTGTTATTGTGGAAAAAAGTTTAAGATTTAATAAGTAATAATGATATAATTTTAATTAAATATTATTATTTTAATATTTAATTCTTTATTAATTATAGATTATATGTGTATTAAAATAATTAGTTGTTAATAATTAACAATATATAAATAATAAAAAGATTTACACTTTGCAATTGCAAGATGAGATGAGATGATTAATGTTTGTAACCTAGAAATTTTAGTTGAATTTATATGATTTAATATGTAATATAATTTTATATATATAACATATATAATATGTAATATAATTTATATTAGTTATTATGTTATATTATATATATAAGATTTATATAAGATATCTTCATGATGGTAAAGTGGAAGAAAATATGCTATTTTATCATCAGTTAGCAGGTAATACAACTAAAGACATTATTAATCTAATTACTCATACTTTGGAGGAAAACCAACCAATTAGTCCTCTTACGGAATTTGCACAAATAGAGCAAAGGGGTGAAGAGGAAATTTGGGGGCATTGTTTTATGGGTCGAAAAATTAACATGAATAAAGTTTAACACACTGCAGCATACACAAACAAGTTTTGGCATTAAAGAGCATGCCATAAAAACTTAAAAGCCTATTCATGACATCAGAATAATTCATTTTACAAAATCAAGACCTACTCTCAGTTGCTTACCATCTTATGAAGAAATACAGATAGTGTGCATGTTACAACATTGCAGAGTTATTATTCATTTATTTGAACTGAGAAAAGAGTGGTCTTCTTCAGTGACTGTCCTTTTCATGTGATAGTGGAGAAGTGATAGGTAGTTAGAAAAAATACTATATTTAGCAGACATCTTTATAACATACACAATTATAGAGCACAAATAGAAGCATGTGCACTGTTCAAGAAAAGGTATAAGTATGATTAAGAAGCTAAAATTTTGGAACCACACAATTGAGAACAAGAAAAAGTACTTTGCGATATTACATAATTTCTTAAAATATCTTTGTATTAGGCTGTCAAGAAAGACAGTAATGCTCTGAAATTTTTAGAAGTGACTTTTAATAAATATTTGCCTAAAATTTTCAATAAATTAAATTGGATTAAAAAATCATTTGATATGTCCTTTATATCTCTGGCTAATGGATTTTAGACCGCAAACATCATTCAAAGTAACAGCCTTATAAATTTTTGACCAAAATATTTTAAATGAATTTCCATCTGTCATCAAGAGAACTTGTAAAATTCTCCTACCATTTTCTACCACGTATCTGTGTAACCAAGCATTTTCACTTTATTTTTATTTTAAATAAAATACAGAAATAAATTTGATGTACAATCAGATTTAAAACTCTATTTGGCTGGTGCTGAGCCAAATATTGCAAAACTTTGTTCAAATAAAAGCATCCAAAATCAAAATTAAATTTCTGCATGATTATTATGTTAAACATCTTCCAAGTTATAATTTATTTTGTTAAAAATGTTATATTCAACAAAATTTATAAAATAGAGAAATTTAATATAAAGTCTTGTAGATGATAGCATATAAGGATTTTTTAAAGTCTTACAATGTCCTGTATGATATATGTGTATTTATTTTATAATCAGAGTTTTACAATTTTATATTTAGAGTTTTCATAATTATAACTATAACAAAAATTTACATTTTATACCACATTACTTAAATTTTAATTTGGAGCTTTGGAGGTCAAATGTTGTCATTGTAGTTATTAAAAATATTTTTTAAAAATAAAAAATCTAAAAGAATAGCACAAGTAGTATATTAAATTACTCTGAAGATTAATAGCACGTATTTTAATGTTGTTATTGAAAAGAGTTTTGCAGAACCAAAAACTCTGGGAACCATGGGTCTAAGTTACCACTAATGTCCCTTCTAACCATGATTCTGTGACTAACATAGAAAGGACTTAAAATGTTCATCCTCACTCGAGCCCTGGTTTGCCATCTGATGCTGTGATTAAAGAACCATAGATTCCTAAGCTTATGTTAAAGTAATAGCCTCATATATGTAAGTAAAAGAACCACTAACATTATTGAACTATGAGAATTCATGTGCTTATTTCAAGACAAAAAAAAAGTATATCAACTGTCACTGGATATTACTTTCTCATGAGAAGAAGCAATTCCACTAGAGGTAGCAGTTTTTTAATGAAAAATTAAAAAAGTGACAGGATATTTATTTCCTTAAATGTCCGTCTCACGCTGCTGTAGGAATCAAGGGTTCCAATTTACAATCTTAGCTCAGCCATTGTTTTACCAAGGGCATTTCCCCTCTTTGGGTCTCATTTTCTTCATCTGTACAATGAAAGAATTGAACTAGGTAATAATTTCATATTTATATTCCACTTTACAGTTGTAAAGCATTTTACATGCATGATCTCATTTAATCATCACCATAGCAACATGATGTGGTAGAAAGAGCTCTGTATTTGGAATCAGAGAATCTTAGTTCAAATCCTGGCTCTCTCTGGTCCTAAGTACGTCTGTGATCTTGGACATGCCTCAACCTCTCTGGCTCAGTTTCTTCAACTAAATAATTAAGGGTTTTTAAATAGATTCTCCAAAGTCCCTTCCAACTCACCATCTCACGGTTTTGTGAGATAACTCAAGGTATTATTTACTATTCCCATTTTATAGAGAAGGAAACAAAGAAACAAAGCATTCTGCCCATGGTTACGTTGCTAGTGAGAGACAGAGCCAGTACGTGAACCCGGGTCTTGGGATTCTTGGCCTAGCATTTTTTCCATTCTAAGCCACTACCTAAAAGACTTCAAAGCCCCCAAAGTTACAAAGAAATATAACAGTGCATTGAAAGGAACATTGTTTTAATTAGGTGAGCAACTATAAGAATTAGAGCAGCAACAAATCCAAAACTCCCAACTAACTACCAAAATTCTTAAAAATCAAGATGAACAAATTCAAAAGAAAATAACATTAAATTGATTAATAAAACTAAGAATGGTGTTTTTGGGGGGAGGCCTAATAAAATAGATGAACAGATAGCAAATCTGATTTTTTTTTAAAGAAGAGGAAGATCAAATTACAGTTTTAGAAGAAAAAAGTAATCATAACCAACGAAGATAAAATTAGGAAATTATCAGAAACTGTTTTGCCAAATTATGTCCAAAAATTGATGATTTAGATGAAATGGTTGGATATTTCCAAAAAGAAAACCCACTATTAAGAGTCTAAGATATCTGGTTCCTACTCATAGTTGTGTGTAACCTTTGGTAAATCACTTCCTTTCTCTGATCCATAACATTCTAATTTGCCTTTTAATGACTGATTGTAAGAGGAGGGGAAATCAGAAAACCAGCTAAGACCTGGATCCAGTCTGCACCAGTTAGGAAGTTGAAAAGTTGAAAAAAAAATCATATTTCAACATGAATCAAATAAACAGACAGAACCTCATTTTCTTGTTACAATGCTGTGAAAATATGCAAAGCGTCACATTGTAAAAACATTGGCTTGGGTCACTGGAGCAAAATGGGTAAGTACAGTTTGCCATATGAAACTGGCCAGTAAAATGAAGATCACAAAATTGTTTGTTGCTATTATAAGGCTCATTTTTTTCCCCCATAAAAAGAGTAATTTTCATTTACAGGGGCTTAGGGCAATTTTCCATCTAATTTGATGTTTTATAATGTCTGCTGAAGTCGTGGTGCCTTATTAGGTTGTGTGGTCGTGTAGACTTTATTTTCAAATTTTCAAGGTTATTGGTTCATCAAGAGCAAAGGAAAAATATAGCTAGGTTTTCATAGACCCCGGAAAAATGCAGGCAGTTCATATCCCATGGGACATTAAACGAAGCCCACTTAAAACAACTACCCCTGTCTTAGACCCAGCATCTAACAAAGGCCCTAACACATGTTTGTTGTTGTTTGGTCATTTTTCAGTCATGTCTGGTTCTTCATGACCCCCTTTTGGGGTTTTCTTGACAAGGATACTAGAGCAGTTTCTCATTTCCATCTCCAGCTCATTTTACAGATAAGGAAACTGAGACAAATAGGGTAAAGTGCCTTGCTCAGGGTTACACAGCTAGTAAGTGTATGAGGCCATATTTGAACTTAGGTCTTCCTGAACCCAGGCCCAGCACTCTATCCACTGTGCCACTTTGCTGCCCTTTAGCATAGAGTGGGTGCTTTGTAAATGTTTATTCAATAATACGGCCTTAAAACATAGAACAAAAATTTTTCTAAGTGGAAGAGACCTTAGAATATAGAATGCTAGTGTTAACAAGGGCCTGAGAATACTAAACAAAGAATGTTAGAACTGAAAGAGACCTTAAGATATTGAAGATACAATATTGAAGCTGGAATAAATGTTAGAACATAGAAGACATTTTTTTTTTCCTAAATGGAAGAGACTTTAGGAATGTTAAGAGTGAGAAGGGCCTGAGAATGGAGAACGTGGAATGTTCGGACTGGAAGGGACCTTAGAACACTGAACACAGAATAACGTTAAAGCCGGAAGACACTGGTATAAACCCCTCACTTTGCAAAAGAGGAAGTGGTTGAGAAAGAATAGAATGGAAAGGTAGAAATAAAGCAAGAGCCTGTGACAGGTAGCGAGATCAAGGAGTAAACTCAATAAAAGATAAACAGAGGGAATGAGGTAGAGGACAAGAGAAGACATGATTTCAAGAAGGAAGAACTATAGGCAGCGAGGTGGCACAGAAGGCTCAACCCGGCGCAGCCGCAACTCGACGCAGCAAGGGCCCGGGAATTGGGGGAGGACAGCGCAATGCGCAGGCGTGAAGCGCCACTTCCGCTAGATGGCAGCAAGCGGAAGGGGAAGTGAGCGGCTGAGCCGGGCGGGCTATCTCCGGGCGACTCATGGAGGAGGAGCCGTGAGTTAAAGAGACCCGCTGTTCCCAAAGGTGGCCTAACACGAGGAAGCTGTGCCCGGCCGGAGCCAGCTGTGATATCGGAGATGGAAACAGATTCCTATCCCAGTGTGGCAGAACAAACCACATGGAGCTGTTCGAAGCGTCGTCCAGAGGACTGGGGCTAACCTGCCCTTGAAGCCACGGGCGTCCTTTCAGAAACTGCCCAAGGTCTCTGACCTATATCTGAGCCACGTGTCCCCCGCGCCTTATTTGGCTGAGAGAAGAAGAGGAAACCCCTGCCCCAGTCAGGAGTGACACCCAGCCCTTACGGCAAAAGTGGAAGCCCAGCCTTCTGTCTTTTATGCCCGGCAATGCCTCGGTGCCCAACCTTCAAGGGCCGGAGGAGAAGCGCCTGGCCTTGGGGAAGCCCCGCCTACCAGCCCTGACCCTAGCCGCCGGCCTACGAGATGAGCCAAGCCACCTCCGCAGCCAGATTACCAAGATGGTGGCAGCAGATGCAGCTTCGGCTTCATTGACGCCAGATTTCTTATCTTCCGGAAGTTCAAATGTCCCTTCTCCCTTACCTTGTTTTGGATCCTCATTTCGCTCTATGACTTACTTTGTCATTCGCGACGTCACAGAGGAGGCAGAGTTAGAAGGCCCCAAGCTTCCATTGGTTCCCATGCCTTATTCTGCCACCTCAGAATGTTGCAAAACCGACCGCAGCCTGGCTGAAGACGAGGACGTCGTCCCTCTGAAAGGCTAGCAGCTTTGCAGACCTGACGGGCATCCTGAAGGATATTCACCGGATGAAGAAGACCCTGCTGCCCTCATTTCAGAGGTGTCTAGGAGAAAGTTTGCCCTGAGGGGAAGAGGATATCAGCATGAAAGGAAACTGATGACCCTTTCTATGGCACCCTGTATGTGCTTCTCTATAAGCTATCTCACTTCTGCCTTGCAGTTAGAAATGTCCTTCCACAATGGAAAACACTGGCAGGCTAGAAATGGGGAAAAGAGAAAAGCTGAACTGCTTCCCCACATTTCAAACCTTAGCAAAACTTCTAAGGATGGCGTTCTAAAAAAAAGTTTTGAGTTGCGGGTTTGCAGGTCGTGTTTTACATTGAAGTAAGAGATGAGAATTTTTGTTTTCCTCCTCATGTGAAAATAGGCCCCAGATCAATGACTAGCTTCACTGCACTATCTACCCAGCTCCTGGTCTCAACTGGGTATATGCAATAAGTCCCTCAGACTCAGCTGCTTCCTTGCTGGGGATGAGGGTGTTGGGGAGCCCTGAGGTCTTGTCAATACCAGTCATCAACCAAGACTTGCCCCCTGCCCTCATGTACCAACACCCGGCTGTGCTCAGCCTTCCTGCAGGCCCTGTAGCTCCAACTCATGAACAGGCTGCTGCTTTTTTTTTTCTTCTTAAAACACATTTTGTAACACTGTAAAGAAACCAAATCTTTCCATTACCACCCCCCTCCCCCATCCTTGTGGCCTCCTCATTGCCATGGCACTGATTTCTTGTTCCCCTGCCACTGAGAGTTCTCAGTGAGGAAGAAGGGAGGGGGCTGTGCTTCATTTGGGGCTACTTTTTCTCATCCCCGAACCTCTGTTAGGTCATGCCAAAGTTCTCACCCGACACACTTAATGCATGACGCAGCCTTCCTTGGGACCTCTTTAGTAAAGGTTGTGTGTGTGTGTGTGTAGTGTTTGGGTTGAAGCACTACCTGATATTAAAGAAAGTTTTTGAGTGGTTTAAAAAAATATGATGAGAAAAGGGAAAAACAGGGAAACAGACCATTTCAACATCAGCAAAAAGGTAGCTACCCTATGCATCCAGAAAAAAAGTATTCCTGCCAGGGGATGTTACAAAAGGGCAGTGAAAATCCTTTAAATCCTGGCAGGTCAGTCAGGTAACTAAGGAAGAAATCTGTTTACTTCAGCTTAAAAAAATAGCAGAATCAATCAACAAGCATTTATTCAGTGATTCCATGTGTCAGACACTGTGCTAATCACTGGGGATGCAAAGAAAACCCAAAACAGTACCTGCCTTCAAGGAGCTTATGTTCTAATGAAGGCAGGTAGTAGCTACTTTAGTAACTGCTTCCATAGAATGGCTCTTCTGAATTGACAACAGGCTCCAGGGAGCTTTGTTGCATTGACCATTGGACTTGAGCTCTGGACATTTCCCTACAGACTTCCAGATGCTGTTGTGCATATTCTGACAAAGGACAAGGAAAAGTAGACAGAAAATGAGATCTGGACTAACTTGTATCAAAGGTGGCTTCTGGCTCAGATATTGTGACTTCTGGAATCAGGATTTTTACTTTGGAAGGATCCTCAGAAGATAGAAAATGCACATCCACTAGAATGAACCTCAGCAAGTGGTCCATCAATTTATACTTGAACACTTCCAGTGGCCAGAAGCTCAAGATTCCATGACTCTTTCTTCACCCTGTCCCTGCCTCCTATTGTCATAGTGACTGACTCAGCCTGGCTGACTATGTTCTTGCCCACCTGATAGAGTTGAACTCCCAGTGATCTAGACCGGTGACCCTGAGGATGTGTAACTTTCTTCTGCCTGTGAGGGCTGCTAGCCAGAGGAGTGTAGGCATAACAGGTTAGCAGGGTAGATGAACAAAGAGATATAGAAGGACATCAAATTAAACAGAATGAAGGGGTGGGGAGAGAAAGTAATGAGATGATTAGGGAGCTAAGAGGAAAAGAATGGAAGGAAAAGGAAACTGCTTTTTATTGCTTTGCTGGCTCCCAATGATCTTATTTTTACCACCCTTATAAAAGGAGAAAGGAACTGCGAGGCAAATAAGATGGAGCAGAACTAGACATTTGCCTATGATACATATTTCCTGCTTCAAAGAAAGTTAAGCTGAAGAGTTAGAGTGGATGCAGGAATAGTTTGGGAATGACTTAGTCGGATGCCCTGGATCATGGGTGTGGTTCTACTAAGGCTGCCTCTAGGATCCAAAGCTTAAGAGGTGGGTTAAACTGGAAATTGAGGAGAAATCCATCCTATGCCTTGCTTTCAATAACTATCCTATCAAATATGGATTTAACTGATTCTAATACTTCAAGGATCTGTATCTTCATCAGTCAATGCTACCTCTACTCACGTAGACTAAAATACCTTTGCTCTTTGGTAAATAATTTCATGAGCATCTGTGGATGAAAAAAAAAGATTGTCACTCAATGTCCAGCTTACTCTAGTAAGAAGCTACTTTATGACTATCTAGTCTGGGCCTTAGATGACAGACATCTCTTCCCCAGGCTGATATTTAAAGCCTTTTCTACTTGATAGGATATTGTGTTTACCAAAATGATGTTTAAAGTCTCACAATCATAAATAGATAGATAGATAGATGTAGATACAGATATACACATATGCCATGATTAAGCATTAGAAGAGGAAAATTAGAGGAGGAGGTTTTGCATAGGAAATGCACAGAAAATTACATTGTTGCTGTTGAGTGAAATTCAACAAAGGTAAATTGGGGCATGTTTTCTCTGAGCAAGATCACTATTTATTAACAGGGTGCCAACCTATTAATAAAAGGGTCAATGACGTGCCTCGATTTGTGCCAAAGACCCCAACATGAAGACTTAACTCATTTTTATAAGGTTAGAACAAAGAACAGAACCAGGTAGGTGACATCATGGGATTGAGGACATCATGATTAATTATGTAACTGAGGTCTGGGGGACAATATGATTGATTGGAAGTTGGAAATGAGGGGCTAGCAACAACTTCCTCCTTCCCTTCTGGGACTAAGAAATGTTTGTTGTTTGAGACTCTCTGCAAGATTAAAAGACAGTGGGCCAGACTTCTTTGAATAGCAAACCAGTCATCCTTGAAGGATAGCTTGATGATGTAAAGATACTAGACCAGACTCCCTGGTGTCCACCTGCATCCCCCAAGGATAGCAGGATTTCTTGACACAAGAATGGAAAAGTGATAATCAGGAGAACTGGATGTCTAAACTTAAGACCAGTTGAATTTCTGCTCTAAATTCAGAGACAAAGAACCATGACTTAGGTAGTTATGGGACAAAATCAATTAACTATAAACAGGATCAATAAAAAATGATACAGAATTAATTTAATCTTCTAAATGTGCAATAGAAGATCTGTGGTCAACAGCAGCAGCAGCACCTTTGGAGTATGCTCTTAGATTCAAGGTCATCCCAATGTCACACAAACTAGGGACAAGTTTTCCAAGTTGACAACCAGTAATCATTATCTATACTTCTGACATGTGTCTTTGTCTCACATGATATTGCAGCACATCATCATCTGTATTAGCAATTTTGATTTGAAGATCTTTCCCACCCATTAATAGGCCATGTGACCTGCTTACATCACAGGTGGGAGGTGCTTCCTGACAGGAAAAGGAAGTTATGTCACAGAAAATAGAAAGATGTTATGGCTGCTGGTGGCTGCTAATGGCTGCCCTCGTGATTGTTAGAACTGAACAGGCTGACTTAGCTGTACTGCGAGCTTGTTTTGGGGAAGACTCCAGCAGGGGGTCTGAGAGGTTTTGGGATGGCGAGTCTCCAGTCTGTTACATGGTGTTTTAAGTGCCTTACTGTTAAGATAAAGTGAGCTGACTGGCTGTTGGAGCTGAACATTTGGTTATGGGATTTGGTTTCTTGGTGACTGAATAAATGTTATACTTCTTTTACCTTCTTTATGGAGAGTCTCTCATACCTTGAGACACAGAAATACATAGGCATATTCATGATTATTGTTGATGTGTTTATGGCCTTACTGTTTCATCATCTACCTTAGGTTTCCACAGATAATTTTTTTTTATTTTTAATAAATACTTTATTGATGTTTTTAATAGCACTATCACTTCCCAATGCCCCATCACTGCTAACACAGAATGCTTCTTTATAGCAAGGAAGTCTAGGTAAGCAAAAACAAAAAACCCAACCTACAAATAAAATTAATGTTTTGTTCTATACCATGGGCTTGCATAGAATATGATCTGGGTCGTCAATCACACTATGGTCATGTCTTTTTCCATACCTATAGATCTCTCTGCTGGGAAGAGGCATGTTTATTACTAGTTCTCTGAAGTTGATTGATCAGAATTATGATGTCTCAATCATTGCAGTCATAGAAATTATTTTCTTGGTTCTTCTTATTTCTTGTTACCTCAGTCTTCTTAAATATTTTTTTCTGAAATCTTCACATTCATAGCTTCATATGGCATTATAATCTACTACATCTGTGTAGCACAATTTGTTCAACGATTCTTTGGTTGATGGGCATCCATTTTTTTTAGTTCTTCACTCCCAAAAATTGGGTTATAAATACTTTTGTATACCTAGCTTTTATCTTATTTTTTTAACCTACTTAGAAAATGGGTTCAGTAGCGGTACCAGTGGATCAAAGGATTATAGAATCCAGTGATTTTTCTCATATAGTTCCAACTTGTCCTCCAGAACCAATTCATAGTGCACTGGGGTGCCTCACTTTCCATAGCCTTTTCAACATTTATAATTTCCATTGGTTAGTGTGAGATAAAATTTCAGTTGTTTTAATTTGCGTTCATTTTATTATTAGTGGTTTGCAACATTCTTTCATGTAGTTGTTACTATTTTTCGTCTCTTCTTTTAAAAACTCCCTGATCCTACCTTAGAGGCAGCTAGGTGGCACAGTGGATAGAGTACTGGGCCTGGAATCAGGAAAATCTGGTTTCAGATCCATCCTTAGAAACTAGTTGTGTGACCCTGAATAAGTCATTTGACCTGGGTCTGCATTATTTTTCCTAAACTATAAAATATAGATGATGATGATAATAGCATCTCCCTCCCAGATTGTTATAAGAATTAAATGAGGAAATATTTGCAAAAGCGCTTAATATAATGCCTGGCACAGAATAGGCATTTATTAAATGCTTATTCTTTTCTTCCTTTTCCTTTGACTACTTTTCTGTTGGGGATTGGCTTTTATATCTTATATATCTTATATATTTGTATCAATTGCCCATATATCTTGATAGAAGACTTTTATCAGAGATATTTGCTGCAAAGATTTCCCCCCAATTCTCAGCTTCTCTTCTGACTTCAGATGCATTTATATTGTTTGTGCAAAATCTTTTCTATTAAAAATTATGTAATTAAAATTGTCTACTTTATCTTTTAAGATTTCCTTTATCCTTTGTTTGGTTAAGAATTCTCCCCCTACCCATAGTTGTATAATATACTTCCTTCCAAACTCCTCTAGTTTTCCCCAATTGATTTTTAAACTGTTTGCCTCTATGCCCTGTCTTCTGCACACTCCACCCTTCAAACTCAGAAGACTTGTCAGTAAAGGGGAAAATATAGTCCTGTTCTGCTTCTATCCACCATTTGCATTCTCAGATTTTCCCCCATCCCTGTATATCACCAATGATCATAATGCTTTGGGGCAATAAAAAGCATATCACTATAGGATCATGAGTTATGAAAGATCTTAGGACCTAGAATCTAGAATGCCATAGGTAAAATGGATCTTTGATCATAGAATCACAGATTTTCAGGGTCAGAAGGGACATTGGTGAACTAGTCAACCAATCCCTGAAAAAGAATCCTCTCTGCACAGATCTGATAACTGTTCATTGAATTTGTGTTTGAAGACTTATAAAGAGGGGAAACCCAGACCTTGCCAAAGTGGCCCATTCCATCTTTGGAGAGCTCTAAGTGTTAGGAGAATTCCCTTATATCAAACCTTAATTGTGATATAGAAGTTAGAAGAGGAAGGTGTCTTCAAAATCATCTGGTTTTATTTTTCAGATGAGGAAACTGAGAATATAGATGTAAAGTGAGTCACCTACTCAAGCCCACACTTGACCCATGTGGTAAAAGAAAGAAAAAAGAAATGCACTGAGCTAGAAATAAGGACAGCTAGATTCAGGTCCCAGTTCTGCTATTTAGCTTGATGACCTCGGATGAGTGATGCCCTCTCTGAGCCTCAGTTTCTATAATTAAAAAATTAGGAATTTGGGCTATTTTACCTTCAAGGACATTCCTAACTCTAAATTTCCATAATTCTATGATTTAATTAAAACTGGACATAAACATGAGGAAAGCAATGTGCTTTGCTAGTTCTTCTCTTTAGAGCCAAGCTTAGTGGAGTAAGTATCATGGTTTGATGTCCCTAGAATTAGTCCTTACTCTGGGATAAGTAATTCAAGGCCCCAGTTAAAATTTTAAGGTTCTGTGATATTATTATTCCTATTTCCTTAGAGAGGTAAAAGGACTAGCAGTTGTTAGGGTTAGTACTCAAACCATGTCATCTGATGTCAAATCCATTGATCATGCCATGACACTATAGAATCTCATTAGTTTACCCCATCAGCAAAGCAAACCAGGAGGGGAAACGGGACATAGTAAAGGGTAGAAGACTAGGGAGAAGTAGTCGAGAAAGCGTTAGAGCGAAGAACACTGCCAGGAAGGACAGGCCATAATGGTGAACCAGAGTGTCAGAGTCTAGGCACAGGAGGGTAGAAAACTGAAAGGGAACCGCAGGAAAGGGGAAATCAGTACACCGGTCCCCATTATGCTGAGCATTGCTCTTGCTTTACTTGTCTTCGTAGCTTGTTGAAATATCTAAAGGCTTTCAGGTTTGGAAAGTACACTAAGAGTCATTCAGTCCAGAGCCCAGCTAATGTACTTCACAGATCATCCCCCCCCACCGCCATGGCACCTTTACTTGGACCATGGTGCAGAGGAGTTTTACCTTCCATGTACTCCCCTATTCTAGCCTCCTTTAAGAGTTTTTCTTCCCCTATTAAAATATAAGCAACTTGAGCACAGGGGTTGTCTTTCCTCTTTTTTATTTGTATTCCACTACTTAGCATGAAGCCTTTCACCTAAGAAACACTTAATAAAATGTTTTATCTAGCTTGCTAGAGAAGGACAGCTAGACAGCACAGTGGCTAGAGCACTAGACCTGGAGTCATGATGACCTGAGTTCAAATACAGCCTCAGACATTAGCTGTGTGACCCTAGGCAAGTCACTTAACCCTGTTTGTCTCACTTTCCTCATTTGTAAAATGAACTGCAGAAGGAAATGGTGAAACCACTCTATTGTTTTTGCAAAGAAAATCCCAAATGGGATCACAATGTGAAAAAGGCTAAACAAGAACAAAAAGCTAACTAGCTGATACACAAATGTCTTCTAAAGCATCCCTAGTATTTGCTCACTCATTCAATGAATATTTATTAAGCATGAATTGTGCCAAGCACTGTGCTAGTGCTAAGAACTAAGGCCTGTCCTCACAAAGCTTACAGTCTAAGAGAGAATAAGATAAAAACATAGATGACCACAACATACAATATTAGACAGTAAAAGGATGAGAATTGTAAATCAAAGTGCTCTGTGAGATGGGGAGAGAAGTATTTATTCATTAAGCATTTACCAAGTATGTACACTGTCCTAGAAGGAGTGGGGGAGAGAGACACAAAGAAGTATTAGACCCATCACAGGAAGTTCAATGAGAATTTGTGAATTAAACTAACCTGAGAAAAGCACCAGTTCCACCACTGGTTTACATGTAACCTAAGGCAAATCATCCAAAGCTCCTGAGACTCAGTTCCTTCATCTATAAAATGGAAATGTTTGTATGCCATACCTATCTGATGAGGGCATTGAAGCATCAAGCAAAATGATGGGTGTGAAAGAACTTGGCTGAATCGTAGCCAGGTAAAGAAATGGGATTTCAAGAAGGAAGTTGGAAGACAGGATATTCACCTCAGTATCAATTTTGGCTCTCAGAATCCCCATCACCCTCAGCTTCATGGCAGAAGAGAGAAAGCCCTGGGAGCAAAAAAAAAATATATAGTCCACTTGGAAAACCCTTTTGTCCTGTAGAGATACAGCCTAAGAAGACTTCATCAGGCCACATAACAGCCAAAGCCATACTCCTCCTTTCCATAGAAATTCCTGGAGCTGCATGAGAGAGGCTGTCTTGTGGTATTAATTTTCCCTTATTTGATGATGAAGCCATGCAAACAGAGACATATAAAACAGTACTCCTAAAAACTCTGGATGGCAATAAATCCTTAACCATGTTTCATTTCTGCAGCTTGCAATTGCACCCGCCCCACTGGAAGAATGCATAAAAACAATCGCTGGATACAAGCGAGACTATTAAGGGGTTTCTGGAGCCATCAAGCTGCACTAATAGATTCAGGTTCTTTTTTTTCCTGGGATCCTAACTTTGATATGCCGGGTTCCAGACGTGTCAGTGACTCAGTCATTCTAACCAGTCCCATGTTGCATTGAACTGCCCTTCAAAGGTGAAGAACAGCTTTCATGATCTAATGCCACCCATACAAAGCAGAGTTAAAGGCCTGCTTCACCCTGTTTCAACTTTTTCAGCTGCTATGAAAATCCACTAAGTAGTCAGTGGGCACAGATCCCTGGAAAACCCCAGAACAGAACAATAAAATCCTATGTAGGAGGAGGCGTCAAGTTGCTGGGTGTAAAAAATGGTGCCTTCTCATACCCAGAGAAAGAAGGTCTTTTAAGGACCTCAAGTTCTTTAGCCATAGCAGTGGAAGGAACAATGGAATGGTAGTTAAGAGACCTAAAGTCTATTTCTGGCTCTGTCAGAAACTCATGCAACTAGAGACAAATCCACTCCACCACCCTGGTCCTCAGTTTTCTACTCTGTACAATGAAGACATTGAATTAGATGATCTCTGGGGTGCTTTCCAGCCCTACCTATCTGTAATTCTGTTATTTGACTTAAAGATCACAGACTTTTAGGGCTGGAAAGGACCTCAGAGGCCACCTACTCCAACTTATACCTGAGCAAGAATCCTGTCTAAAACATAACCACAATGTGACAATCCAGTCATTGAAGACCTCTGGTGATGGAGAACCTTGTACTTCCAAAAACAACCCATTTTATTTTGAGGTTGCTCTGATTATGTCATTTTTTCCCTTAAATCAACAGTAGTTTTGCCTCTACAACACTGCCCCTTCCCATTGCCTCTAGCTTTACCTCAGCAATGTCTCATCTACATGACAATCCTTCAAAGACTTTAAGTCAGAAATCATATCCCAACTAAACTCCCTTCTCCCGGCTAAAAATCCCCCTCTCTTCCATTTACCTTCATCTAATATTATCTCAAGGTTGTTTATCATAATTCCCATCTGGATTCGGAGGAGCTTATCAATGGCCTTCCTAAAATGTGGTGTCAAGTACTAAACATAATAAATACTCTAAATGGATTCTGAATAGGAAAGAGTAGAGAAGGACTATCACCTTCCCACCCTGGTTCCAAGTCAGAGATTTTTTAAAATGTCATACAGAGCGCAACACCAAGCCCAGGTTATATCACTCACAAATCATCAGCTTAGAACTAGAAAGGCTTAGAGACCACATAGACTAAATCACCCCAGCACCACCACCACCACCACCATTTTACAGAAGACACTAATGCCCAGACAAGAGAAGCAACTTGCCCAAGGTTATACAAGGTAAGGCAAGTAGGTGGTGCAGTGGTTAGAGCACTGGGCCTAGAGACAGTGATTTGCAAAGATCAATATTGTTGTTGTTGTTCAACCATTTCAGTCATGTCTGACTTTGTAATACCATGTGGGGTTTTCTTGGCAAAGATACTGGAGGGTTTGCCATTTTCTTCTCCAGCTCAATTTACAGAGGAGGAAACTGAGGTAGACAGGATTAAGTGATTTGCCCAGGGTCATACAGCTAGTAAGTATCTGAGGCTGGATTTGAACTCAAGCCTAGAGAGCAAAAGAATATGACACAGAAGAGGAAAAGGAAGGACAACAGAATTCCTAGTAAGTGATAGAGAGAAGCTTCTTCCCAAAGAGAAAAAATGGGAACATGCCAAGGATAAGATAGTGGCTACTTGAACTCTAAAAGATGGTATGGATCTACAGGAGCTATCAGGTGATGGAGATTATACAATGAGGATCAGTCTATTTATAAAGCTTATACAGCGCTTACTAAGCTTAAGGCACTGTGCTACGCACTGGGAATACAAATACAAGCAAAACGAAAGCTAGTGCCTGCCCTCAAGGTGCTTATATTCTAGTATGGAAGACAAAATAGTAGGAAGCTGAAATGGGGATGAGGAGAAAGTACTCGGTATGAGGGAAAGATGGTGAAATCCAGAGGAGTACAGCCTGGTGGGAAATGAAGAGATGGTTGGCCTGGGTACCCTCCTTAAATGAAGGTTTTGGAAGGAGCTGACCAATTGGAGGGAGGGGGTACCAGGAGCTGCGGGTACTTCTGAGGTAGAAGTTTCCTGGTTGAAGTTTCCAGGATGAAGAGGTTTTTGGAGTGAGCTGGAAAGGTCCAGAAGAGTGTATCCTAGTGGGAAATGGAGAGGATCAGAAGAAGAGAAGAAGAGTTAGTTAGAAGTGGTTATCATGGTTCGTGGTTTATGGTTAGTGACTTTGTGCCAAAGAGGACTAAAGAAGACATTTGTCAATCTGGTAATAACAACAAAAAAAAACAAACAGACAGACAACAACAGTCTAATGTCTTTCTGAGGCAGACAGGAAACATCCTCAGACTGGTCTAACTAGAGGACTACACTACTACCCACTTCTGATAGTTCACACAAGTACAAGTGATACTGCTGCAAGGAAATTACAAAGTATTGTAAAGATGACAAAGCATTGAGCAAGAAATAGAAGACATTAGGAATACAGTCAGTGTTTTATCTCTGCTTGTAATTGAAGAAGGCAAGGGCTTCAGAAGAGAAAGGCAGATTGGGGAAATCAAAGTTACTTACAAAGATGTTGTCCGAGACTTTGCTTTGGCTCTCTAGGCCATCGCTAAAATTCAGGTAATAAGGTGCTCCTGGTCAGGGATGGAGAACATCTAGTAAAAGCTGGTAAGAATGCATCTGCCCTGAATCTTGCAAATATAATCAAGAGTTTTAAACTGAAAAGAAAGGGGACAGGGAGAATCCTGCCTACATTTCATCATCAAGCTAGGTACTATTAGAAATATTGAAAATGTAGGAAGATTCATAGTCATTTCATAAGGAAGTCATACCTAGAAATTTACAAGAGATGATATCCAAGAAAATAACCAGCAGAAACAAAAAGGAAAAATAAAACACAGTATAACCCATGGCCTCAGATGTCAATTCAATTTAACAGCAACAACAAATTATTGAAAGTATATGCAATACGCTTTGACCCAGCAATACCACTACTAGGTCTGTACCCCAAAGTGATTTTTAAAGGGAAAAGGACCTATATGTACAAAAATATTTGTGGCAGCTCTTTTTGTGGTGGCAAAGAATCAGAAGTTGAGGGGATATCCATCAGTTGGGGGATGGCTAAACAAATTGTGGTATATGGTTGTAACGGAATACCATTATGCTATAAGAAATGAAGAGCAGGATGCTCTCAGAAAAACCTGGAAAGACTTACACGAACTGATGCAAAGTGAAGTGAGCAGAACAAGGAGAACATGGTACACACTGACAATATTGTATGATGACCCGCTGTGGGTAACTTAGCTATTCTCAGCAATACAATGATCCAAGACAATCCCAAAGGACTTAGGATAAAAAATGCTATCCACCTCCAGATCAAAACATACTATTTTTTTTTACTTTCTTTTGTTTTCATTTTTCTGCTCCATGTTTTCTTTTGTAATACGACTAATATGGAAATATGTTTTGCATGACTGAACATGTATAACCTATATCAAATTGCTCCCTTCTCATGGAGGGGTGGGAGGAAAGGAGAGGATTGGGAACTCAAAAAAATTTTTAAATGAACATTAAAAATTGTTTTTTCTTTTGGGAAAAGTGGAATTTATGGTTGGAAAAATAAAATATTTAAATAAAAAAGTATATGAAAGTCTTTGTGCTAAGTATCGTCCTTAAAAAGATACACAAAGTATTGTCATCAGAGTGTATGTGCTATAAACAGCCTGAACAGAAGGAGAAAAAAATCAATAGTGAGTTCAGGAAATAGATCTCATGTAGCATGATATGTAGTGATAAGGATATCAATTATCCAGCCATCTAGTAGAGAACACACCCAACTGCCTCCCGCTCCCACCCTTTCTCTCTCCCTCCCCTATGTGTCTCCCCTCTCTTTCTCCTTTTTCCCTTTACCTCTCTCTCCCTCCCTTTCTGTCTCTCTCTCAAACACACAAATAATTCCTTGACATGCCTTACTGATAATTTATCCTTCAAGAAGCAAAGTTTATTTTAAACTTGGTTTCTGCCGACAAGGGAAAAACTATTCCTGTGTTATTAATCAAGGAAAACTTGAGAGAAGTGACCACTCCATCTTAGAATTTAAGATAGGGAAGGATAGGAAAACTGTACATAATCTGACATCCTAGATTTTAGAGAAACAAATTTCAATGTATTCAGAGAAAATGTACAATTTGCTGGTCTAAAATTCTATGATGGAAATCAGCTCAGAAGGAATGGGAAGATCTTAAGAATAAAATTCTGAAGACACCAAGAGAGAGCATTCCAATGAGGAGTAAAAAGGGAAGTTTTCTAAATGGAACATTGTGGACACAAAAGGAACTTACCCACCAGCTTAGATTTTTTAAAAGACTGCAAAAGTCGGAAGCAAAGGCAAGCAATCGAAGATGAATACAAAGGTGTATCGGGATCCTCCTGTAAGCATAGTGTCAAAGTACTAAAGTTCAGAATGAGACAAGGTTGAAGAAGAAAGCCAAGTACAACTTAACTGTTTGAACTATGATAGGGAAAAAAAGACAATCAAAGAAGGCATCAGTTAGATGGAACTATAAAAACAGATAACAAAAGAAGGCAGATCTCACCTCTTGTTTCTGTTGTCTCTGTCAAATAGGATGATCCTTGCAATGGAAAGGAGAAAACAAAAATGGCTAATAGGGAGTTGAGACTGAAGTAAAGTAGGGAATCCCCAGGTCTACATGAATGACAAGGCTTGTCCCATCTCCCAGGTATCTAACTGCTCTTGGTGATTTCAAGATCCCAGGCCCAGATGCACTATATCTTTAGGTACTGAAAGGACTGGCCAATGAATGGTTGAGTAGTGTCAGTGAATTTTGAAAGACTGTGGAGAAAGAAAAAGGACCAAAGAAGGGCAATTAATGACCTGGTGGTCCAAAAAGTGAAGCAGGTAGAGTCTGTAAACTACAGGCCAATGAGCTTGACTTCCATTTATGCCTTGTTTTGGTTTCAGAGTCCTTCGCAACATGGTCCCAATATACCTTTCCAGCCCCATTATACATTATTCTCCTTCTAGAGTCTTGCCAAATTGACTTCACAGAGAACATTCTGTCTCTCATCTCCATCTCTTTGCACTGGCTATATCCCCTACCTGTATATAGGACATAATCTAATCTCTTCTCACCTCCCCTTCATATCATACCTGCAGGATTCAGCTCAAGAAACCCCTTCCATGTGAAGCCTTTCTTGATTCCCCTCACCCTCCCCCCCAAAAATCTGCTAGTGTCCTCTATCCCTCAATTTATTTATATTTATTCTGTATTCACTTGTGTATGTAAGAGTGGTCTCCCTTTCAATAACGTAAATTTCTTGAGAAGAGAGATTGTTCGGTTGTTGTCTTTGTATTCTCAGTGCTCCCCCATGGCACCTGGTATACCTTTGGTGCTTAATAAATGCTTATTGATTGATTCTCTTTCCTGGCACTCTTGGATTTGGGTCTTTTCTTCTATATGTGTGATGACATTGGTATGATCTTCACTGAAGAACTACCTACCAATGATGTAGGGTTACTGATGAATTTAACCTAAAGCATTAATTAATCAGTAGAGTGAACTGACTCATAACATTACTGGAACTGTCCATGTAGAGGCTGAATAACCTCTTGGCAGGGATGTAGTAGAGGGAATTCATGCTTCAGTCAGGGAGGGGCTGGACTGGATGACTTTTGAGACCCTGCCAACTCTGAGATTCTGCAATCAAAAGAATGATGGATTTGGAGTGAAAGGAAATGGGTTCAAGTCTTGCTCTTTTGCCCAACTACCTGTGATTTTTAGACAAATCACTTCAAATGTCTAGGTCTGTTTTCTTGTAAAATGGGTGGATTGGATGAGATTTCCAAGGTGCCGTTGAGTTCGGAAGATATGTTGGAGAACAGGTGGAAAGTTTGGGCTGGGTTTCAAGTGGGGTGCTGTGTGTTGGTTTTTAAATGCCTACTTGGAATGGCTATGAATAATTGCTTTGTAAGAAAAGGGTGTGTCCTCTAGTGAAATACAGCCATTATTTATGATCCTCTGTAAATTCTATCACACAAGAGGCATTTACTGAAGGGAAGTACTAGAATTTCCTTTCTCCAAGATTCTGGGGGTGGCCAAGTACTGTCTCTGGTTGTTCATGTCAAACTCTGAAGACAGACTGTACCCTAAGACACTCCTCAGCATGAGTCACCCAGCTTCATCTTTGGCTCAGAGACTTTCCTCAAAGCATGTGTATAGGCTGAGGGTGGGGTATTATGGAAAGTTTATTGAAAAGGCAATCTGATTTCACTGCAAGACATGAGCAAATTAGGTAGTTCTGAAGAAATTGTAGCAGAAAAAAAAAAAGATTTGTGGAGAGTGTGCCAGACTGCAGAAGCGGTTATTGGGCATATCCTTCAAATTAGGAAAGGGTAATCACTGACAAAGATTTACTGGAATCTGAGACAATATTAAAAAGTGCAGAGTCTTTCTACTAGAACCTGGTGCTGTGAGACTATTTTGCCTTGTGTGGGTGGCTTCTACTTCTAGGATAGTGCCTGGAATATGATAGATGCCTAATAGTTGCTTGTTTATTGGCTTAGTGATTAGAAAGAGCAGTGATTTTGGAGTTGGAAAATCTGGGCTTGATTCCTGACTTTGCTGTTTACAGATGTGGGGAAGGAAATTGTCTAATCTGCAAGAAAAACCACTGAGGCAGAACTCTGAGCCAATGGCACTTTATTAAAGGGTCCATGGTCCCCTCCAATGACATGGATCTCAGATCTTCCTCACAATCTGACATGCCCCTTTCTTCCAAGGCCTTAGTTTTATAGAGCTTGCTACCCAGACAATACAGGTGGAACAGACCAAAAATACAGTCTTATTGGTGGATAGAACTTGCCCTTGACCCTCTAGGAGGATCTACACAAAATATGGAATCCCATTGGTTGACAAACGAGCTAGTAAGCAAACTTAGTAGACCTATCTTGACCTTTAGGAGGTCCTACCAAGCTGAAAAGTGCAGCCAAGGGCTGGGCTGATAAACAAATGTCAAAACATCTGCATGGGCCAATAGAAAGGTAACCTGCAGGCCAGCAACCAGGGTCACTCATTGGCCAAGGTCTCATGGTCATCTCCCCATGTTGGGCAATAAAGGGATGAAAAGGGGCAAAGGGGCAACAAAAACAGCTAGGGGGCTTTCCATGTAATTGAGTCACCTCTTGGGCCTGGTCACCATAACGAAGGAAGACAAGGGTGGAGGTCCTCTAGTTAGCTTCCTATGATTAAACAAGTGGACTTGCAATCTGCAGTTCACAGCTCTAGGGCCTAATATATAGAACTTATAAATCAGCATCCCTGTGGAATCATATCAAACTGACTAATAATGGCTGGAATAAAATAGGGGTCCAATTAATCACAGACTGTGAGATAAGAATTTAATTAAGCTGCATCTTTGCAATGAAGATGGGATATACACTGTCATTTCTTCCTAAATACCTACATAATAATAATAGCTAGCATTTACATTGTGCCTACTATGTGCTACTAAAGCACTAAGCATTCTAAAAATGTCTCATTTGATCCTCACAACAATCCCGTCAAGTAGGTGCCATGATTACTCCCATTTTACAGATGAGAAAACTGAGGCTAACAGCAGTTAAATGACTTGCCCCAAGGTCTCACAGCTAGTAACTGTCTGAGATTATGTTTGAACTCGGGTCTTCCTGATTCCAGGTCAGGCACTCTGTCCACAGCGCCACCCTCATCTATGCCTAAAAATATTACAAAAGTTGATTCCAATCAACTTTTACTCTTCTATTGAATTTATCATTTCGGAGATATTTTCATCTAATTTTTGTTTGATATTTGATTGGCAGAGACATGATAACATCTGAGAGAATAAAATAGAATAACAATATAGTAGAATAGAATTCCCATTAAACTGACAGTCAGGAGACTTAGTGTCCAGTCCTGACTCTGACACCAGTTCACTGAGAGGCGTTAAGTAAGTCACATGTCTTCTAGGTTCTTCTCTATGTACCAGTAAAATGTATAGGTTTTCATTGGACAAGCTCTCAGGTCCTTTCCAGTCCTACCATTTTATTTTCTAAGGTTCATTCTAATTCTGATGTTCTAAGTTCTAAGAGTCTTGGGACTTTCCCACTAATTTATGTTATAAGGTCGATAATCATTCTGCCATTCTCTGTTCTCTGTTCTCAGCTCCTTTCCACCCTTACCATTTTATGTTCCAAGGCTCATTCTAATTCTGAAGTTCTAGGTTCTAAGAGTCTGTAGACTCTACTACCATTCTATGTTAGAAGGTTTATCATTATTTTGTCATTTTCTATTCTCAGCTCCCTTCCAGCTCTACCATTTTATGTTCTAAAACTCATTCTAATTCTGATGTTCTAAGTTCTAAGAGTCTCTGGACTCTTCTACCAATTTATGTTATAAGGTTAATTACTCTGCCATTCTCTATTCCCTGTAGTCAGCTCCCTTCCAGCCCTTCCTTTTTATGTTCCAAGGCTCATTCTAATTCTGAAGTTCTAGGTTCTAAGAGTCTGGACTCTACTACCAGTCTATGGTATAAGGTTCATCATCATTCTGCCATTCTCTACGTTCTAAGGTTCGTCATCATTCTGCCATTCTCTGTTCTCAGGTCCCTTACAGCTCCCTATGGGCCTCAGGCTTTTCCTCTGAAAAACAGGGATGAGGATTCTTGGATGGTTTTCCTCTGAAGGCTGTTGAGGAGAAAGCGCTTTGCAAATTTTAAGATGACATAAAAATGTGAACTAATCTTGCTTTTTTTGCCAGGCCCCATCTTGCTCAATGTGAAGGCAGAGATGCTAGCTCAGTGAGACAATTCAGGCCGGTGGGGGGAGGAGCACTAGAATTGGAAGCAGCCCCGTGCTTGAATCCCAGCCCTGCCTCTAACTTACTCTAGTGTGTTGGCTGAATCACATCACTTCTCCTGGCTGTGTTTCCTCAACCATAAAATGAAGGTATCATACCACATGATCTCTAAGGCTGCTTCCAGGGCTCATATCACTTAATTCTGTTACCACTAGCATCTTCTATTCAGCAGGGCAGAAGCGTGAAGCTTCCCTTCCCTCAGGCACCTGGCAAAGATGTTGCATTGCACTTGATGGACCTGGCTGAGAAGCAACTCAGCTCTCATCCAGCTCATTATGCAATTTCTGCAATCAGGGTTAGTATTATTAACATTATTATTAAAGTTAGTCATTTTGCAAGTATTAGTCCTACCCGTTGCCAGCATTATGCTCTGTACACAAAAAACTGCAAAATTAAGAAAGGGATATTCATGTTCATTGCCCCAAGGGCATCAAGTAATGTGTATGTGCACGCACACACACACTCCAATGTTTCTCTTGGTATATTGAAATATAACCTTCCACATTTACTTCCAAAAACCCTCCTGGGTTGTTGTTTTTTTAGTGGGGGGAGGGAGTCTGAAATTGTGATTCCAAAAGTATATGGATCTCCCAGTGTGGAAACTCTCTCCAACAGTACAGCTCAGCAATTCTTTTCTAATTTATTGTCTTGGAGAGTTGCCTGGAGCACTGTAAATTTAAATCTACTACTCCCGCCCCCATTGTCATATAGCCAGTTTGTGTAGGAGGCATGATTTGAACACAGGCCTTTCTGACTTCCACTATGGCATGCTGATTCATGAACCTCTTATTTTGTTTTGTAATTTCATCACAATAAGGAATTCCCAGTTAGGGGACTTCCCCTGCAAGGACAGACCAGAACATACTTCACAACTTTCAAATTTAGAGTTTTACTTCAAGAGCTAATTCATTTCTAGGGATGAGTGGTCCAAAGAATAACCGCATCCATGTCAACATCCATGATGGCACTGATAGCTTGAATAGCTTATGGAGAGTCTCACAGCCAGTATGTGTCAGAGGCAGGGCTTGAACCCAGGTTTTCTGAATTCTGAGGCCAGCTGCCTATCTATCATACTACGATGCCTCCCTACACTCTAATTAAAAGGCTCTGATTTGTCTGCCTGATTAGAGGCAGTAGTGTACAAAGAGACAGCCTGGAAGCTGAGAATACTAGGGTGCAAGAACCTCCTCTGACATATGCTAGCTCTGTGCCCCTGGGCACAACATTTAATCCTTTGGTCCACTAAGCAACACTCAAGCCCATGATGTGCTGACTTGCATTGATGAAGACAGTTTCATTTTCTAGGAATTCCTTATACTAATGAGTTCCTGAGTTCCCTGGGTTCTAGTTCAAAGAACATACTATCTGTGTTCAAGTCTTAACTGAGATTTCTGGAACTTAGTTTCTTCAACTCTGAAAAGGGTTGGACAAATCATTTAATATTTGTAGACCTCCATTTTCTCTAAAGTGAAGACAGTAGGCTAAATGACTTTTGAGGGTCTCTCACAGCTTTAAATCTATGATCTTCATAATCTATGATGTCTATGAATTGTTGACTTCTAATGTTCCTTCCAGGTCCAAATCCTATGCTTCTTTGAACCTAAGTATGGCTAGATAACCTCTAAAGGCCTTTCTAACTCTAAAGGTCAGTGATTTCAGCATTGCTATCTTATGGCCAGAAACGCCTCACTTCCAATGTTCTCCAATTCTGGCTGTTGAAAGCTGTTGCCTTTACTCCCACATCAGTGTACTGACAAGTCCAGCATTCAGAGAACCAAGGAACCAGGAAACAAAACAACCCACATCCCAAAGGGAGAGCTGTGGTCACAAAGCCAGTGTTCCTCCCTGAACCTCACCCTATCTCCCTCCCCCACCTCAAATCGCTGAAGATAAAGGTCATCCAAGTTGGTGGCCTGCTGGCTCCATGCCAGGTGAGTAAGGAACCCTCAGCTGGAAGGCCAGCTGGGCCATTGTCTGATTTCTCCAAATAGGAAGGCTGCTGCGGAGTCTTACAAAACAGGCCTCTGCCACCCAGTAAGCAAATCGAAAGCCAAGAACAAAATGACATTTTTTGCCAGTTGGCCTTATAACTTGAAATGGCCCTGTGCCAGCGGCTACTAATTGGTTATTTGCAATGAGATGGAAAACAACATTGCTGATGTGAATGCAGTTATTATTTGGACCATTCACCCCCAGAATTGAATTAGTCTCTGCTGTAAAAGTCAGCCCTGCCCACCATCCATATATTCACCCCAGTTTCTTGAAGGCCAAATGGGTACTCAGAATGAAGGGGGAAAACAGCTTTGATGGGCAGCTAAATTGAGGCAGGAAGGACAATGGACAGGTTTCGTTGTTTGTTGGTTTTCCTTTCTAATTTCTCATCTTTCCGATGGAAATTGGGAGTCCAGGAGAGTTTATAAAATCTAGAGCTTTCTCACACTATTGTTGTGGAATCTTCACCTATAAAACAAGGGGACTGGAGTAAATTGCTCTTTCTCATAGAGAATATTGTTATATCTCCCCCATACCTTTCTACAAGCTACACCTCCCCCCTTGCCTAGGATGCTCCCCCTTAGAATTATTAATATCTTTCAAGGCTCTGCTCAAGTGATACCCCTTACTTAAGGCCTTTGCTGATCTTTTCTTATCCTTAATGTCTGACTCTTTGTGACCCCATTTTGGGGGTTTTCTTGATGAAGATACTGGAGTGGTTTGTCATGTCTTTCTCCAGCTCATTTTACAGATGAGGAAACTGAGGCAAACTGGGTTCAGTGGCTTGTCCAGGGTCACACAACTAGTAAGTGTCTGAAGTTGGATTTGAATTCATAAAGATGAGTCTTCCTGATTTTGAACCCAGTACTCTATCCACTGTGCCACCTATGTGCCCTACCTTTAACACTACCTTCCCCACACAAAATTTTTTTATTTTGTATGTATTTTCTTATCTGAGAAGCTGTTATTGCCCCAACTAGAACATAAACTTCTCGAGAACAGGGACTGCCTTTGTGCCTCCTACGAGCTAGTACAGTGTCAGGCATGGAGTAGGCATTTAATAAGTACTTCCTGAATGGAACTGAATCTCTAAGATCCTGTCCTATTCTTAAACAGGATATTGTGATCCTCCAAAACCTCCAAATCCTTTCCCTTTTACAGCAGGCTGCTAGACTCTACAGCAGAATGAATTCTATACCAGCAGAGATAAGGAGCATGGCAGAAATCTGCTGATATTTGAATCAGTTGATTTGGGTTCAAGTGTCCCCTGGAGATTCTTACTCGCATCTGCATGTTTTATCAGTTTCTTCTTCTGTATAATTAGGATAACACCTGGTCTTCCTATCTCATAAAGATGTTATAAAGTACTAAATATGAGCTAGTGTTATGTGCTTAACTTTCATTTAAAGTTTTGGTCAATTTTTCATAGACCTCATTGATTTGATCAATGTAGAAACAGCCCTAGTCCCCTCTGACTCAGTGGGGTTTTTTGCTTGTTGTTCATTTTGGTTTTGATTTGGTTTTTTTTTTACTCTAGAAGGAAGGATGAGAGACTGTAGTGAGAGACATACAGACTATGAGAACCTTTAGAAACCAACAGATGAATCCAGATGCCTTGCAAATGTTAAACTATACTAGGGAGGTATTAACCACTCCATTGACAGAGGCTTATTATCTCCATGGATCACCTCTATAATGCCAGTGTTGGGAATACAAGACTAACATCTGAATTACATGAAGACTAATGTTTGATATAGGATAGTGGGACATAGTGAGAAGAGATTTGGAACTCCAACACATGAATTGGAATTCCCAATTCTGCTATCTGGGTCAATCAGTCAAGAAACATTTATATAGCACTTACTGTGTGCCAGGCATTGTGTTAATTGCTAGGTAACCGTGGGCAAATTGCTTTCATCTACAATCTGAGAAATAGATTAACAAAGTAGATAGAGCACTAGCTTTGGCGTCAAAGGATAGGAGTTCAAATTCTGCCCAAGTCATTTACCACCTATGTGATTTTGGACAAGTCACTTTGATTCTCTGAACCTCAGTCTCCTCATTTTCAAAATGTGTGGATATGAATTAGATGACTTATAAGATCCTTTCTGTTCTAAATCTATGGTTCTACAGCAAGTAGTGTTGAACTGGTTTTCCTCCTTATTGCCAGGCTAATTTAGGTTTCTCAAGCTACTGCAATTAGAAATCACTATCACTATGTCATCTGTTGGCACCTGCTCTTTGGTGTATAATAAGGCAGATGGTTTTCTATCTCCAACCCTGGCATCCTCATGTTCTGGACCCAAATCTCCAGTTGCCTACTGGTACATAATATTTCCAACTGAAGTCACAGAAGCAGCTCAAACTTAGCATATCTAAAATAGAACTTGATATCTCATCCCCTTAAGTTGCTTCTCTTTCTGAAATTGTGCTGTTTACCAGTGAAGCTCTATTGCCTAAATTAGCCCAGCACTAATGAGGGAAACGGGTTCCACACTATTTGCTGTAGAACCACAGATTTAGAGCTAAGAGGGACCTTAGTGGTTATCCAATTTACATCCAACACCTCATTCACTTCGTCTCTCACATTTGAAATTGGAGTGTTTTCTTTGCCTCTTCCCCCTTCCTCACCTCTATCCAATTGGTTACTAATTCCTAATGATTCCTCCTCAGCCTTATCTCCAGTGTCTTACTTCTCACTGGAGGGGGATAAGGGATAGGAACAAAAGGAGGGATCAAGGAAAGTTTCATGGAGGAGGCAACATTCAATTTGGGCTTTAAAGGATGTGTAGGAGTTTAGCAAACCAATGGGAGTGCGATTGGTGGGTTCAAGAAAAGATATTTCAGGTATCAGGAACAATGTGAAAAAAGCATAGAGGCTTGAAAGTCGAGAGTGTGTCCATGGGAGGCATAAAATACCCAACTTGATTAGAGTATAGAATATTGGATATATTGGATATTAATATTGGATAATATTCTTGGAAAGAGAATTAATAGCATCTGATTCTGGAGAGCCCTAAATCCCAGAAAAAGAGTTGAGACTTTATTCCTACCACCCAACTTAATAGGGTAATTCTCGGAGCTTTGTCGAAGAGTATCTCAGAGATCTCTTCTCTTCTCCATAAATAATCAAAGCCCTGAGATTGTTGGGTAGTGCCTAAGAAATAGAGACAGAGCTAAGAGATCCATGAAGCCACCAAGGCAAATAGCTCAACAGCAAGGAACTTTGCATTCTTTCCATATTAAAGGAATGGGTTGGGAAAATAAGTGAGCACGTTAACGTAGCATCTGAGACATGCCCTTTTTACGTGTGCAACGTGCCCCAACCCCCAGGAAAGCTAGCATAGGGTCAACGTACCCTGGGGGTTTAAGTCTCAACAAAAAAGGAGTCCATTAGTTCCCATTAATGTGCTTATACTTACTAATCAGCCAGAGGGTACAATTAGTTCAAAGTAAAGATATTTAATAGCATTTTAGTAAGAAAAGGATTAAAGAAATGTTTCACCCCTAAACTTGGGGCACACTCTCCCACAAATATACACAACACCAATGAGAAGAGTGAATGCACCCTAAAAAGCACAAATGAAAGGACACATATACTGAGAATAATTGTGACACGTGGAGGGAGTGGTCATCACACTGCCCTGTCTGAATCAGCTCCATGTTGGTATTAGGTGGTGTGAAGTCTCTGCCAGGCATATGGTCTCTGGCAGATAAGTGGATGTGGTATATAGTCTCTGCCAGGCACTGCTTCCTGCAGGTCTCATAATTATATGCCTCTGTTGATCTCTGGGCTTTTTCTATCTGTTCCCAGTTTGGGGACTTCATCTCTTCCATGCACCTCCAAACCCTCTCTGTTTCTCTCTACTAGGATGTAGCAACTAGAAAGCCTCTTCTTGAAAATGATGGGTTTTCACTCCTTTCATCGCAGTTAAAGATATGAGGCCCCAGTACCTAGCTAGGGCCAAACCCAGGGCAAGTACTCCCAGGACAGGATGAAATCTGTCTTTTAACTCCTCTTCCCTACTCCCCAGAAACTGAATTTATGCACAAATCCATCCCAAGCTTCTGACTTAGGGTTAGAAAGTCTTTGTAACTCCTTAAATTCTGATTAGCAAATTGTACCCCTTTAGCATCATTTCAGAGGCTGCCCTTTCAATAAACTGATGAGGGTTGTTTGAGTCTGAAGCCATTCAGTCCCCCTCCATGCCACCATCATTTTCTCAACCCTGAAATTCCTAACATTTAGACATATTGCCTCTGGTTGAAAACCTCCAACAACTGGGGAAACTCACTTCCTCAGAAAGCAGCACATCCCACTTTGGAACAGTGCTAATTCAGAGGAAATTTTCCCTTAGTTTAAGCAGAGATATGTCTTTAAGCCTCTACCCACTACTCCTAGATCTGCCATCTGGGACAAAGCATAGAATTATAGGTGCAGCTAGTTGGCAAAGTGGATAGAGCTCCAGGTCTGAAGTCAGGAAGACTCTTCTTTCTGAGTTCAAGTCCAGCCTCAGACACTTACTAGCTATGTGACCCTGGGCAATTCACTTAACCCCATTTTCCTCAGTTTCCTCATCAATAAAATGGGCCAGAAAAGGAAATGGCAAGCCACTCTAGTTTCTCTACCAAATGGGGTGGTGAAGAATCAGATACTACTGAAATGACTGAACAACAAAAATAGAATCATAGAGCTTGAGCTGGAAGGGGCATTTAATATTATTTAGTCCAACCCCCTCATCTTACAGATGGAAAAATCGAGGCTCCCCCAATGTCATTCAGGTAATAAATGGCAGAGATGAGATTTGAACTCAAGTACTGGGCCTCCAAGTACAACGTTCTTTCCAGTGTTGTAGGGAGCTTCTCATTGTAATGCCTCCCCAAAAAATCAAATCCCTCTTCCCTATGCCAGCTCTTCAACTATGTGATGACTTGCTACTACATCTCTAACATTTGGTAATCCTATGAGGTTAGCTTTTATCATCGAATTTGGAGTCGAAAAACTTAAATTCAAATGACACCTCTCCTAAGTACCAACTTAGTGACTTGGGACAAGTTGCTTTCCCTCCTTAGAGCTCAACTTCCTTCTTGGTAAAGGGGTGGACAAGATGGTGCCTGGGGTCCTTTCCATCTCTCCATTCTATGTACCACAGACAGATTTGCCATTAACACACTTAGAGGTAGCCAGTTGGGTCGTTCATGCTGTTTTCTGAGCTTGGCCCCAGGAACCAATGCCAGCTCCATTCTGTATAAATAATTAACAGCATCATGATGTCCAGCTTCCTACATGCCTTGCAATGGTAGAATACAAGTTAAACATGCTCCCATTGTTTCACTGCCTGCCTTGTTAACTCAATCCAGACACTGTGTTCCACCAAGTTATCATATTCTTAGGAGTCATGAAATCCCAGCATCCCCCAGTCCCTCTTACTGTCCCAGCATGGAACAGAAAATGGGTTGTAAAAATTAGAGGTTGCTTTAATTGAATTACTCTCCTAATGGTCCTTGTTCTCCAAGAACTGCTTACCCCCTCACAGGCCAAAGAGCCCTTTGTTGTTTAGTTTAAAACCAGTTGATGTAAGTTGGATGAATATCAAATATTATGCTAATATAGTAGAAAGACAATTTGAGAAAAGAGTCTGTGAAAGACAAGCACAGAGGGTGGAAGAAGACACTGAGATCTACTGTCAGACTAAAGTCTGGAAATAAAATTTTAAAAGTATTTTAGTGGGGTTTCTTTTCCCTCCTAGTGATTGTTTAGAACTTTTATGCCCTAGGTTTTGGTCTTTTCATATATTTAAATGCTGGTTTTATAGGCCGTGTTCTCTGTGATGTGAATTTCCCAAAAATTTTTCTCATGCTTTTTTTTTCTTTTGCAGAAATGTCTACTCAAGGGACCCCAGCAAAGGGGGGAGGCTAGGATTTATCCCTCTTACTTAGAAGTGCTCATCTCTGAAGCTCCTTTTTGTCCATACCATGTGGTTCTTTCTCCTATAGTTTGCTGCTCCTCATCCCTCTTCCCTCTTTGCCTCCTGTTAATATCCAGCAGAAAGGAGTTGTTCTTCATAACCCTCATTTGCTGTCTTCTGAAGTTCCTTCTCCTGAAACTCAATTCCCAACACCTCCTCATATAGCTCAGTTCTTTGCCGGCTCCTGTAATTCTGCTCCTGTCCAGCAGAAAGCATCTGCCACCTTCCCCTGGGGACCAGTTCCCCACCAGCTGGTCTCTTTGGAGGGATCACTCTGACACCTCTGCCCGGCAGAATGTGCTTATATCCTGAAAACATGGCCCCAGAGTCCCTGAAACCTTTGAAACCTAAAGATTTCAAAAAAAACTGAACGAAAGTTCAGTCAGGTGTTGCTGTCCTCAGAAAGGAATGTGCCGAGAGCTAGAAGAACTCTGTTAACATTGGTGGCACTTGTCTCTGTTTCCAGCTCCATGTTAGC
The DNA here is from genome assembly GCF_011100635.1 of Trichosurus vulpecula. Taxonomy (NCBI): domain Eukaryota; kingdom Metazoa; phylum Chordata; class Mammalia; order Diprotodontia; family Phalangeridae; genus Trichosurus; species Trichosurus vulpecula. Next base: position 201,376,045 of record NC_050578.1, on the reverse strand, counting down.
TAGTGGCAAATTAGGGCCATTGGCCTGCTCTCTTCACCAGCCCTGTGGCTCCTACTTGTGTCAGCACCTCCCCCTGAATTTAACTTCTGGGATAAACTATAAACTCCTTGATTTAGCTTTTAAAGCCCTTCACAACCTAGCCCCAACCCACCTTTCTAGCCTCCATGTGTATTACACTCCCTCCTCTACTCTGAAATCCAGCCGAAAGGGTCTCCCAATGAGGATACTCCCTCTACCAATGCAAATAAATACCTATTCTGCAACTGAGTCATAGACAGACACCTGGGGTCATATGGTCTGTTATGTGATGGAGGTGGGCATTCTACCCAGCTCTTCCTGACTCTGCAGTCATACAGAGAAAGCTGTACATATCCCACACAGTCCCTCAAGCTGTTCACTTTGAATTGGACATTTGATGTCATCCTCTCTTCACCTTCAAAAGATCCATGATTTCATCAGCTGAGGTAATCCTTCCACTGATACAAATACCAAACCTTCCTTCATGATGTGTATGAGTTTCTAAGATTCGAAAAATGTTGATCTCTTAAGTGGCCAAACTTTTAGAGATTACAGCATCCTAGAATTACACCACCTCAGAGATGGATAAAGGGACCTAACCCAAACCTATACCCAAATAAGAATCTCCCCAACAATATAACCAAGGAATCATATATCCTCTGGGGCAGGGAGGTGAAAGGACACAAAGGGAAGCATGGAAGGAGGGAGAAACTGCTGACAATGCCCATTCTACTTTCAGTTTGGCATTGAGATGGGCTTCTCTGAACTTAACTAACCTAGTCCTTGGATAAAAATCATACACTTTATCTGTAGAGAGTGAGCACTTCTGGGTTCTCTTCTGCCCATTTAGAGGAGAGAAAAAGAGAGTAGGGTTGACTATTGGAGAGAACTATAAAGATCAGCTAGTCTAATCTCATCCTTTTACAGATGAGGACACAGAAACTTTCAGAGGTTAACCCAAAGGAAAAGAAAGGGGAAAGGAAGAAAGCAGAGAAGAGGATTAAGTCTCTACTTCTCTGCTCCTTCCCTCTCAGATGGAGAAGGAAAAGATCCATGTCAGAAAATAGACAAGAGGCTGCTGTTGTTTTAGCTGACTGAAAGAAAACAGTACAGGATCAAAAGGACTAGGTCTTGAAGCCCCGCTTCTGGTCAAGTGAGGTCACATGATCATGGTCATGTGCATAACCTAGCCCCCCTCCTCCCTTTCCAGGCTTCTTACACCTTACTCCCTACCACATACTCAGGTTCAATGACACTGGTCTCCTGGCTGTTGCACAAACCATACACTCCATCTCTCATCTCTGAGCATTCTTCTCTGACTGTGAATGAAGGAGTGTTTTCAAAGTAGCCTTTCCTTTATGCAAACATTTTTTAGACATTCTGTGAGGTTCTAGGGACCAGAACTAAGACCAGGAGATGAAAGTTATAGGAGAGAAAAACTTGGATCAAGATAAAAAGAAATGTATAACAAATAGAACTGTCCAGAAATGGAATGCATTGCTTCAGGAGGTGCTCAGCTCCCTGTCACTGGAGGTATTCAGTTAAAGACTAAAAGATGACAGATTAGGAATCATATAGAGGGAATTTCAAGAGGTGTGGGCTCTCTCCTTTATTGCTGAGACTCTATGAATTAAACTGAAAAAAATATGTCCTGATCAAGAGGTCAGCTTAGCAGTGCTAAGTGTTCCATTGAATTTGTGTGTGTGTGTGTGTGTGTGTGTGTGTGTGTGTGTTTTGTCCATTGTTCTTGAAGAGGACCATGACATCAGGGAAATGATGACATGACTTGCAGTGGACTTTGATTTGAGTGAGGGAGGGCTGTGCAAGGTCACCAGCCTCACTTTCTTCTCCAGAGTCATCTGGATCCAGTGGCCTGATATTCACCAGGATGACTAGAGATGGCCAGGATGCCTTGGAGACCCTGGCTCTTTCAGGCTAAGGTCTTTTCAGGTTCTCATTTTGAGTGAGGTAAAGCCCATTCAATGAATAGGCCTCTTTAAGAAGTTAATCAAGGGGTGGCCCCTTTAATCAAAATCCAGGAAAAAAAAAATCAAACTGGGAGGGGAAGACCTTCAGGGTTCCTGGCCAAAAGACAACAGTTACTATTTAGTATTTACATACACTCTGGGTTAGGAGTAAGGGGCCTGTTGTCCAATCTATGAGCTCCAGAGTGAATTGGGTTTAGGGCTTGGTTTTTGAGAGAGAAATCTAGCCAGTAAACCCAAAGTTAAGGAGGCAGCCTTCAGCCATCAAAAGATACCTTCCTTTGGCAAAGCACTGAGAGTTGGGAGAGGAAGAGGGAAAGGGAAAGGATGAGGGAGAGGGAGAGGGAGAGGGAGAAGGAGAAGGAGAGAGAGAGAAAGAGAGGCTACTCACAGTTGTGGTTGTCCTTTGTTCTCGAAGAGGACCTTGACACCAGGGAAATGATGACATGACTTGCAGTTGAATTAGAGTAGGAATGAACCTTAGAGTCAGAACATGGGCGAATTGAAAAGGCAGTAGTCAACCTGGGCCTGTCCCTTTTGATCTGGCTCCTTCTTGCCCGGCTGCATTCTGATTAGAGAAGAGTAATAATTCTTAAGGAGAAAGACACATGGCCTGAGAATATAGGGATATGTTCTTTGCCTCTTTTCCTTTATTGTTCCTTCTTCTAGGTCAGGGAGATTGGAGATGGCTACAGACACATGACTTTCAAAAGGTCAGGAGAATGAACCACTAGGAGGTCTGAGAGTGGAGTCCATAAGGGCTGGGCTCATTGGCAGGTCCCCTGTTACATGCAAAAGAGGAAAATGAGAGTTGAGAAGACTCCCCTCTTTGAGAAGACCCCTAGTGTGGGGTCTAGCATATCATACATGCTTAATTAATGGTTCAAGAATGAATGAATTAAATTAATTGCAGAAGTCACAAAACCAGAAGATAATTATTCTACTCAGTCTAGGGTTATTTCAGCTATACCATAGTTTGCCTCTTGATTTCATCATCTCCACATGAATGAATTTCAATCAGAATCACAGAATGTCTGAACAAAAATGGACTTTAGAACATGAAGCTTTAGGAGGAAGGGACTTTTGAGTACAGAATGTTAGAGCTAGATGGTACCTTAGAATATAAAATGTCGTCTCTGGATTCAATTTTAAAACATAGCTTTAGAGTTGTAAAGGACTTTATATAGTGTTAGAGCTAAAAAAAGACTATGGTACATAGTTGGATGAGTAAGATTGAAAGCTGGAAGACTTTGTACAAAAATATTTGTAGTAGCTCTTTTTGTGGTGACTAAGAATTGGAAATTGAAGGGATGCCCATCAATGGAGAATGGCTGAACAAGCTGTGGTACATGATTGTGATGGAATACTGTTGTGCTATAAGAAATTACAAGCAGGATGATTTCAGAAAAACCTGGAAAGATTTACATGAACTAATGCAAAGTGAAGTGAGCAGAACCAGAAGAATGTTGTACACAGTAACAGCAATATCATATGATGAAGAATTGTGAATGACTTAGCCATTCTCAGCAACACAATAATCCAAGACAATCTCAAAGGACTAATGATGAAGCATATTATCCACCTCCAGAGAAAGAACTGATATTGTTTGAATACAGTCTGAAGCATGCTATTTTTCACTTTCTTTCATTCTTTTTCTTTTATTCGAGTCTTCTTGTACAGAAATGACTCATATGGAAATGTTTGACGTGATTGCTCTTGTATAACCTATATCTGACTGCTTACCATCTCAGGGAACAGGGAAGAAAGTAAAGGAAGGAGGATAGAATTTGGAACGCAAAACTTTTTTAGATGTTAAGAAAGTGTTTTAACATGGAAGAGAGAAATAAAATATATTACAATTTTAAAAAAAGAAACACAAATAGAAAAGAAAAGAAAGCTGGAAGAGATGTTGGGAGCCATCTAAGCCAACCTCTTCTTTTTACAAATGAGGAAACAGATCAAAAGGAGAGTAGCTTGTCCAATGACACAGAGAACAAGTGCCAGGCCTGCGATTTAAATCAAGATTCCCTGACCACATATCCAGAAATATTTCTGCTATATGACAAGTTAGAAAACACTTTGAAACATTGAATGTCAGAGTTAAAAGAGACTGTAGAATTCAGAAAATAGAATGCTAGAATTCAAAAGGATGGGAAGGAAAATGGCGGCAACCAGGTGGCTCAGAGGACAGATACTGCACTTGGAGTCAGGAGTATCTGAATTCAAATCCTACCTCAAACACTTACTAACTCTGTGACCCTGGGCCAGTCACATAACTTCCATTTGCCTCAGTTTCCTCATCTGTAATATGAAGCTAATACAGCATCTACCTCACGGGGGTGTTACAAGGATCAAATGAGATTAAAAAAACTCTTTATGAAGCTTACAATACTACATAAATGCTAGCTAGTGTTATTTTTATATTGAGTCCAACTCTATCATTTTACAGATTAGGAAATGGAGACCCAGAAAAGAGAAGTGACTTCCTTAAGTGCCACATGAGGAATTGAAGTCAAAGTTGAATCTGGATCCTATGACTCAAAACTAGTGCTATTCCATTAGTCTATGTGGCCTTCCTCAGTTAAGCTGCTTTTAAAAAGAATAATAATTTTAATTAATTTTTAAAAACTAAATTTTTTTAATTTCAATTTTGAAAAATTTTTTGAAAAAATTTGAGATAGAATGTGCTCCTGGAGAAGGCTTTGGAGCAAGATGAAATCTTGCCAATGTAATGCTTCACCGCCTTCATCTGTCAGAAGTTGTCAATGAATAGCTAAAAGCAGCGAGAAGCAAATGATAGGAGGTTTGTTAGGCATTGTGGAATGAACAGGGAAGCAAAATGTGGAAGAGAAAAATCCTGAGGAGCCAAGAAGGGCCTCCTGTACTTTCTGAAAAGCCCAGACCCCTGATGTCTTTAGCATAGTCCCAAATGCAGGCTCCCCACATACTGCCAAAAATGGCCTGTCTGTTGCAAAGACTGCTTCCCGGGGAAAGAAAGGAGCAGCCTCCCCAGCCTGACCATTCGTTTCCTTTTTTGACAGTTTTTCAGTCCTACATGTCACTGGGCTTGCTTCAAACCCCATTCTTCGGGAGCATGTTTGTGCTTTTAATAATCATCACATTTCAAGAAAAGAAAAGAAAAGAAAAGAAAAGAAAAGAAAAGAAAAGAAAAGAAAAGAAAAGAAAAAATAATGGTCGAGGAAAGCTTCACAAGCAACTAGTTTGTGCCGTTGATGGGGTAGATGTGTTAAGTGCTCACAGCCTCCCCTTCCTTCCCGGAGGCCTATGAGCCATCCCTTGTTTCTGAATCCTAGCCTTTGGTGGAAACCATGAGAATGGGTCATTTTGTCAATTATGCACTGTAAGAAAGAAAACAGGCCAGTTTCTGCTTTCTCCTCCCCTCTCCCCCCATCCCAGCTTGGGAGGGTGTGGAGGGGATTCAACCAAGGAGGCTCAAAATGACTGTGTTGGAACTGGCAACATGAAGATTTGGCATTCAATCCTGCCTCAAACCCTTACAAGTTATATAGCCCCTGGACAAGTCGCTAAATATCCCTCAGCCTCAGTTTCATCCTCTGTAAAATGAAGATTAAAAATGGCACCAACTTTACAGAGTTGTTGTAAGGATCAAAAGAAATAAGACATATAAAATGTACTTTGCAACCCCTGAAGCACTGTGCAAATATGAACTCTTATTAAATAAATAACACTTTGTTATCATCATTGAAAAACATTTATTGAGCCTCAGTTGTGGGCAGAACCCGTGATCTGCCCACTATACAAAGCTCCCTCCCTAGTGGTACCCAAGAAGGAAAACCCTCACCTCCATGGCACAATGGATAGACAGTACCAAGCCTGGAGTCAGGAAGACCTGAGTTCAGATCAGGTTGTATGACCCTGGGCAAGTCATTTAACCTCTGCCTCACTTTCCTCATCTGTAAAATGGGGCTAATAATAGCACCTACCTCCCAAAAGTGTGAGGATCTCATGAGATGATAATTGGAAAGCATTTAGAATAGTGGTTGAAATATAGTAAACACACTATATAAGTGTTAGTCATTTATTATTATTATCTGATCTTTGCTCGATGAGCTCCAATGAGGAAAAGATGGCAGCCTCTGGAAGCAACCCATTCTACTTCTGAATGGTTTTGCTGTGAGGTAGAATCTAATTCAGATATTACTTCTTCCACGAAGCCTTTCTATACTACCTAAGGATCCCCCCACCTAAGGATTCTCAACTGGTCTCATAACTTTCATCTTTGCCTGAGACCCTCCTTTATCTGAAAAGCAGAAAAAGTAGGGTGGAAAGACCTCTGGGCCTGAAGTCAGGCCTTGGGTGACCATGGTTTCATTCTATGAGCCTCAGTTTCCTCTTCTGTAAAATGGAAATGATAGGACACGACCTACTTCATAGAATTGTCATGAAGAAAGTGCTTTATGAGGTAACAGCCAGCAATGTGTTTTTGTTGTTTTATTTTAAAGATCTTGTCGAAAACCCAAATTGCATCAGTTTAACAAACCTATTGAAAACTGACATTTTGATTTTAATCTAATGCGATTTGTTTTCCCCCACTATGTTCAGTAGGCAAGGATATGGTTTGCCTAATGACAGGTCAGAAGCATTTTTTAAATTAAAGTTATCACATTTTATTAAACATTTTAAAGAACAAAGTGCTTTGTAATGGTTAAGGCCCTAGATTAAAGAGGGCTACGTTAATAATCTCACTCTCCCTTATAACATGGTTTCATTGAGTGTACCTGTTCTTAATCCAACACAAGATTGTAAAATCCTTGAGATCAGGCAGGGCCCCTGTGATACCTGACTTTATTTATATCCCTAGCAATCAATCGGCCAACAAGTGGTGATTAAATACTAACACAGAGATTGCCAACCTTTTTAGTTCTCTGTAATACCTGGACTTAGCAGTTATCATTCCCATGCCGACTATTCAACATAAAAGGAGATAAGTTCTAGAGCTTATCATGTATATTCTCATAAGAAATAATAGGAAGAGACTGATTTTTCTTCTCCGAAGGTACACTAAAAATGTATAAGTTCATTGAGTGAAAATCAACTTAGTGTTTCTGGAATATTTCAATGCGACAATATGGAGCATACCAAATATTCCCCATACTCCTTTGACAATGTTCTAATATGAACTGGGTAGGGGTATATGTACATCAGGTTGGGAACTTCTCATCTGGCGGTGCCATGTAATGTGTTTAATAAGTATATTTTTGGTCATCTTTTAAAATGCACTCCCTGTGGAATAATATATTATATTGAGTCAACAAACATTTTTTAAGTGTTCACTGTATGCCAGGCACTGTGCTAAACTCTAGGGATACAAATGCTAGCCAAAACAAAAAACAAAGCAGTGCCTACCCTCGATGAGCTTACAGTCTAATGGGAAAGACAACACATAAAAGGAAGTTGAAAGAGGAAGGAGAGACAGGGCAGAAGGGTGGCTAAGTCAAGAGAAAGAATAATGGTGTCCTCCAAAAAGAAGTTTGGGGCTAAACTCACCCATAAGAGAAGGGGTCGAGGGAAGAGGCAGCTAAGGTATTGCATCAAAGTCTAGAGAAAGTCCCTAGCACCTAAATGAGTTTATCCTATTGCTTTCCTCTTGTACAAGGGAGACCTTGGGGGAAAGGGGTGGGTTGTGTGAGGGATGAGGGAGGGAGAGAGAGACAGAGAAAGAAAGAGGAAGAAAAAGAGGGAGGGGAGAAGAGAAAGGGGGAAAGAGGGGGAGGGAATGAGTGACAGAGAAAGAGAAAAATAAAGAGAAAGAATGAGGTAGGTAGGAGAGAGGAAAGGGGAGGGAGGAAGCAAAGAAGGAAGGAAGGAAGGAAGGAAGGAAGGAAGGAAGGAAGGAAGGAAGGAAGGAAGGAAGGAAGGAAGGAAGGAAGAAAAAAATGTGTGTACTTTATTGGAACTTAGTCCTTACAACCATCACAATTTATAATGTAAGTAGGCCTGCAAGTATTGTGATCCCCTTTTTTAAAGATGATGAAGCTGAGGCTCGAAATAATCAAGTAATACTCCTGAGTTGACACAGTGATGAAGCTCAAATGCAGTTCTTCTGACTCCAGAATTCTTCCTACTACACCACAAATGCTTCCCTCAAATGGATACAACAACAAAAAAAAACCTCTCCTCAGTGGTATTCAAAAATACCACAAGCTTCTCTGTAGGGGCCTCTGAAATAAAGCCAAATCATTAATGAGCAGTTTTAACACACACCTTATTATTATTTACCATTCTTTCATGTTTACAACGCCTTAGCAGTGCTAGAGGCATTGTCCAGAACATAAAGGCAGACACAGTCCCTTTAACACAAATAAATCAAACTCTGAAATATTATATTTTTATTTGGACTGTGGGCTTTTAAAAAAATAATGGAGCAAAAGCTAGGTTTTTATTTCCTTCCCGAAGTGCCATGGTTGGGAAACACTAATCATAGCAAATGGAGGGTTTAAGGCTTCAGAGTTAAAAGAGGCCCTCAAATCACTGAGATATCTCAGGCTGTGAGAGTGTATTTGGAAGCAATGAACAGACTCACAGACTGTTTGACCTGCAGGACATGAGAGAACATGGAACTCAGAAAGTGTCTTCATTCATCTCTGAAGCTCCCTCCTTACTCTTCAGACCTTCTCCACCATGCCATTCAGCCTCCTCACCCTGGAAGTTCAAGCTGACCTTTCTTGTGATTGGCTATTTTCTCCCCAAACCTCCATTTTAAGGAAGGTGCCCAGGCCAACACTGTCTTCCTTCTTTTCTGGGCTCTTCTCCTAAAGGGCTGGACTTCCCAGCAGCACCTCCTCATTCCCCTTCAACTTTTTGAGCTTCTTTTAAATGTTCTCTTCCCCGACTTGAATGTAACTTCTTTGTGGGCAGAGACTGTCTCTTTTTGCTTGTATATTCCCAGCCCTCAGTACTCGAGATCCCAAAGAAACAGGCTAAGCCCCTACTTGTTTTACCAGCGCCTCAAACACTAGCTGGCACAGAGTTAGAGCAGGAAGACGAGGAAACTGAGAAGCATGTAGATGAGACAGATGACCAGCAGCAGAACCCAAATGGCTGAAGTCCCACTGCTGTGGCTGCCTTCAGTGTACCAAGCTGTGTCTTCATTAGCTTCTGGGCTTCTGGATATGGGCTGATTCTTTCCACCTTCTCAGCTCTCCACTCCCCACAACAGCTCAGCTGTTCAGCCAATGTTCCTGTTTATTTCCAAGGTTAGTGGTTCAGCAAAAATGCCTGGTTCGAATTAAGCTCTCTTTGGACACACCTTTTAAAACAAATCAATGGCATTTGCATTTGTTATTTATTAAACCAGAGAGGACTTTCAGATTAACAAGAGGTGAAATATCCCCAAGTTGGCCCAAAGGTGGATGGAAGCAGCCGCTCTTAGCTTGTCTCTGCTCTATGATTTTTTGAATAGGTCAGAGTTTCTTCAGAGGTTTATAGCTGCGTTGGGTCATTCTTACACATGAGGTATAACAACTCCTGGGCCCAGAATTCCCTGAATCGCTTCTCCCCTCTTCGGGGAAAGCTGGATTAGGTCCACCTGGGGGAAGCCAAAATTCTACCCACCCCATCACCCCAGAAGTTCAACTTGATATTGGAACAAGGCATCTGTTTAAGCTTCCTTTTCCTTTACAGGGCTTTGCTGAGTTTGATAGAGTCTACAGGCATATACTGCACCATGAAACTTTTTTTTTGAGCCCTTTAAACCCAGACCCAGATCCAGAGAGACGAAGTCTTCACTTAGCCAAATATTCTTAGGTCCATATAAGTTTTATGATTATTATCCACCTACAAATGATTTTTCTTCTTTTTTAAATAATATTTTTCCCAATTACTTGTAAAGATAATTTTTAACATTCATTTTTTTTGAATTTTGAGTTCCAAATTTTCTTCCTCCCTCTCCCCTCCCCACTCCCTGACATGGTAAGCAATTTGATATAGGTTACACATGTGTCATCCCAAATGATCTTTTAACTCACTAGTTTGTAGAGCTACTGAGGCTAAAAATGAACAAGAAAACAGATTCATGTTTAATGAGCCCAGATTCACCATAGTGAGAAAACCATGCATGACCCACCCTCCACAACCACTACCAAACCCACCTCCATACCAAGGTCACCCCTGGCTCTTGGCCCTAGCCTTAGCTTTCTCTTTCTTGACCTATTCTCCCACTGAGCATCCCCTCCAAACATATATACAGGATCCTTATGAGGGATGATAAGGAAATTCCCAAGGATGGGGTGGGGAGGGAACAAAGGTCAAAGTTGGGATCCCCAGGCAGGGTTTATTTATTCAACTACTCTGCTCCAGGAGGACTGGACCACATATTAAGCACATGTATAGAATCATAAGATTCAGAGCTGGAAGAAATCTTAGAGTTCACTGAGCCCCACCCTGTCATTTAACACATGAAGAAACTGAGGCCCGGAGTGGAAAAATCATTTGCCCAAAGTCAATTTCCTTTTGAAAACACTATGTTAGGCACTAGGAGAGATACAAAAATAATTAAGACTTGGCCACTGCCTTCAAGGCTCTCATATTCCAGCAGGGGGGACATAGCAAGTATATTAACGCAACAACATATGTGACTGCTGAGAACAATTTCTCAAGAGTCTGCTCAAGAGATCCACAGAAGGCATTGGATGCAGACTTCAAAGGTGAAGATCAGAGAGACCGAAAGAGTTGGAGCAGGGTGAAGGTCATTACTGTGGATACAGTCTTTTCCCCCAAGCCAGAGAAGGACAGCAAATAATCTGTCCTCTTCCTTCAGCAGTAATGGAAGTAGAAGTAATCTCTCCTTTATTTCCAATTTGTCCTGATACAGTCTGCTTATACAGTCATTTGCATGCTCTCACTCCCATCGGATTGTGAGCTCCTTGAGACCAAGGACTGGCTTTTACTTTTTTGTATCCCTAGCACTTAGCTTAGTGCCTGGAACACAGCAGATGCTTAATCAATGTTTATTGACTGACTGACTGACAGTATGTAAAGATGAGCAGAAAACTGGGATGAGAGTAAAAGTTGGCAAAGATACTAGAGTGATTTGCCATTTCCTTCTCCAGTGTGTTTTACAGATGAGAAAACTGAGGCAAACAGGGTTACGTGATCTGCCCCAGGGTCACACAGCTAGTAAGTGTCTGAGGTCAGGTTTGAACTCAAGAAGATGTGTCTTCCTGATTCCAGGCTGTATTAGGAGGGCAGAGTTTATAATCTCAAAGAGGATCATAAACATGTCTGAAACGTTCGGAACCGCCGGATATAAGAAACTCTCAAAGTAGAAGGCAGAAGAATCAAAACATTTATTTAGGCTCCACAGTAACCAACCCATGAACCAGCAACCCCATTTTGATATATTGATCAAAAGCTTCCAGGCCCAATAAGTACGCCTTGAAAGAGTAACCAGGAGGCTACAGAGAAGCATGATTGCGTAAAGCAAAATCATGTTTCCCCCTCTATGGTAATAAGATTACCCACTGGACTGAAGTCTTTGTTCAGCTTCCTCCCGTAGGTCAGCTCTGCTACTGGCAGCTCCTGCTTCAGCTGTGTCTGTGGCTGTGGCTGTGACTGCAACTGTAACTGTTGCTGTAACTGTCGCTGTAACTGTCGCTGTAACTGTCGCTGTAACTGTCTCTGGCTCCAACCGGAAAAGGAAAAGAGGATCTTCAAGCTGTCCTCTCCCCTCTTATAGAGTTTTTGACATCATCAAGCACCGCCTGAACGACCAGGGCCGATTGGTTCTTGACTTGGCCCCTCCCCCTAGTGTAGCCGTTAACACCTCCCCTCAGCCAGCCCCATGACTCATCACACAGGAAGTTGTCTGCTTCCTGGAATGCTCCTTGGGCCTCCTGCCCCGGAAGAGCAAGCCACAGTGTCCAGAGGCTCAATGAGGTAAGCTGAGTCATTCAAAGAAAACAAAGGCCATTCTGGCTACACTCCACCCCTTGTTATAGGATACATAATCTAATCAGCCATGTATCCTAGAACATACATTGTGATCCAATTACAAAGGAAACTAAAACATATCATTCATTATAAAGCAAAACATATCATTTGGTGACATTCCTAAATATTGGTTTACGATTCAAATGTGATCCACCCCTAGGTCCCAGCAAGATAATCTCTTCAATCAATCATCCCCAAAATAATTATTAATAATTCAAATGTCCACCCCTAAATCCTTGTATCCATTACATAGGATCAATAATATCATAACAATAAAACAACACAGCAAGGATAACACAAAATAAGTAAACAGAACACTATCATCATTTCCACCCCCCTTGAACGATTGGGGCTCAAAATCTTGGGGTGAGGGGTGAAGGTCTCATTTTCCATAGCTTCTTCATGCTGAAATTGGATGTAGAGATGGCCCTGCCCCCAAAAAGTCCCATTCCAGAGGTCATTTCTTTAACGAGCTGGCAGGAATTCCAAGAATGCTACATGCTTAGGCAGTCACCGGAAAGTGCAAGGTGCTTAAGCCTGAAGGAAACAAAACTAGCAACAAGGTTAGCCAAAACAAAGGACAAAAAGAATAGACAAGTATGGACTATAATTCTTCAAATAAAATCATCTCAAGTTTGGTTGAGATTTCAGTTATGCAAAGATCCAACATCAGAGCCAAACTCAGGTGGGAAATGTTTCTTTTCAAAAGGAACATAATGAGGAAGCCAAGAGGATCCCACCCTAGATAGAGACTAAGATTGTCCTCCCAGCCTTTCCCCAAATGTACAAGTTTTCATCCGTTAATCACACAAGGTCACCTTCAGTCTGAGTGGCTTGTGGGCTTGCAGGAGCAGTTCTTATTTCCCTATTTCTCGTGTTATCAAGGCCTTTATCTCTGTACATTCTATATAATTCATTGGTTGGAATTCCATCTATCATTTCAAAACCTACCCCTGCTCTCAATAAAGCAGTAAACATTTCTTTCCTTGTTACTCTCCTTTGGCGCCAAGTTTGCTGGTTATTCACCCTTCTCTCTCGAGGAGATCTATCCCTTCCCCAGTCACCTAAGTCATGTAACTGTAAAATCTTATTTATCACTGTTGTAAGACGGCTCCCTACTTCTCCAAGTAATAAATTCAAAATTAGTTGTTTATAAGCAGGGGGAGCTGTCCTAATTATTAAGTTCCTATGAGGCAGTTCCATTGGATCATTGTAATATTTGTCTGCAGTTCCTATCATAATGGCAGTCTTCATTACCTCCTCCTTTAGTCTCATGATACAATCTCTAAGTGAATACCAGGGTCTGTGCTCAGTGGGCCACATAGAATCAGTAGCATATCTCTTATTGCATCCCACAGCGGCTAATGCCAACAGAGTAGTCCTGCTATCACCATCTCCTTGCTGATGATGTTCCCTAAAAGCTTGTTGAACTAGAGGATCATGGCTGATACCTATGAATCTCATGCAGTCTGTCCTATCTACTGATATTCCACTGGCCCCTTGATCACTGAGTCTTACCATCCAAGATATCAATGGTTCTCCTATTCTTTGGCTGAATCTACTCAAAATATCTGTGACCTCTTGCGGTGAGAAATCTTCCTGAATTTCCCTTGTAACTGAATCTTCACCTCGGGTTTCTGTCTTCCTCCTTTGTATGGGTCGAGCCCTTGTTTGATCATTTAACCATCTCCTATGCTCTGTGTGAGGCACATCCTGAACCCCAGTAGTGTTTTGTGCCTCAGCCCCTAACATTGTCTCATTCTCTCCCCACTCACTTCCTCTGCCACCATGGCTAGGACGAAGCAGGCAGTCAGGCTCTTTCTGGGCTGGGTTGAAATGCACTCTGGGCTTTTTTGGTCTCCTGTTGCTCTTAGCCACATTAATAGAAAAGTTCTCATTTGAGTCAGTTTGGTCTCCTGCTATCTGAGATTCCTCTTCTTCCTGTGGGGTAGGAGTGCCCCCATGTCTTTCACTTAATCTCAATCTTTCGTATACTAGCCGGTAGGCTGATAACACTATCCAGCTTTGCCTAGATAGTGATGCCCCTGACTGAATCCCAACTTCTCGTAAACACTTTTCCAAATCCCTAGGATCTCCTCTCCATAGCCTTGGTTCCCAGTTTTCACAGGGTCCAGCTTTTTTAGCCAATTCTTTTGCTAGGGAGGAATAAAATGGATCCTCCCATCCTGGGATATTCATCTCTTCCTCTGGAATTGTTCTGCTTCTAAATAGAGATCTTATACCTAGCGATCCCATCCTGGTCGCCAAATGTATTAGGAGGGCAGAGTTTATAATCTCAAAGAGGATCATAAACATGTCTGAAACGTTCGGAACCGCCGGATATAAGAAACTCTCAAAGTAGAAGGCAGAAGAATCAAAACATTTATTTAGGCTCCACAGTAACCAACCCATGAACCAGCAACCCCATTTTGATATATTGATCAAAAGCTTCCAGGCCCAATAAGTACGCCTTGAAAGAGTAACCAGGAGGCTACAGAGAAGCATGATTGCGTAAAGCAAAATCATGTTTCCCCCTCTATGGTAATAAGATTACCCACTGGACTGAAGTCTTTGTTCAGCTTCCTCCCGTAGGTCAGCTCTGCTACTGGCAGCTCCTGCTTCAGCTGTGTCTGTGGCTGTGGCTGTGACTGCAACTGTAACTGTTGCTGTAACTGTCGCTGTAACTGTCGCTGTAACTGTCGCTGTAACTGTCTCTGGCTCCAACCGGAAAAGGAAAAGAGGATCTTCAAGCTGTCCTCTCCCCTCTTATAGAGTTTTTGACATCATCAAGCACCGCCTGAACGACCAGGGCCGATTGGTTCTTGACTTGGCCCCTCCCCCTAGTGTAGCCGTTAACACCTCCCCTCAGCCAGCCCCATGACTCATCACACAGGAAGTTGTCTGCTTCCTGGAATGCTCCTTGGGCCTCCTGCCCCGGAAGAGCAAGCCACAGTGTCCAGAGGCTCAATGAGGTAAGCTGAGTCATTCAAAGAAAACAAAGGCCATTCTGGCTACACAGGCTTAGCACTTTACTGCCCTCACCTAGCTGAATGAGATTTAATCTAAGTCTAACAGTAAAGTAGTGATGGAAAAGAGAAATGGGGTGGGGTACATGTGCTCTGGGGCCAGACAATTTACAGGATTAAACAGCTAAATAAATTAGCCCCATTATGAATTGTTTTTACTCTCTATAATTTCTCTGTTTTCTACTGAGAATTATAAGGAAATATGGTTGGAAGGGAGTGGGAAGAAAAAGGCAGTGCAGAAGACTGGACATATCCAAACATATATAAACCATTGGAAATAAACCTCTCAATCAACCAGCACTCCACCCCAACCTGCCTCCTGTTCCCCATTCCTACTTTACTGTTACATTCAGGATCTTTTTATCTGGAAAGTCTCACTCAAACTATGGCTCCTGCCTCCTCCTCCTCCTCCTCCTTAGTCACATCCTTTCTTTTTCTTCCCAGCTCATTATCTCCATATAGCCCTTGTGCAAAGTCTCATTACTTTAGTAAGCAGTTTGGTTGAATTACACAAAAAGGCAATAAAATATAAAGTAAATCAGTCTACTGTGGCCCAACCTTGAGATGACCTGGACCATTTTCCAGGAAACCAGTGGTTTTTGATGTTGAAGCTATACAATAGATACTAATAGGTCCCTGAAGCAGAAAAAGACAAGGAGACAACTCTCATCTGCCCAGTGGCCACTATCAGAAATGTGTTAGCTAATGCTCGTGTAGATTGTTAGAATGATAAGCTATCTAGATAGATAGATAGCATAGGTGATAGCACAGCTGGGTGATTGCACTGTCTTTGCAAAGACACTGGAATAGTTTTTCTTGTTCAGTCCATCGTATCTGACTCTCTGTGACCCTATTTGGGGTTTTCTTGGCAAAGATGCTGGAGTAGTTTGCTATTTCCTTTTCCAGCTCATTTTACTGAGGCAGACAGAGTTAAGTGATTTGCCCAGGGTCACACAGCTAGTAAGTATCTGAGGCCAGATTTGAACTCACAAAGATGAGTCTTCCTGACTCCAGGCCCAGCTCTCTATCCACTGGGCCACCTAGCTGCCTTGGAATAGTTGGCAAACTGTTAGATGGAAGATGCTAGTCAGAAGCTGTATATTGGCACAAGACAGTTTTGTAGAATCTCTGTAAGCATGTAGGTAACACATGTAGATAACCCAATAAGGAATGAGTACTGAAACCAAGAAAAAAGAAATGCCACTTACCTGTCCATATTGAAAGAATTTCCTAGTGCTAAAGATCTAGGTTGGGACAACTCCTATCTGAAATCTATGAATTACCATCATTGCTAAGCATCTCACTGTTCTTCCCCATGGTTATATGGTTGAGAAGAAATAAAGCTAAAGGATTAGCTAAAAGGTGCAATCTAGCATGAACTTTCTAGCGCTATTGGAGATTATTAGAACAAAAATGACAGACAAACAAACAAACAAAACATGCTTTTAAGTCAAGGGCCTCACACATTCAGCTTCTGCATATCCTTCTGCAAATCCTTTTTGCTATACTCTAGATCAGGGCTATCCAAAATACGGCCTGTGGGCTGCATGCTGCCTGCAGTGCAATTTTATGCAGCCTACCTGTGGATTTTAATTTTCACAAACAAAAAAATAAAATAATAATTTGCATGGAATGCATATTAGATTTTTTAATTCCATCACTAATAAATAGTCTCGTTGATGTTAATTTTCTTTGGTGTTTTTAAGCAGTATTACAGTTGGAATATGTTTCATGGAATTTTCAATCCATCTGTGGGATGAGTTCCGTCTACAATGCAGACTAGTCAATAGGCTTTATAACTGTTTAATAACCTTTATAACTGTTAATAACCTTTATACTGTTGTGTTGTCACTTTGTTTTGTGTTTGCGCCTTCGCCTATCATATTGATGACAAGTGTTCCCCCACTTTCAATTAGTGTACTATATTTTTATTCTGGGTCTGGCCCTCAGATAATTATTTTATTTTAATGTGTCCCTAACATAACCTAAGGTTGGACAGCCCTGTACTAGATTATGGGGCCATCAGAAACCTATTGCATTTACAGAAGACTGATCTTGACTGAGACTTGTATCTCGTTGACCTAGTTCCAAGTCAATGGGTATGGAGCTCAATTTTGAGTATGGAAAGACAAATTAATAATAAATGACAACAATAATAGCATTTATATGGCTCTCTAAGGTTTATAAAGCACTTTACAAATATCACCTTGTTTGTCTTCACAACCTTGGGAGGTAGGCACTAATATCATCTTCATTTTAAAATTAAGGAAACTGAGGCAGACAGAAGTCATTTGCCCAGGGTCACACAGCTAGTTATATGTGAAGTAGGTTTTGAACTCGGGTCTTCATGACTCCCAAATCTAAAGCTCTATTTACTGTACCAACTAGCTGCCTGTAAGGTTACACTCTATTTACTCTGCAGCAATCTTGTACGATTTGATTTCTATAGGTTGTCTCGCCTATTAGAATGTGAGTTCCTTGAGGGCAGAGACTGTTTTTACTTTGTCTTGTATCTCTGGCATGTAAAACAATGTGGTAATAAATGTTGACTGACTGATTATCTGCTAGCTTTACTGGCTATTTGGGATGACTATCTATCGCTATCTGAATTGTATACTGATTAGTGACTATTTATGATATTCATCTGCAAACCGTCCCAGGATACTGCAAGTGATTTACCTAGGTAACAAGTGAATTATTTGGGATGTGTAGAGGGCACAGCAATGTTGATTGCCTGGAGTAAGTAGGGCAGAGGTCATCCGTGTTTTTTTAATCTCCACAGAGATTAATCCTTATAATTTGCATGCAATAAATGCAATATGTATTTATTAAGTGCCTTCAGTATGCCAGTGCTAGTCATATAAAGACTAAGGTAAAAATGAAATGGTCCCTGCCCTTAGGGAGCTTCCATTCTATCCAGGAGACGTGCACATAAATAAACATATACAAAATAAATACACAATAAATGTTTATTTGTTCCTACCAGTACTGAAACTTGAAAACACAATAGCTCCATGGTACTTTCAGATCAAACCATGAGAAAGATTTGCCCATTCCCCAGATATGATAGAAAATAAAAGGAATACAAAAGGAATTTTCTGACTATAACCCAGAAAAAAAAGTTTACATAGAGTATTTTTAGAAAGAGGGGGAAAAAGCCTTTCAGAAGATGAGAATAAAGATGCCAAAGGGCTTCTCTGACCAGCTGTCTGGGTGTGGCTAGCTGGGGGTTAGCCTCACAAAAGAGCTAAAGATAGCCAGTGGAGTTATAAAGATAAGGATCAGGCCGATCTGAAGCTGCATAGCTGGTAAGTACCAGCAGATGGTAGCAGAGAGTAGCAGCATCTCTAGACCTGAAGATGTGCAACTAACATAGCAGCAACAGTATATGAGCCCCAAGTAGATGCAGCATCCGCGAAAGCAAGGGAATCGAACAGCCCCGAGACATTAGCAAAAGGTAACTAACGTGGCAGAAAAAAGGACAATAGCAGAGAACCAAGAACCAGGGAAGAAAGCAGCTCACTGGCACAACATCTTTGTAACTTCAGAGGCATGAGTTTTCATCCTGTTTCCAGGTCATATGTTCCCTACACGTGTGCTCGACACTGTCACACGTGTTTCCAGCATGTGTCCCCTTCCCCCACTCATGGTAAGGTAACCTATAGAAGAATGCACCCTTGTGCACCCGCACCTGGGAGGGGGGGTGGCTTTATATTGATCTTGTTCAATTCAGCCTAATAGTAAGACTCTTTTGTGTCAGCTAAAAAATTGATAAGCATACTATCTCTGCCTTTATTCAAGACATTGATCATATATGTGTGTGTATATGTACACACTTGCACATACTTGAAAGTATATATACAAACATGCACATGTGTATATATATATATGTGTATATACATATACAAGTGCATATATACACATATACACAGATGTGTGTGTGTGATGTTCTTTTTACCATGTCAGTCACAGGACTCACTTACTTGAAATAAAGCCAAAGGTTAAATCCAGCACTAACATTCCTGGCATCCTTTTCCCAAATAGTTGTCTCTTCTTTACATGTGTTTCCTAAATTAAAAGGAGTAGGAGTTGGGGAGGGAAGTGGTCTTAGCTGCTATCTCCACAGAAGAACAGGAGTAGTTTGCAATATCACTCTTGGCAAGTTATTAGATAAATATCTTCAATAGCAGCATTAAGTACAGAGTCTCAGCTATAGATTATAGCTTCACCAAGGGAACACACCCATCTCCTTTACACACAGAAAACTAAAAAATTAGGTTAATGTGCTTATTCATTTACTTGGACCTAGGCCTGTGGCTGTGGTTGTGAAGTTTTTTAAAAATTGGGATTTTGTTGAAATGAGTATCCCCAACACCAAAAATGATCATAGAACTTCTGCATTTCTGCAAATCATTCAAAGGACTCTTTGATCAAAAACTTAATGATCTGCTGGTCAACTTCCTGGTTACAAGTCTCTCTAAACTAGACTAGCCTGATCCTTGGATGTCAGACATTAGACTCATATCCAAAGCCTTACATATTGGAAAGTCACATTAGAATTTGTAATTTGCCAGCATGGGCTTCAAGTACACAGGGTCACTTCCACATTATTCTAGCACAATGGAGGAGCGCTTTAGTGGTAGTATTTCCATATAGTCAACAAACATTCATGGAGTATTTTATGGCATATGTTGTGGGGATGCACATAAGAATAAAAGGAACTCCCTGCCTTTTATGAGCAATGATGTACGCCTGGTGCCTAACTAGGGGTTTCCAGCACAGCACTTCCGGCTAGGAAAGAGTGGCCATTTCTCGCCATTGCTACCACTTCTTTGTCCGATTCTCCTCTTCAGAGTCTAGCTTTCATTTTTCTGTTAGATAGATAGATAGATAGATAGATAGATAGATAGATAGATAGATGGACGGATGGGTGGATGGGTGGATGGGTGGACGGACGGAAAGATAGATGGTAGATAGATATATAGATAGATAGATAGATAGATATACCAATAACTGCCTAGTGCCATATGGACTCAACCTATTGTCAGCCACCCAAATTCAGGTGTCAACTATCCAAATGCAGGTGTAGTAACTAAGGAAATACGTGTCTTCTATAGGACTGGTCTTACACAGTAAACATGAGGCTATTAAGTGGTAACAAATACCACACACCTAGACAGAGAAGTTCATCCAGCTTTGTTGATATCTCTAAAAACGAACACAAACATTGGATAATAATAACAATAGCAGTTTCCACTTCTGTAAATGTTTTCTAAATTAATTTTTTTCAGTTAACAAAATAATCTTTTCTCTCCTGTCTACCTCCCCTCCAATTGAAAATAAGGAAAAGAAAATCCAAACCCTTGTAATCGATATGTATAGCCAAGCAAGATGAATTCTTTAATTGGTTATTTCCAAAGAAAAATGTCTCCTCCTGCCCCCTTAGGCCATCACCTCTCTGTCAATAGGTGGGTAACATGTTTCATCATCAGTCCTCTGAAGCTGGGGTTGGTCACTGTATTGATCAGAGTTAGTGAGTCTTTCAAAGGTGTTTGGCTTTACAGCGTTGCTGTTTTCATATAAGTTGTTCTCCTGGTTCTGCTCACTCCACTCTTTATCAGTCCCTACAAGTCTTCCCAGGTTTCTCTGAAACCACTCCTTTCTATAGCTATTTAACGATAGAGACTGAACCAGTGATTTCATTGGTCCCTGCTAAGGAAATCCTTTCTACCAGGTCAGGATGGCACTTCCTCTGCAACTTAGTCTTAGAGAGTTGCCAGTACAGGTTAAGGCACACCAACAGGTCACACCAACAGTAAGCGGCAGAAACAGGACTTGGCCCACTTCTTTTGCACCTTTGATGCTGACTCTCTGTCCACCGCTCCACATTATCTCTCACATAGTTTTTTAGGGTTTGCACAATGCTCTCCTCACTACAATCCTACAAGGTAAAGAAGGAAAGACCTGAGCTCCAATTTGGTCTCAGACACTTCCTAGGTGTGTGACCCTGGGCAAGTCACTTACCCCCTGTAAAAGAGGGACGATGATAGCACCTACCTCCCAGGTTTGTTACGAGGATCAAATGAAATGATAATTGTAAAGTACTTAGCGCATAGTAAGTGCCAAATCACGGTTGTTGTTGTTGCAAAGTAGGTAGTATGGGTGTTGTTCTCCCCGTCTTAATGTAAGAAAACTGAGGCTCTGAGAGGTCGTAGGGTTCTCTTTGGGGAGCTCAGCCTTTGGTAGTTTTTCTATAAAGAAACTGAAAGGCCGGTGAACCAAGAATGTATGCCTTGGGTCCCTCCCGTGTGTCTCTGGCTGCTTCTCATTCAGCTCCTCAGGTTCTCATGTTTCCCAGAGGCCTGGTGGCTGAGCCCAGTTTATAAACACTTTCCTTGACTGCGTACACTTTCAGCTTTGTGACTGATGTTTGTTGTCTTTGTTGCCGGGTTGCTCAGCTCAGGGACACATGCAAGCAGAACCACTTCCACCCTCACTTGGTTAATTACATTTGTAGCTCCTCCCAAAATTAATTATCCCCACCCTTCCCCCCTTCCCCCCCAAATCCAGACATAGTCTTGGGTTTCTCTGTTGAAGGAAAAACATGCATGCTTCATTCCAAAGCAAAATTGCTTCATAACCAAAATGATTTCATCCTGTCTTTCATTCTCCCAGAAGAAACCCTTCTGCTGTTCCTCACTGGAAAGTTTTAGGGCATGTCTGACAGGACAGCTCCAATTGTCCCAGGGAGAAGGTGTGATCTTACAAAAATTTATACTCTTCCTCCAACTCTGGTTCCTTTCCCAGACAACTGATTGCCTTTTAGAATAAAGGCTGAGAACCTGAGAAGTTTGCACTTGGAAAAGCTTAGAAGAATCACAGGTATTCATATTCTTATTGAATATACGAAGAGAAACAGAAAGAGAGTGCTTTATAAAATTGTAAAGCAAAATGAATTGTATTCGCTATTAGTTCATTTGAGCCTCACAGCACCCCCATAACGTAGATTGTTCAAGTACTGCAGTTCCTGGGACACCCCCTCTTGCACATGAAGCCCCAAGGAAAGCCACCCCAGGTTTGAGGCACTTTGTCAGTCAGTTCCCACTTAAAACTATCTCACAAGCCCCCACTGATATGTTTTCTTCTAGGAGTCTGCTAGAAGACACGTTAGTTCAAACAAAGGACATTTAATCAAATGACATAGTAAAAAAAATTCCTCAGTGTGCATATGTGGTTCATTCTCCCACAGATGATTATACCATGCTACATAGAGGCAGGACACAGAGAGAATATGAATGATCAGGACTATGCATGAGGCCAGGAAACATGAATAAAAAGGCACATATCAAGGATCCATGTGACCAGGGCTCTGTGTTGGAGGACATACAAGTTGGAAGTACTTGTGGCTAGAGCTCATGTGTGTCCAGGGCAACTCACACCTCTGACACTTCAATAGGGCTGTCCTCTGGAGGTCCCATCCCACTGCTTTCTGTTGGTGACCACTGCCCTCATTTAGGTCAGTTGTCTCTTCTGCTGATCTCACTGATGGGCAGTTCTGCTGGCTGTGTGGTCACTGAGTTCTTATCCTTTCGCAGTTTCTGGGCTTCATCTCTCTTCAAGGCTACATGCCAACTATTTGGTCTCCTGTCTACAGTGACTAGGGCAAACTGATGTCTCTTTAATCATGCTATGAACCACTGCACTTAGCGGAGGTTGCTACTGAACAAAAATCGAGGCGGGGGGTGTGGAGACAAGATTATGTCTTTTCACTCCCTTCATTAGACTAAATTTCAGCCCAACATTCTAAATAATCATCTGATTTAAGATTAGAAATTCCTATAATTCCCTCTAGATTGGCCAGCAAATGAATTTGAACAGAACAAAAATTAAATTCAATGTCATTGTCCTCCATCTCCTGGCCCCAAATTCTATCTGCTATGTATATGTCAGCAGTCAACCTCTCTCGTATAGGTGTTATATTCTGGACCCTTGTAGCCTCCTTACAACCTTTGGCATATAGGGGAAGTGACTTACTGAAGGTCATGTAGCTAATAAGGCATGCAAGGCAGGACTAAAACTCATGTCTTCAAACTCCAAGTCTAACATATTTTAAGCATTTAGTATGCATCAAGTAGCATACTAGACCCTGGAGGCAAGTTCAACAACTTTTCCGTTATATTGGGCTGCTGTTCTAAAAATAAGTTAGTTAATGAGAGATGAAGAAAGAGGAAAGAGCTAATAGGCTCTAAACTAAAAATCCTGGAAAATTATTTTTCCCTAAATAAAAAAGACAATAAATACAAGATAGACTTGACAAGGAGCTAAGTTTTCTGTCTTTCTTACCTCCATACTTATCGCCCTCCATCTCTAGCACTAGCACCTTCTTTTGTTCTCTCCTCTCTCTCTCTCTCTCTCTCTCTCTCTCTCTCTCTCTCTCTCTCTCTCTCTCTCCCCCATCTTTGTTTCTCTCTTCTCCCTCCTCACAAAAACCTTTGTTTGACCCTGTCTTTGTAACTACCCTTTCTTCTCATTCCTTCCTTTCAAAGCCAAACTTCTAGAATTTGTAGTGATTTATTGTCTATATAATGCATTCCACAGAAACGGCATAAAAGGCATTGTGTGCTTTATTCATTTATGTAAATATCTCAGAAGATGGAGAATTTCAATTGTGGGCATCCCTTCCACTAATGCAAATCACAACTCCTTAAATATCAGAAAATGGCTTCATGAGTTATTTTGTTATTCAGTCATTTTAGTTGTGTCTGACCCTTTGTGACCTCATTGGGGTTTTCTTTGCAAAGATACTGGAATGGTTTGCCATTTTCTTATCCAGCTCATTTTACACATGAGGAAACTAAGGCAAACAGAGTTGAGTGACTTGCTCAGGGTCACACAGCTAGTGTCTGAGGCTAGATTTGAATCCATGAAGATGAGTCTTCCTGACTCCAGGTCCAGAGCTCTATCACTGCACCACCCAACTGCCCTTCATGAGGCAACAGCCAAATAATTAATCACCTAGTGTCAAACTTTACAGTGATGAACCTATCTAGTCATGGGTCAGTCTATTTCCATAGCCCATCATGGCACTTCAAAATTCCCCATATTCAAACAAGATAATATCCCAGGCAGCACAGAGGAGTGGATGGAGTGTTGAGTTCCAAGTCAGGAAAGCCCAAGTTCAAATACCATCACTGAGACTTAGAAATACGGTACTTAATCTTTATATGCTTCATGAGACTTCTGAGAACTTGTCTACAAGATCGTAGCTGGGTTCTCATAGTGGAAGTGCCATATTTAACAAAAATCATATATGCCTCACATATTTGCATATACTGTCCCATTAAAAATTCCATCTGATAATTTATCAAGGATCTCAATGCTTTGCAATTAGTAAAAACAATAACTTAATGAATTGAAAGAAATTGTGTAGGAGAGATCAAGCTATCCTTTGGATGTATCTCATTGCTTTCATATTCAATACTTCAATGGAGAATCAATCTCATCAGTATGGATACTAGCACAGATTGTAACTCATCCATGGCTTCTCCTTTGGAGTGATTTTTGTCCAAGTCCTTCCATTTAGGTGACAGACACAGTGGGTAGAGCATTGGGCCTGGAGTCAGAAAGATCTGAGATCAAATCCAGCATCAGACAATTACTAGCTGTGTAACCTAGGGTTAAGGTTAAGTCACTTAACCTTTGTCTGCCTCAGTCTTCTCAACTACAAAGCTGGAATAATAATAGCACCTATCTCCCCAAGTTGTTGTGAGTATAGCATGAGATATTTGTAAAGTGATTCGCACACTGCCTGCATATGGTAAGCATTTGATGAATGTTTCTTTCTTTCCAAGAGATCAGAGTCACAGACTCTGTCAGTTAGTCAGCCACTCAGTCAATTAAATATCTGGATGCAAGAAATGGCAAAAGATTGTCCCTGCCCATCAAGGAGCTCACAGTTTAATAGGGAAGGCAACATACAGTCAACTAGATGCAAATAAGCTATTTACAGTAAAGAGTTCCATGATAAATTTTAGTTGTGGTAGAGTAGGGAGTGGGAAATCAAGAAAGGCTGAATGTGGGAGGTGACCCTTAAATTAAGATGGTGGACAGGAAATGAGTTCA
The DNA here is from genome assembly GCF_011100635.1 of Trichosurus vulpecula. Taxonomy (NCBI): domain Eukaryota; kingdom Metazoa; phylum Chordata; class Mammalia; order Diprotodontia; family Phalangeridae; genus Trichosurus; species Trichosurus vulpecula. Next base: position 201,350,922 of record NC_050578.1, on the reverse strand, counting down.
TTCAAGATACGTAGGATTTTGTGAACATCACAGGTCCAAAGTTGGAAGAGACCTGGACAAAAAACGATGGTGCTAGGTAAAACAGTTGGAATAGCCTCTGGCCCCATCAATTCCTGCCTTGTGGTGGCAGAATTAAGGCCAGTCAGTAGCTAGGTCAGCAAACAGTGCTGCTGATTCTAATGCGATTCTTGAGTGAGCCAGTCAGCTGAGTTCTGTTCCAAAGTCACAATACTGACCAGTAGCCACACTGTTGTGTGACTCAGCTGCAAGAGATTGTAAACAAATGTAGACAAGCCAGCACAAAGCTTTCTCCACTACAGGAAAAAATAAGTAGTAGCCAGGCATGGTGGCTCATGCCTACAATTCCTGCTATTAAGGGAGGCTGGTTCTTCTCTTGAGTTCAGGGGTTCTGAGCTGGCATAGAGCTAATACCGATCAAGTGACCATATTAAGTTCAGAACTAATATGGCAAATAGAGAAGAGGCACTAGGTTGCCTAAGGAAGGGCAAACTAGCACAGGTCAGAACAAAAGAGCAGATTAAAGCTTCAAAGATGATTAGAAGTGGGATGGGGTCCATCAGTGGCTGCTACACTACCAAACCAAGTGAAAAAAGAAGACCTAATATCAAGGAAGAAAGAAATGAAAGAGAGAGGGGGAGAGAGAGAGAGAGAGAGAGAGAGAGAGAGAGAGAGAGAGAGAGAAAAGAAGAAGAAGAAGAAGAAGAAGAAGAAGAAGAAGAAGAAGAAGAAGAAGAAGAAGAAGAAGAAAGAGAGAGAGAGAGAGAGAGAGAGAGAGAGAGAGAGAGAGAGAGAGGAAGGAAGGAAGGAAGAAGGAAGGAAGAGTTGACCTACATTCATACAGTGGAGGTCATGGCCCAGTGCTCACCACCAGGTACCCATTATCTCAGGATGGGTAACTGAGCTTAGCCACTAGAGGTCAGATACACAGCTCCATGTCAAATCTAAGGTATGTCATCTTCACTCAGAGCCCCTATTTGATGTAACCTGCTCTGGGTGCTAAAGAAGAACATGACAAAAAAAGAAAAAGAAAATCTTTGCAACAAATGTACATAGTCAAGTAAAGCCAATCCTCAAATCAACCATGTCCAAAAATATATGTCTTGTTATACAGCTTGAGTCTATCACTCTTGTCTCAGGCAGTAGGTAGCACATTTTATCTTCAGGACTCTGGAATCAAGATTTTTAATTGCATTAATCAAAATTCCCAAGTCTTCCAAGGTTAATTTTCTTTATTATGTTGTTATTGTATAAATTGTTCTCCTGGTTGCGCTAACTTCATTCTGCTCTATTCATGCAGATCATCCCAGTTTTCTCTCAAGCCACGCAGGCCTAATTTTCTCTTGTGACCAAGACACATACGTTTTTTTTTAATTGGATAGCATCTTCTTTCATAAGCCATTTGTAGTTGATTTCAATGTCCATATTATTCACAATAGCTTAGTCATTCACAAGTTGTTCTTCAAACAGTATTGCTGCTATCATATACAGCATTCTCTTGTTTCTGCTCTTTTCTCTCCTCTTTTCATGCAAGTCTTTCCATGGTTTTTTTCTCTAAAATCAACCTGTTCATAATTTATTACAGCACAGTAGTATTCCGTCACAACCATATACCACAACTTATTCAGCCATTCCCCAATTGATGGGCATCCCCTCAATTTCTGGTTCTTTTCTACCACAAAGAAAGCTGTTATGAATATTTTAGAACATAGAGGTTCTTTTCCATTTTTGCCGGATCAGCTTGGGAAGCAAACCTAATAGTGATATTGCTGAGTCAAAGGGCATACACAGTTTTATAATTCTTTGGGTATAATTCCAGGTTGTTCTCCAAAATGTTAGATCCATTCACAGTTCTACCAGCAGTGTGTTAGTGTCCCAATTTTTCTACATTGCCTCCAACATTTGTCATTTTGTCCTATCATTTTAGCCAATCTGATAGACATGAGAAGGCACCTCAGGGTTGTTTTAATTTGCATTTCTCTAATCAATAATGATTTAAAACATTTTTTCATATGACAATATATAGCTTTGATTTTTTTCTTCCAAAAACTGCCTATTCATATCCTTTGACTATTTCTCAATTGGGGAATGACCCACATTCTTATAAATTCGACTCAGTTCTCTATATATTTGTGATATGGGGCTTTTATCTGAGAAACTATCTATAAAATGTTGCCCCAGTTTTCTTCTCTCTTTCTAACCTTGGTTTTATTTGTACAAAACATTTTTAATTTGACGTAATCAAAATTGTCCATTTTACATCCCATAATTCTCTCTACCTCTTATTTATTCATAAATTCTTCTCCTGTCCATAGGTCTGATAGATAATATGTTCCATATTCTTCTAATTTTCTTATGATATCTCCCTTTATGTATAGGTCATGGATCCATTTTGACCTTGTCTTGGGAAATAGTATAAGATATTGATCTATACCTAGTTTATGCCCTACTGCTTTCCAGTTTTCCCAACACTTTTTACCAAATAGTGAGTTCTTATCCCAAAATCTTAAGTCTTTACATTTGTCAAACACAAGGTAACTACAATCATTTAATACTGTGTATTGTATACCTAACTCTATTCCACTGATCCACCATTCTATTTCTTAATCAGTGCCAAATAGTTTTAATAGTTACCATCTTACAATGCAGTTTAAGATCTGGTACTGCTAGACCTCCTTCCTTTACATTTTTTCCTCATTAATTCCTTTGATATTCTTAACCTTTTGTTCTTCCAAATGAATTTTGTTATTATTTTCTAACTCGATAAAATAAATTTTTTGCTAATTTAATTGGGATGTCACTGAATAAGGAGATTAGTTTAGGTAGAATTGTCATTTTTATCATATTGGCTCAGCCCATCCATGAATGATTAATATTTCTCCAATTATTTAAATCTGTGTTTTATAATAATTATAATTACTTTCATATAGTTCCTGGATTTGTCCTAGAAGCTATCTTCTCAGGTATTTTATATTGTCTACATTTATTTTAAATGAAATATCTCTTACTATCTCTTCTTGTAGGGCTTTGTTGCTGATATATAGAAATGCTGGTGATTTATGTGGGTTTGTTTTATATCCTGCTACTTGGCTAAAATTATTTTCATCTAATTTTTATTTGAATTTCTAGGATTTTCCAAGTATTCCATCATAGGATATGCATTTATTGATGAAATAGTTTTATTTCCCCTCATTGCACATTCTGATTTCTTCTATTTCTTCTCTCTCTTGCTATTGCTATCATTTTTAGTACAATATTGAATAAAATTGGTGATAATGGGCATCCTTATTTCACTTCTGATCTTACTGGGAAGGCTTCTAGTTTATCCCTGTTACAGATAATGCCAATGATTTGAGGTAGCAGTTTCTTATCATTTTAAGGAAAAATCCATTTATACCCATGCTTTCAAGTGTTTTTAATAGGAACAAGTGTTATATTTTCTCAAAAGCTTTTTCTGCCTCTGTTGATATAATCATATGATTTTTTCTAGTTTTGTTATTGATGTTATCAATTGTGTTGATAGTTTTCCTAATATTAAACTTTATATTTCCTGATATTAATACCACTTGGTCACAATGTATAATCTCTTAGCTAGTATTTTATTTGGGATTTTTATATCACTATTCATTGGCAAAATTTGTTTACAATTTTCTTTCTCTATTTTTCCTCTTTCTCGTTTAGGGATCAGCACCTTATTTGACTTATAAAAGGAGTTTGGCAGGACTCCTTTGCCTATTATTTCAAATAGTTTATACAATGTTGCAATTAGTTATCTTTAAATGTTTGGTAGAATTCGCTTATGAATCCACCTGGTCCTGATGCTTTTTTCTTAGGAAGATCACTTATGGCCTATTCAATTTTTTAAAAATAAGTTTGCTTAGCCTCTTTTGTTAATCTAAGAAGTTTATAATTTTGTAAGTATTCTTCATTTCACTTAAATTGTTCAATTTATTAGCATATAATTGGGCAAAAAGCTCCTAATAATTGCTTTAATTTCATCTTCATTAATGATATATTCACTTTCTATTTTTAATACTAGTAATTTGGTTTTCTTCTCTCTTTTTAAAAAAATAGTACATCTATTTTATTGATTTTTTCATAAAACCGGCTCCTAGTTTAACTTTTTATTTCAATGGTTTTCTTACATTCAGTTTTATTAATCTCACCTTTCAGGATTTCCAATTTGATGTTTAATTAGGGATTTTTAATTTGTTCTTTTTCTGAGTTTTTTTAATTGCAAACCTAATTCATTGATCTTCTCTTTCTCTGTTTTATTGATGTAAGCATTTAAAGATATAAAGTTTCCACCAGTTACTACTTTTGTTGCACATCATAAGTTTTGATATGTTGTCTCATTATTATCATTTGCTTTAACAAAATTATTTATTGTTTCTATGACTTATTCTTTGACCCACTCACTCTTTAAGATTAGGTTATTTAGTGTCCAATTAATTTTTAATCTATGTTTCTGGGCAGCTAGGTGGCACAGTGGACAGAGCACTGACCCTGGAATCAGGAGGACTTGAGTTCAAATCCAGCCTCAGATACTTGACACTAGCTGTATGACCCTGGGCAAATCACTTAACCCTGATTGCCTCCCAGAAATTCACTTCTTAAAGAGGCCTATTCACTGAATGGGAGTTACCTCACTCAAAGTGAGAACCTGAAAAGATCTTAGCCTGAAAGGGCCACAGTCTCCCAATGCATCCTGGGCCATCTCCAGTCATCCTGGTCAATATCAGGTCACTGGACCCAGATGGCTTTGGAGGAGAAAGTGAGGCTGGTGACCTTGCACAGCTCTCTCTCACTCAAATCAAAGTCAACTGCAAGTCATGTCATCATTTCCCTGATGTCATGGTCCTCTTCAAGAATGAAGAATAAACACACAATCTGTATTTCTACAGGACTTTTTAAATGTAATTTTTATTGTATTATGATCTAAAAAGGATGCCTTTAATATTTTTGCTTTTTTGCATTTGACTATAAAATGGTTATACCCTAATATATGGTCAGTTTTTGTAAAAGTATCATAAACTACTGAGAAAAAGGCACATTCCTTCCTCTTTCCATTCAGTTCTCTTCAGATGTCTGTCATATCTAGCTTATCTAAGATTCTATTCATTTCTTTGACTTCTTATTTAATTTTGTTAGATTTATCTAGTTCTGAGAGGGAAAGGTTGAAGTCCACCACTGATAGTTTTGCTATCTATTTCCACCTTTCCCTTTATAAATTTGGATGCTATCATATTTGTTTCATGTATATTTCATATTGATATTATTTCATTATATATGGTACCTTTTAACATAATGTGGTTTCCCTGATTATCTCTTTTAATTAAGTCTATTTTAGCTTTAACTTTGTCTGAGATCATGATTGCTACCCTGATTTTTCTACACAAGCTGAAATATAATAAATTTCTACTCTAGTCCCTTAATTTTACTCTATGTGTGTCTCTTATTCTTAAATGTGTTTCTTGAGATTTTCTTCTATTTATTTGTTTGTTTGTTTTTAGTTTTCAACATTCTATAAGATTTTCTATAAGATTTTGAATTCTGAATTTCCTCTTCTTCTCTCTCCTTCCTGCTCCCCAAAACAGCTTTTTGGTTTTTTTAAAAGCATTTCTTGTAAACAGCATATTGTCAAGTTCTGGTTTTTGATCTGTTCTGCTATCTGTTTCCATTCTGTGGGTGAGTTCATCCCATTCACAGTCAAAGCTATAATTACTAGTTGTATATTTCCCTCTATCTGATTTCTCCCACTATTTATTCTTCTCTTTCTCTCTTTCTTTTTACCCTATTCCTCCTTAGAAATATAATTTTCTTTTGACTACTGCTTCCCTGATCCACACACCCCTCTAAGAATCCCTCCTTTATCCTATCCCCTTGCCCTCCTATTTCTTTGTAAGGCAAGAAGACTTTCATACCCAACTAGATGTATGTGTTATTTCCCCTTTAGCCCAGTTCTGATGAGAATAAAGTTCCTGCACTATCCATCCTTCACCCTATCCTCCCTTCCACTATAAAAGATTTTTCATTCTTGCCTCTTTTGTATGAGATAGCTTGCTTCATTTTACCTCTCCCTACTCAATTTTATTTTTTAGAATCATCCCATCATAATCAACTCAATTCCAAGCCCAACTACCTTTGTCATAATAACATTCTTAAGAGTTACAAATATTATTTTCCCATATAAGAAGTAAATAGACTAACTTTATTAAATTTTTATGATTAGTTTTCCATGTTTACCTGCTTCTGATTCTTGTATTTTAAGTCAAATCTTCTGTTCAGTTCTGTTTTTTTCCTCAAGAAAGCTTGAAAGTCATTTAATTATTTTTCCCTTTGCAGGATTACACTCAGCTTTGCTGGGTAGGCTATTCATGGTCACAAGTCCAGCTCCTTTGCTCTTCAGAATATTATATTTGATATCCTTCAGTCTTTTAATGTAGGTGCATCTAAATCTTGTGTTGTCATGACTCTAACTCCACAATATTTAAATTGTTTCTTTCCATTTGCTGGTGATATTTTCTCCTTGACCTGGGAATTTTGAAACTTAGCAATAATGTTCTTGTGAGTTTACATTTTGGGATCTCTTTCAGGTGGTGATTGGTGGATTTTTTTCATTTTCTATTTTACCTTCTAGTTCTAAAACTTCAAGGCAATTATCCATAATAATTTCTTGAAGTACAGCATCTACACTTTTTGGATAACAACTTTCTGGTAGTCCAAAAATTCTTAAATTATCTGTTCTTAATCTGTTTCCCAGGACAGCTATTTTTCCTAAGATATCTCATGTTCTCTTTTATTTTTTCATTCTTTTAATTTTGTTTTATTATTTCTTGATGTCTCATAAAATTATAATCTTTCACTTACTCAATTCTATCTTAAAGAGTTATTTTCTTCAATAAATATTGGATCTCTTTTCAAACTGGTTGACTTTTTTCTCATTTCTTGACTCTCATTCGACTCATTTCTTTTCTCAGTTTTTCCTCTTCCTCCCTTATCTGATTTTTAAAGTCCTTTTTAAGCTCTTCCAAGAACTCTTTTTGGACTTGTGGCTATTTTACATTTTTCTTTGAAAATTTATGAGTAGGTGTTTTACTCAATTGTCTTCTTCTGAGTCTGAACCATGATTTTCTCTATCATCATAATAACTACTTATAGTCAAGTTATTTTTCTGTTGTTTACTCATTTTAATAGCCTATTTCTTGACTGTTAACTTTGTGTTGGGATCAGGCTCTACCCTCAGGTTGTGAGGGATAATGTCTCAGGCTTCAGGTTTCATATGCTGTTATTTCAGAGCTCTATCTGAGGGTTTTTGACTTTTTCTTCCAACATAGATAGTACTATGATCCAAGGCTGGTTATGGTCACTGCTTCTCCAGCTCAGGCCTTGGTCTATTAGTGACCTTAGGTATTCCTTTCCACCACTGAGCCAGAAACCAAGGCCCCCATCACCACTGCAAATGCAACTGCCTTCCCTCTGTAGGGTCCTTGCACTGCAAGAGTCAGCTCATCCCTCTACCCTGACACCAAAAACAGGGACTCCACTCTCTTGCAAGTGACCACAATCAGCAAGGCCCTGCCCCTCTGCTACTACACTCACAATCATGGCAACCACAGCCTGAGACCTATCCAACCAAAGTGCCTGGGTTTTGTGTCCAGCATCAGCAGGGGGTCCTCAAAGACACTAAACCTCCTCCCACACCTGTGGGGTGAAAGTTGCCTCTGACACAGCTGACCCTGGGGTTTGCTGTCTATTGACACAGCAGTATCTGCACTTAGCTCCTCGCCAGCCCACCATCTGGGCAGGTCAGATCTTTCCTAATGTCTTCCCAAGTTGTCTTAGACTGAATGACTGCTTTACTCTGACTTGTAATTATTTCTGCCTCTTGAAAACTCACTTTGAGGCATTATGTTAAGTTAAGGGAGGAAGGGGTATGGATTTGGGAAAGCCAGGTCATTTCCTGCCTTACTCCACCACCTCCCCACAGTTCCCTCTGGAGACCCATGTATTTTTGAAGTGACTGCCCCAGGCTTAAGGGTATTCTCTCTCTGACCAATGAGCAGAGCAAAGCCAAGTTGGTGTCCTCAGGGATCAAAGGCACTATTCAGTCTCATTTAGATTGGGATTTCAACCACTGAGTCCCTCAACACCAGCCTGAGTAGACTTGGACCAGCTACCACAACTGTCTATAAGGCAACAGTTCCCTAAGGGAGAAAGATGCTGTTACTACTGCTGGCAAGGTCCACCCAGAAAAAAGCCGGAAGTGGTTGTGGGTTTGTTCTGAGGTTTATAAACCTGAGTCACTTTTTGGAAAGGAACTGTTTTACCCTGGGCTCCTTTGCCAACTGACAGCCACCATTGGCCAGAGATAGAGTGAGCTTGCTGGGGAAGCCTATTCCAGCTAAAATTTCCTGATAATAACAGGAAAATATAAGCAGAGATAAGTTAACCCAAGTTGAAAAATAGGAACATCCTTTAAATGATTCTTCTTAAATCAGTCATCTCTGGCCAGTAGAACAAAGCTAGCTAACCAAATGGACACTCCACAGGAACCAGTGGTTTGGGCTGCTGAGTCATGGGTAACATGAGCCAAAGTCTGATGACATTCTGGAGATGGTCTATCAGAGTGGAAAAGAAAAAAAGAAATCACTAGATGAGTGCTTAAAACATGGAATATAAAGTGTTAGAGCTAAAAGCAACATTAGAACATAGAACAAAAATTATAGAATTGGAAGAGATCTTAGAACATAGAACAAAGGATGGTCACCCTGAAAGGAGCCTTAGAACAAGGAACATAGAGTACTAGAGTTGGATTGGCTTAGATCATTGAATCCAGACATCTCTGGCCTTTTTTGTGCCCTTTAGTAGTCTGATGAAGTCTGTGGATCTCTTCTCAGAAATGTTTTCAAATGCATAAAAGAAAATACATAGAATTGCAATGGAAATAAATTATATTGAAATAAATATGTAATTTCTCCCATTCAAGCCCATTGGCCCACTAAAATAGACCTATTGGGAGTCTATGGACCCTAAGTTATTAACCCTTCATTTAATATAATCCCTTCATTTCACAAAGGCTCTAATAGGGTGACTCATCCAGGTTCACATAGCTAAATAGCATAGCCAAGACTCACATCCAGATCTTCTGCAGGGCAAAAAGCAGGAACATTTATGCTTGGGGAAACATAAACCATGCCCAGGACAAATATAGGAAATTTATTCTCCAATCAGTTTCATTTTATTTATTCATTTATTTGTTTATTCATTCATTTATCTATTTATTTTTAAGCAGGGCAGGGCAGGGCAGGTTGGTGCTTACAAGTCAAGCAGCTGATTTCTCATTCTGCTGTTCTCCACTCTTACCCTACACTCATAAATACTCAAATAGGGAGAAAGATCAGCCCAACATCCAAAGCTTGGATAACATGGCTAGTGGACAATTGTCATCTGGTAGAGATATCATGTAGCTCTCTTCTTCCTCCATACCCAGTCAGGCCTAACAATTGGCAAAAGTGTAAAATTAGAGAAATATGTTTTCAATTGTCTCTCATTTCCCCTTTTCCCACCCTTCCTCATCTAGGGTCCTTCTAGCCTAGCTTTCTTATTAGCGCCTGCTTGCCTAAGAGCACACCAATGTGCAGCCCCACAAAGACCTGCCCAACTGGGTTTGGCTCTGGCCTATCCTCTAAACAAGAAGTTCCTAAGATAGACTTCAAGAGTTCCTTAAAGTTGGATGCAGAGAGGAGGGAAAGCACCTTTACTTCAATGTAATAGTTTCTTTTGTAATTCTATATATTTTAGTTTATGCATGTAAGACATTATCCTGAGAAAGGATCCATTGGCTTTACCAGGCTACCCAAGGGGTTGAGGACACAGAAAATAAGTAAGAATCCTTATTCTAAAATAGTCTTCCCATAATTGATTCAAGTCTAGTACATGGGATATATGAACATGTTTAGTTTAATATTTTTATAGTATATTCAAATAAAATTGTTTTCCTTTGTAGTCCTCCATAATTTATTTTATGCATTTAAAAACATCATTAAGAAAAGGGATCCATAGACTTCACCAGACTGCCAAAGGGGTCCATGACACAAAAAAGGTTGGTACTCCCAATCCAAACTTAATTTGCATCCTAAACTTCAGGGAGCTGCCTTCAACCTTGAAGCTGTCCCAGAACCCCAGAATTCTAGAAAATTAGGTTGGGAAGGGAACTTAGGAATCATCTAGGCCAACCCACTCATTTTATAGCTAAGGAAACTGAGGCCTAGAAAAGGGGAGTGAGTTGTCCAAGGTCTCATGATGGCAAAGGTAGGACTATCACCCAGTTCTCCTGATTCCCAGGCATAAACATTTATTAATTTATTATTTATAATATCATAATTATTTATAAATTATGTATTTACCCACACAGCAATTGCTAGTATACTCTTTTTCTTTCTCTTTTCCCATTGGATACCTGGACAAAGCAAAACATGTTCAACTCAGTGAAAAAGGATAGTACAATGCCTATATTTTCAAAATCTAGCCTCTTTGTGCTATAGGAGGGTCTCTGATACAAGGGTTACATCTATAACCAAAATGGCTTGAGGCCTCTTATAGGTCAAACAACATTAAGATAAGGCATTTAAGAATAAAATGAAACTGAATTGAGAAAGCATAGTGGTACTGAAGAGATTGGTTAAAGTCAAAAGAAAGATCTCACAGTCCTATTTTTTTCTTTTCCTTTTTTTTTTAAATTGCCACCTGTGGGAATATACATTATATTGTTGCTTTTCAGAAAGCAGAGAAAAGTAATATTTAGAATTTTTAAAAGAATAAAACAAAGACCAAGAAACAGATGCTTTTAGGAACGTAAATTAAGCTGATTAAAATCCCTCGGCACCATAAAAATTTATCCTTCCTATATCCCATTTCTTTGGGACCCTGCTAATCTGATTAAGCCATTTGAATAAAGTTAAAAATCATAGGAGTCTAGAGTTGGAAAGGACCCTAGAGGCCTTCTGGTCCAACCTTCTCATTTTACGAATGAAGAAACTTAGACTCACAAAGCTAAAGTGATATCACCCAGCTAGTAAATGGCACGGCCCAGATTTGAACCCAGGAGCTCTGATTCCAAAGCATTCTATGTTGCCTCAATAAGGAAAGAGTCTATCCTCTGGAAAATCCATTCCAAGCATGGTAGAAAAACATAAAATGTCAGTTCTGGAAAGGAACTTAGAATATAGAGTGCCATAGTTGGGAGGGACTTTAAAACTTACAATGTCAAAAGTGGAAGGATTCTTAGAGTGCAGAATATTAGAACTAGAAAGGACCTTAGAGACCATTTACAGCCACCTCCCTCGGCTTCTCCCTCCCTAATTGTAAATATGAGGACACCAAGGCACAGAAAGGCTAAGTCGCAGGCCGTGAGTAGCTCCACCCCCAAATGACTATCACTGAAGGGAACACTGTCAAATGCATTGACAGACATAAACATCTTTTCCCCAACCTTTACCACATGCCTAATGACCCAGATCAGACACGTCTCCAATAGGAAAACATTAGACGGCCAGAAGGGAATTCATTGGTCAAAGCTAGAGATATTTGATATAAAAATTACAGGAAGGGGGTTACATTGATTTATGTGCTGTGGGAGGAATTTGCTGATTACCTGACCTAGTAGCCTGTCTGTCTGAATCCCAGTGCCCCAGGAAACTATGTGAGCTCTCTGGGCCAGCCATCCTCTGCAACCGATTAACATTAAGTTGCTGGCGTTAGGTGGTGCACATATCGAATTCTTCAAACAAAAATAAATAAATAAAGGAAAAAAATCTTTTAATGTTTTGAACACCAGGGGGCCTGATGGGAATTTGGGACCATTTATGAGAAGTGTTGGGGACAGGGCCACACTTACCCACTGACCCACATACCAGGCTGCCCTTAGCATAAATTTTTTGTTCTTTTTTGTGTTCATCCCTTGCCTTCCTGACCTGAATTTCTTCTTTTGTGTCTTACCTCTGATTCCCCCTCACAAAAAATTCCCCCTCACAAAAAAAAAAGGCTCTGATCTCAGTGCATTATACCTGGCTACTTATGTCACTTTCCCTGTTCCCTCTCTCAGGGAAATTGTGCGAGGTGCTATGTGCAATGGTGAGAAATGACTGTCTTGGCACCCGAGGAGATTACAGACTGATGGGAGAATTTGACACCTACGTGGATAACTACGGTAAAAGCAGAATGTGGCAAAGGCAAAGGCAATATTCAGACAAGGGTGTTTGGAAAATTTGAGGAGAGGAACAGGCGGGTTAAATGATTTGTCAGGGAGTCTCGATGTTAATCCATCAGAACCAGGATTCACTCACAAGGCTCCTCAGTCCCAATCTATTGCTCTCTCAATATAACACTCCTTCAACAATGAAAGAAATCATTTTCAGCTAAGAGAAGCTAAGGAAGGGTTGAGAAATCTTCCTCTAGGGGGCAGCATCCCAGAAGCAAGACACATACACAGGTAGCTAAAATATACATATTAGAATGTTAAATGCCACCGAGGTCCATACCTCCTGGCAAGCCAGGGCTTGACTTGGGCTTATCCACCCATCAGTGGTCATCTTTTCTGAGAATGATATAGTTGCAGAAAACTACTTCTGCTGCCATCTAGCTCTGACTGTGGGATCCTGGGACTCACAACCTCTAGAACACATGAGGGCAGTCACTTCCCCTTAAGGTCTACTGTGTGGGCAACTCTTCAGACTGAACTCAAATTCCTCTGAACTTTGCCCAATAAGAATTGTGAAGTTTCAGGCTGAATTGTGTTGAATTATGTGAATAAATGAAAGATAAAGGGTTTTATTTGAACTAGTCTGCATTGTTGTGGCAGAAAGATTATGAAGCCAGAGTTTGGAGACCTAAGTCATAGGATAATTCTTGTGTGATCCCACCTTTTAGAGAAGTGGAAAGTGAGTCTCAAAAAAATGAAATTACTTACCCAAGGTTATGTAGATAGTAAGTAGCAGAGCCAGTATTTGAACTCAAGTCTTCTTGCCTCAAATTCAATGTTTTTCCACTGCACCACTTTCTGTCACTTACTGGGTGACCATTGGGTAAGTCATTTTGCCTTTTCAAACTGATGACCCCCAAGGTCTCTTCCAAGACCCTATGTTGCTAGATAAGGATTTCCACATGTTTGTCTCAGTCCTTTCCACTCTTCCTTCTCACCATCAGGCTAAATGAAACAAACACTAAAGACAAGGCAGCACCAAGCTGATCTCAATCATTCAGGAGGCTGTGAATTAGATTGGGAGTGATCCATTGGCTCAGTCCACACAACATCTGGATGATTGACTAAAGTCTTCCGGCTGGCACCATACACAGACAGACTCTGACTGCCTATCAGGAGACATTTGTCTAGAAAACTCTAGTTTGGAAAGAGACATAAGAGCAAAAAAAATGGAGAGTCTGATTTTAAAGAAACTTCACATTTAAATTTAAATTCACATTTCTATTTTGCTTATTCATTAGGTTTTTCCCCGCCAAAGTAACAATCTGTTCTTCAGGACTGCCAAGGACTAAAACTGTGTGTTCACCAACCAACAGTCAACCTTCCTAATGTGAGTAATAATAGCAGCTCTTATTTCTAGCCCACTTTACCAGTGAGAAACTTCTTTACCCACAATAACACCGTGAGGTCTTCAGAGAAAGTTATCGTTATTCCATTTTACAGATGGAAAAACTAAGACCCAGAGGTTAAGGGGAGTAGCAACATAGTGTAGTAGAAAAAGCCAATGACTGGAAGTCTAGAAATCCAGATTCTAATCCTTGCTCTACCACTAGTTTATTGCATGACCTTGGGTAATTTATTCCCCTTGAGAGGGGTTGGATTAAGTGACCTCTAAGGTTCCTTGCAGCATCAACATTCTATGTCATGCCAAGGTCACTTAGCGACCTTAGTAGTAAAGTGAGAACTTGAGCCCACATCTTCAGCCTCTAAGGTTTGTTGTTGTTCAGTCAACTCTTTGCGACCCCATGGACCCCATAGCATGCCAGGCCCTTCTGTCCTCCACTATCTCTTGAAGTCTGCCCAAGGTCATATTTGTTGTTTCCATGACATCACCTCTCCATCTCATCCTCTGATCTTCCTTTCTCCTTCTGCCTTAAGTCTTTCCCAGCATCAGGGTTTCTTCCAATGAGTCCCATCTTCTCGTTATGGGGCCAAAGTATTTAAGCTTCAGCGTATTTGTCCTTCCAGTGAACAGCCTGAAGTAGTCCAAGGCTTCTTCTCCTCATGCTATGAGATGCTGCCTCTCCACATGATGGGAATCCTTAAACAGAATAATACCTATATATGCATCAATTGACAAAATAATACTGGTAAAATCTATTAGCACTGCCCTAACTTAATTGATGATGATGATGATGATGATGATGATGATAATTCTATTTAACGAAATGATAGTGTACATCCATGCACATGTGGAATCTCTCTGAGATGCCTCTAGTAGCCCAGAAAATCCCTCCTGGAGAGATGCAGATGGGAAATGGGGGGTTGAATCTACAAGAGTCCAGGCTCCCTGTAGGAGAGACCCTTGGCCTATGACCCTCGTGACTATGCTGCTTGACCTGCACCTCCTTCTGCAGAGTGTCAAAAACACAAGGAAAGAATGCTTCAACTTGGTTAAACCAAGTAGGGGAGCCCAGATATAAACAAAGTCAGACATAAGGAACAGACAAATCAATCAACCAATTGGAAGAGACGGGAGAGAGTAGATATCTGAATGCTTCTGTGGCTCATGAATTTCCAGCTATTTCATGAAATGTGTGGCCAAAGAACATTATGGCTTGGTAGCTGATCTTCTGGTCAAAATTAATTTTTTTATTTTTTTTTCAAAAATGAAATATTATAGTAGCAGCTCATATTTCCACAGTGCTTCAGGTTTACAATGTGCTGTCCTCATCAGAGCCCAGTGAAGTATGTAGTATAATATTATCATCCTCATTTTAGAGATGGGGAAATCAAAGCTCAGAGCAGTGATTATCCAAAGCCACAAAGCTAGTAATTGTCAGAGCTGGGTCATGAACCTAAGTCTTCTAACCCAAGTCCAGTGTACACTACCCCTCTCCCATTATCATTTCATGGGACACTTGGAAACCTCTTCTTGCAGGGTGGTAGTGATGAAGAATGTTTTTCTGATCTCCTTATTTATCAATGTGCATTGTTCAATTCACCATTTATTAAGAATCAACAAACGTCCCTCCCTTCCCCATGCTATGGGTGATAGAAAAACAAATAAAATGGGATCTCTCTCCTTAAGGAGCTTGTAGGCTTCCAAGTCCTTTTTAACAATTTAATACAATTAGGTTACCAATATTGGTACGTGATGATTGAAGATCTCTCAGGAGTCTGCATAACATTGCAGTGAGTTTTTTTTTTATTCCAGCTTTCAAAATAGGGTCTATAGTAACAATTCTCAAAGAGTAATTTAGTCCAAGGCAGAAACACCACAATGCATTGGGGAGAAGATTTTAGCCTGTTTTCCACTGTTAAATGAATCTACTTCAAAAAATATAAATTACAACTATGTGCAAAGACCACTGCTAGGCACTGGGAGGGTACAGATGAAAAAAATTATACCATAAAATTCTTCCGAGAAGTTTTCAGTCTCGTTGAAAGGATCATATTCATACACAAGTAATTATGATACGAGGCAGACTATAAGTGCAAAGGATGCCTATAACAAAAGTGCTATAAGACATTGGAGACAGAAGAGATCATTTTCAGGTGATGGGGGTGCAGGAGAAGAGGATCAGAAAAGGCTTCCTGAAAGAAATGGCATCTGTATTGGGCCTCAAAGAAGTGAAGGAATTTTGACAGAACTGGTGATGGGGGAAAGGACGGGGTCAACCCTAGAGAGTCTGTTGGGGATGGATGGATAGATGGATGAAAGCAAATATGGAAGAAGGTACAACAGGAACAAAAGAGAGTGAATAATTTAGTTTGGCTAGAACACAAGGAGAATGATGGGAAATAAATCTGGGAAGGCATAATGGAGCCAGATTGTGGAGAACCTTGAATATTAGAATAAGGAGGAGGAGGAGGAGGAGGTGGTGGAGGAGGAAGTGGTGGTGGTGGTGGTGGTGGTGGTAATGATGATTATTGCAAAATAAATATTATTGTTATAAATATAAATATCATTTATTATTAGGTAGGCAAAAAAAAATTAGGTAGAGCATATAGGAAAGGAAGCTATTGCAACAGTATAGGCATGAGGTGGCAATGGAAATAAAGTGTAGGAGATGGATATGAGAGATACTGTGTATTTGAAATGAAATGAAGTGGCAATTGATTGGCTATGGGGAGGGAGGGGAAAAGAAAAGGCAAAAATGACTGTGAGATTTAGAGTAGAGAGAACCTGAAAGTAGAGTGTTTTCATCAATAAAAATAGAAAAAGTAGGGATTGGGCTAATTTTGGAAAGGAGATGTAATATTCAATTTTAGACTTCTCTAGTTTGGGGGACCAGCAGACCATTTAGGTACCCATATATAGCAAGCAGTGGGAAATTTGGTACTGGAGCTCTGGGGTGAAATAATTGGTGGAGATAAAATTTTGGAAGTTCTCTGCTTAAAGGTGATAATTAAAAGCAGAGGAGTAGATGGGATCACCAAGGGAGAGAGCACAGAATAAGAAAAAGACCAAGGGCAGAACTCTAGAAGATATCTACATTAAAGGGGGCAAAGGGAAGATAAGGTGCCAGGAAAGAAAACAGAAGGAACATATTCAGACTAATAAGAAGAAAGCCATGAGAGTATAGTGTCATGGATACCAAGGAAGAAGGTATCAATGTGGAGGGGGATGGTTGACATGTTCAAGGACCACACAGAGGAGACCTCAAGGAGGATGAAGACTGAGAAAAGACCTCCAGATTTGGAGATAATAATACGAATAACAATAATTCTCAAATCTGTAGATCTTTAAAATTTTAAAATGCTTTTCTCACAACAGTAATGTGAAGTAGTGGGTTATCATTATCCCCATTTTTAGAGTTGAATAAATTAAGACTAAATAGGTCATTTTTACCTGGAAGAGGGCAGCTTCATTTGAATGTTGAGTACAGAAGCCAGATTGCAAGAGAAAGATGGCAAAAAATGCCAATGCTGGCAATAAATAGCCTCCAACATCACAGTGTTGCTCCTAGGGACTCTTAGAATAGCAATAACTGGAAGTCTTCAAACTAGGGCTCTATGCCAACCTATGTCATGCTGTAGAAGAGATTCATGCTAAGCTGGGGCTAAAACTTGATGTCTGCTGAGGCCCCTTCCAATTTGAGGTTCTATGATCAAATTACATTTATATTATATTCTTTCCCTAAGCACTTTCAGGTCTATATTTAAAAGGATAAAAATTTAAATGCTTAAAATGTACCTAGGCATAATGCCTTTGCAGCCTCACTTAAATCCAATTCACAAGCAAGTCAAGACCTCACCCCACAATGTCATCAATCTTCTTTGAAAATGAAAGACCACTACCACCAACAACAAGGCATAATAATGGTCCTTTGCTGTGGCAAAAACTCAATTTTTATAGCTTTGTGGTAAAAAGAGGAAATGGAAGCTCGGAAGGGTCTTTTGGGTTGATGGGCTTCATTGCCCATTGGCTACTTTGAGGTTCAAGTTCTCAAGAGATAGTTGTCTATCTCAATTCACAGCTCACAAGCCTTTGTTTCCACTGAATGTACTCAACCAGGTCAAATAAAACAAAAACCCCTAGGTAACCATGGGACACTCACTAGGAAGTCCACACAAAGTAGACGATAGACTCCACCTGAGCCAGCCCACTAAATTTCACTTTCATTGTACCATAAGGAGCTTTTATTTGAGCTCCTAACTCATTCAGATGTTAATCTCTCGTGTCAGTGCTGACTTGGGAACCCCAAATCAACCCCTTGTCCCCAACCCCTGGGAGAAGTCAGAGGTTGAAGAGGTAGTCTGCTGCAGAAGGGGCAGGGCAGACAAGGAATGCAACTTGCTAGTAAGTGACTCTGGTTATCCATTTCTTTTGACCTTTGGATGCCTCAAACATTTGGGATAGATGTGATAGCAGGTGTTTCCAAGTCTGGGAGGATTCCCTGAATGGTGGTCTACACTTTCTCACACCTATAGGCCCTTAGCCATCCCCCTCAGCTTCTGTTTGGCTATCTAGAAGCTCCTTGTATAACAAGGATCAGAATTCTGAGGCATTCTAAAAAGCCTACAGCCCAGAATATAAGAAAAGATAAGAAGAACCAATCAGGGCTAGGAAACAAGGCCATGACCATCGATTCTGTCTGTTTACCTCCCTAGTTTTATACTCCCTATAGAGGAGAAATGATATGAGCAGGCAGCCAGAGAGAGATACACCCTCCACTAGTTATCAACTCCTGGTCACAATACATGCAGAGAGTTAAAGTTGGAGATCCTCTCCTCTAAGTGCTAGAATATAAGAAGGAAGGGAGCAATCGATGTGTCTGGAGAATGCCATCCCCTTGAGGGCAGGAACTACTCTGTTTTTGTCTTTGTATTTCCCATGTCTGATGCAACAGCCAGCACATGGTAGGCCTTCATGGTGTAGTGGAAAGAGCACTGGTTTTGAAATCAGAAATCTTTCATTCAAATCCTGGCTATAACTTACTACCTGTATGACCTTAGGCAAGTCATTTAACTTCTCTGTGTCTCAGCTTTCTTGGCCACAAAATGAGAAGGTTGGACCAAAAAGGGTTCTAAGGCTTCTTCTAGTTCTAAACTTATGATCCTGAAAATTAGAGTAGAAAAATACTGGATGTTTCATGAATTTGCATCCTATTTTAAGATGTGTAGAATCATCTGAACCACTTGAAAAAAAGTTTAGTATTATTTATTATTTCATTTAATTATTTATTATTTAATAATAATATGTAATATATTATTTATTATGAATTCACCAAGTTGAGAAAAAAACCTCAGAGGCTGATGAATCCTTCCTGTACCTTGGGCAGAATCTCTTTTCCAGCATCCCTAATATTTGATAAGGCTGACAAGAGGAGTGATTTTACCTAGTGGGAAGAGAGCTAAATTTGGAGTCTGGGTATTAGGGTTCAAATCCCACCTTAGATGTTAACTCCACAGAGACTCAGTTTCTTTTTCTGTAAAATGTAACTTACACTGGATACATCACAGGGGCGTTGTGAGGAAAGGGCTTTGTAGATGTTGATGTATTATTTAAATGAGTTACCTTAATGACTGGGTCATCTGGCTTCTGCTTATAGCAAATGGTCAGGGAGGCAACATTGCCTAGCGGAGAGAAAGCTGGCCTTGGACCCTAGAAGACTGAGTTCTTGGAACTGGCAGTTACTAGCTGAGTGACTGTGGACAAATCGCTCAACCTATCTAAATCTGTTTTTTCAGCTGTAAAATAGGGGAACATAATATCTGCAGAATGTACCTCAAGGGTTTATTTTGAGACTCAAATGAGAGAACGGACTTGAAATGCTTTTCACACTTCAAAGCATAAATGCCAGTTATTTTTTAATGTAAAAATACTATATAATTATCAGCTACTGTCACTTCCTTTACAGCCAGATTTCTCCGCCAATATTTCTCCACCAGTATTCTATCCTATTCTGACCATGTCCCTGAATGCCCAAAGGTCTCTGAAACACCTTGATCCGGCTCTCGACCTGTTACCTCCCATGTTTCTTACCTCAAGTCCGCTTTTCCCAGGACACCTATTTACACAAGAAAAGTATTTACGTCAATGGACAAAGTCAAGATCAGGTGGCATCCAGGGCAGGAAGATCTACAAACAAGAGACTGTCTTGGAAAAGGCAGCTAGGTGGAGGAGTGGATGAGCAGGAAGACCTGAATTCAAATCCTCCCTTAGACACTGATTAGCTGTGTGGTCTTGGGAAAGTCATTTGATTTTTCTCAGCATCAGCTTCTTCATGTATAAAATGTAGGCAATAGTACCTACCTTGCTGGGTTGTTGTGATCAAATGAGATAACATATGGACAGTGCTTTGCAAACCTTGAAGTGCTATATAAATGCTATCTCTCTATTATTATTCATGCATAGATTTGGGTTAGACTACACCAGTGGTGTCAAATTCATATGGAAATGCATCCCTCTGGGTAGCATATTGACTTAGAAAACCACAAATTAACATCTTCTATGTTGCATTATATTTTTCTTTATTTTGTTAAAATTTCCCGATTATATATTTAATCAGATTCTGTGCCTCACTCTGGACTTTTGCAACCCTCAGGCTGGTGAGATTGACACCTTTGGACCAGGTGATGTTTTTGAGTCACTTACAATTCTGAGATTCAGTGAGCCTTCCAGTCTTGATAGGATCATAGAGGCCTGGGGCAGAAAGACACCTCAGGGGTCACCTAGTCCAACCCAAACCTAAAGCTGAATCCCAAATAAAGACCTGGCCTCTGCTTGAAAGACCTCCAGGCTTCAAGAGATTAAGAGGTTCTTAGTGAGGGTTTTCATGGACAGCAAGTTCAATGAGTCAACAGTGAGATAGATTTGAGCAGCCTAATGTGATCTTATCAAGGGGGGCAGAATGCTTGGGCCAGAAGGGAATAGTCCTATTTTACTCTGCTCTGATCAGATCACATCTGTAGAATTAAGTTTAATTTGGAGTGCCGTACTTTAAGGAGGACATTGACAAACTAGAGTGCCTTAAGTTCATGCTGTCAAATTAGCCCATGCCATCCAAATTTTCAACGGCTGCCTCCGAAGGCACTGGCTTCTCCCTCACTAGAAGTCTGCAGGCTGCTTGGTTATTATCTTTTGTGCTCTACCAAAATGACATCACTATGTTGGGGTCAAAGTACAGTGTGTCCAATTGTAGCCAATCAGAACAATACAAGCTTGGAAGGCTCCACCACAGATCCAAGCATAAATAGTTCGTATGAACATTTGGAATGGAGATGTCTCTAAATTTGTGCATCTCACTTTTCTTCTAAGCTACTGAAATTCTGCTTTGCTCATAGAGCACAGTGCCCTCTTTGGGCATGCCATGCTGAGCACTTCTGTTCCAGTGTCTCCTGGGTCTCACAATTGATTCCAAAGTTCTTCAGAGAGACCTTGAGAGTGTCCTGGTATTGCTTCATCTGATCTCCACGTGAGCACCTGCTTTGTGAGTTCTCCGTAAAATAGTCTTTTAGGCAAACATACTTTTGGCATTTAAACAACGCAGCCAGCCCATTAGAATTGCATTCTCTGCAACAGAGTTGAATGCTTGGCAGTTCAGCTCAAGAAGTATCCTCAGTGTCCAGTACCTTATCTTGCCAGGTGATCTTCAGAATCTTCCTAAGGTAATCCTCCTTCCCTAGAGGTCTGTAAGCAAAAGCTAACTGTCCACTAGTGGAATTGTAGAGGAAATTAATATTCAGTTACAGCTCAGACCAGCATGCCTCCTGAAGTCTTTCACATCTCTGAGACTGTGATTCCAAGAATTTTTTCCTAACTGAAATCTACATCTACAACTTCCACCCAGTGCTTCAATTTCTGCCCTTTGAAGCCAAAGAAAACTATTTGGATCCCTCTTCTACCCGGACTTTCAAAGATTCATCTTTTCACCTCTCTTCACCTTCCTCAAGACTTCCCTTCTTCAGATTAATCATAGAAGTTAGGTTTGGAAAGTTAGAAGGAATTTAGGGTGTGTCTGGTCCAAATCCCTCATTTTACTAATGAGGAGACAGAGGCCCAAGGGAAGTGAGGGAACTTAGCTAAGGTAAAGTAGAAGAGCCAGGATTGACACCCAGGTCCTCTTACTCCAAATTCAATGTTCTTTCCTACATTGCAGTATGATATTATATCATTCTATGAGCTGAGCATTATATGGCACAATGTATAGCTTACACACCATCCTCTTTCCAGTTCTCTAAATCTGCCAAAGGTTGTTAATGCCTTTCCTAAATTGATTAGGGAGTTGGCAAGCTTCCTGTTTTATCCTGATTAATTCATATTGTCCATTGGGCCACATCCAAATGGTGTTGTTCACTCCACACTCCCAGCTGGGGGCCAAGGGGAGGGAAATGGAATAAGATATTGGTTCTCAAAGGACCCTTGGAGGTCCCCAAGACCTTTTCAACGTAAGAGTCTGTAGAGTCAAAAACATTTTCATAATAATGTTGAGGACATTATTTGCCTATTAAAATACTCCTTCCTTTCTCAAATACATATCTCTATAAGGCCAGATTTTCTTCACATACTTAAACCAAAATAACATATCACAACAGATTGAATGCAGAAGCAATATGAAAATCCAGCTGTCTTTTATTAAGCCAGACATTAAAGAGATTTGCAAAAATATGTAAAACAATGCTTCTTTCTCACTAAACTTTTGTTTTGGAAAATATAGCTTACTTTTGATCTTTTAAAAAATGTTACTTATAGTAATATGTAATTGTGTTTACTATTATTATCTTTAAATGAATAAATATTTTTTTAAATTATCAGTTTTAATTCTAATAGGGTAAATACCTATATAAAAGACCCACATAAACCAAAGTTGTTTCAGGTCCTAAATAATGTTTTAAAGTGTAAAGGGGTCCTGAGTCCAAAAAAATTAAGAATTATTGATATAGGGGAAAGAGATCTGGAACTGGAATCAGGGAGAACTGATTTCCAAGTCCACTATGGACACCGACTTCTCTGAGCCTCAATTTCCTCATCTGTAGAAGGGAAGTAAGTAAAAATAGCTATAGTGCTCACTTCACAAGGTTGTTGAAAGGATCAGATGAGAAGGGAAGTGTGATATAAATGTGAATGGACTTTGTAAACATTAAAGTGCCACATTCCTTTCAGCTATTAGTATGAATTAGAGGTGAGCCTCCTCAGGTACTCTGGATAAAGGTAATCCTTCCCAACTGTTCTCAAAAGATCACTCTAACTGAGTCAGGAAGAATGCTGAAAGGTGGCAACCTATTGAAGCTCCAACTACATCTTTCACTGAATCAATCACTTGCCCCCTCCCTGTACCAGAGGACAGCATTACGTGACTTGGGACACGACGTGGGCAGGAATTAGGACCACAAATACTGCTGCTTTCATTCAATAGGAGCTTCATGAAAGGGAGAAAAGACTACACAAACGTAAAGGGTGATTCTGATCCATTTAGACCACCCAGCTCAATGATTACCTATCCAGGAAAGTTGGTTGTGTCACTCAACTACCATCCTGGAACCTCAGCGACAATATAACCTGAGGTCTACCTGTACACCATGTGCCACTTGTTTGAGAGTACCTGAGAAAAACATGCATGGACACCACCTAATCTTCCAGACTTTGAAATGGAAAGAAATGAGATTCAAGATTCAAGATCTCACTTCAAGATTCAAGGAGAAAAAGGAGATTTCTCTTGGTCAAAAAAACAAACCAGGTAGAAATCAACAAAGGTTTCTCCAGCCTGTTTTCTCATCTGTAAAATAAGTCAAAGTCATTTGACTAAATGATTACTAAGTCCCTTCCAGCTCTGACATTATCCTTTTAGCCTCATCATAGTCTTGACTTTGGGAGCTTTTTAAAAAAAAAGCCTAGCACAGCTTTGATGGATGGAAGTAGGGAGGAGAAGGTTGCAGGGAAGAGGAAAGAGAAGGAAGGGAGCCTGGATCTTATATTCAAAGCTCTGCCCCTTCAGATTGGGGACCTATCTGGCCATCATCTTGGTAAAGCAGATATGTTGAGAAAACTAAAGAGAAAAAGGCAGGGAAGCTAAAGAAATCTTTAATCAAGAAGCTATGTTTATGTTTAATAGACAGTCATTGCTCCTCTCTCAGACACATTTTTTTCATATATAAAATGAGGGGGTTGCATACAATGACTTCTAAGGTCCCTTCAAGTACTAACATTTTATCGCATATTTTCCAAAGTCTTTTCTGGATCTGATATTTTACATTCTTTGTTCTAACATCACATTCAGCTCTGAAACTCTCTGTTCTATATTGAAAGTACCATTCCAATTCTGACATTCCACATTCTATGTTCTGAGGAGCAGTATGGCTCTGAGTTTTATATTCTGTGTTTTAAGTGCCATCTCAACTCTGCCAGTCTATGTTCTTAGCATAATTCCAGCCCTGATATTCTATGTTCTGAGGACTATTCCAGATCTGACATCCTGTGTTCTAAGGACCATTCCATATGTGATCTCCTGTGTCCTATGATCCAAGCTTCCATCCAGCTATGGTATTCTATATTCTGAGAACTATTCCAGATCTGACATTATGTGTTCGATGTTCTAAAGTGCATCTCATCTTTAACTCTTGATACTATATCATTAAGTCCCTTTTCTCTCTAACACTCTTGGATTCCAGAATTCTCACCACATCTCATTTTCTCTCCCTAAATCCTGCTTAGTGAAATATGTGTGTACCTTTATCTTCCCCAACCCACCACTCCCCAAAACCTCCACTGTCCTAGGTCATAAGAAGTGAAAAAAATATCAGAGCCATGCTGTAGTGATTTGAATCTGTACATCACGAAATAGCCATGTGACAGCTTTTTGGATGGCTAAGCATTCTAAGCTCCAAACAGCCTGCTTTGAAAAAGCTGCCTACTGTGCATGATCTTAATCAGCTCAATTTTCTGTTTCCAAACAGCTGTCTTTTTTTTTTTTACTGAACCAAAATTTTCCACATGTCAAGGGTACTGGACCCAATTCTAGAGAAAGCCAATGCCAAAATTGATTTTAAAAATAAAAAACAACCTAATAGCCCTTATTCAGTTACGCAGGCACCATTTATTTTTTTAAAAGGCATCCAAAGACTCTTATGTGATGAAAATATGCTTCAACCTTTTCTCACCTTGGTAACTAAAAGCCATTTCAGTGGACTTTGAGCCAATTTAGCCCGGGAGTAGCTAGTCAAGGAGCAGAGTCACAGACTCTCTGGATTGGAAGGCAACCACTGAAGTCATCTGATCCCAACCCCACCTGACTCTTCTCTCCAAGATCCCATACTTTTGGATCAATATTTACAAGCTGGAACATGAACAGAGGAGAATGAAGGTTTGAAACCTAGCCATTCAAGGACTGATAGAGGGAACTAGGGATGTTTATCCTGGAGAAAAGAAGACTTAGAGAGGCCATGGTAACTATCTTCAATTACCTGAAGGGGCAAAGAAAGAGGATCAGAGATTGTGTTTGGCTCCAAAGGATATAAGTAGCATTAATAGGTAGAAGCTACAGAGACAGATTTCCTCTCTCTCCCTCTCTCTCTCTCTCTCTCTCTCTCTCTCTCTCTCTCTCTCTCTATATATATATATATATATATATATATATATATATATATATATATATAGTGTGTGTATACATATATATGTGTGTGTATATATACATATATATGCATATGCAAGTACATATGTATAGACTAACAATTACAGTTACCCAACAATGGAACTGATGAGCTTGTGATGTAAGTTCCCTGCCAATAGGGACCAGAGAAAGTAGACTTTATAATCACTGGTTATGGGACGTTGTGGGGGGAGGTTCATGCTTCAAGTAAAAGGGATTGGGCTACACGATCCTCAAATTCTTATATGACCCTAAGATTATGGTGTCATATACAGTGTCCCAAAGTCTTAGTGCAGTTTTATAGCTATCGAAAGTGTTAAATGGCCTTAAGACTTCTGGGACACCCTGCATTATGCTGAAATCATAGGTTTAATCTCCGTGTGAGCCAGCTAGATTCTCTGTGATTTCTGGCCATAGACTCCACACTTAGCTCAATTGTCTTATAAATGTGATCATCTAGGTGTTTCACAAGAGAAGATGGGTCGATCATTGCATTCCATTGGGGGTGGGGGGTGAAGAAACTATTTGAAGCACACAGGTCCTACTGATTGTGGGAAGGCGTGGTCACATCATCTTTGGGACAGAGGATAGCCTATGATCTTCAGAACATCACAGTCATGAGGCCTTTATGATGGAAGTCAGCCGTAGAGGTGCCCTGACCAAAAATGGACATAACCCACCCTATTTTCTAGTGCATGAAATTTCATAATTAGAGTTTTATTTCTTTGGTTTTCACTCAAATAGGAACTTTTTTCCCTCTGCAAAAATGTAAATCCCCCTGAAAGGGATACTGTATTACTTGTCATTCATTCAGCAACCATTTCACAAAATCACAGAACCTCAGAATAGAAACAATACCAACTTATATCTGACCAAGAATTTCTCTCTGTAGCATCCTCAGCAAATGGTCATCCAGCTTTCATTTAAAGGGTTGAAGGAAGTAAGAATAAATTATCTCCCAAAGCAGCGCAATTCACTTTTAGTGGATTAAATATGATCAAAAAGGAAAAGGATAAATGTTGAAGGGGATGCGGGGAAAGTAGGACACATACAGTGTTAGTGGATTTGTGAACTAATCCAACCATTCTGGAGAGCAATTTGGAACTATGCCCAAAAGGCCATAAAACTGTGCATATCCTTTGATCCAGCAATACCACTGCTAGATCAGCACAATTCCCTTAAAGTCAGGAAATTATTCCTTACATCAAACTGAAATCTGTCTCACTTAACCTTCTATCCCAAGGGTGGGGAAGCTACAGCCTTAAGGCCTCATGTGGCCCTCTAGGTCCTCAAGTGTGGCCTTTTGACTGAGTCCAAGTTTTACAGAACAAATTCTTTTATTAAGGGGATTTGTTCTGTGAAATTTGGATTCAGTCAAAGGGCTGCACTTGAGGACCTAGAGGGCCACAGGTGGCCTCCAAGCCTCAAGTTCCCCACCCCTGTTTTACCCATTTCTCGTAGTTCTGCCCCTTAGGGGCCAACAGAATAAGGTGAATAGAACCTTTGATATGCAAACACAAGTGTCAAGAGAAAGCTAGAAATTTAAATTTGGTTGTGCAAGGGGAAGGAGGACATGGTATTAACATTCTAATAGAAGAAGAAACAAGGATCCCTTCTGAACTTTAAAGCCTTCAAAGGGCATTGAGGGAGTTAAATAAGAAAAACTGAGGTCCTGGGGGTGCATTGATTCTGTTCTGAAGGTTTTAGGAGGAAAAAGAGAAGGGACTATAAAAAGGAAATATATTCCTGTAGAAAAGGAGGGAGAAGGGAATGGAACATGCTTTTGCTCATAATTGGTGTATATCAGAGGTGTCAAACTCAAGATCACAAGCCACAAACCACCCTCCAAAAAACTCTTGAGTGCAGACTATTCCCATCCTGGACCTGGACACTTTCTTGCTTGCTTCAGGGTAAGATCACATTAGCCTAATATGACCAAAAAGGAAAATGATAAATGTTGAAAGGGATGCGGAAAAGCAGGACAAATGCATTGTTAGTGGAGTTGTTAACTAATCCAACCATTCTGGAGAGCAATTTGGAACTATACACAAAAGACTATAAAACTCTGCATACCCTTTGATCCATCAATACCACTGCCAGATCTATATCCCACAGACATCAGAAAAAGGGGAGGGGGGTGAAAAAGGATCTCTTTGTACAAAAATATAGCACATCATTTTGTAGTTACTAAGAATTGGAAATCGAAGAGATATATATTAATTGGGGATGGCTAAACAAAGTATGGTATATGATTGTACTGGAATATTATTATACTATAAGAAACTGATCTTTGAACACTGGATTCAGATGGTTCCAGAGCAGAAAGCAAGACTGGTGACTGCACAGCCCTCCCTCACTCAAATCCCATTCACTTGGAATTCATGGCATCATCTTCCTTTGAGAACAAAGGACAAGTCACCCACATGGCCACAATCACAACCGTATGAAATGACAAACAGGAAGATCTCAGAATAACCTGGGAAGACTTACATGAACTGATACAAAATGAAGTGAACAGAACCAGGAGAACATTGTGCACAGTTAACAGTGATATTGCATGATGAGAAACTGTGAATGATTTAGCTATTCTCAGCAATACAATGATCCAAGATAATTCCAAAGAACTGATGATGAAGCATACTATACACCTCCAGAGAAACAACTGATATTTGAATACAGATTGGAACATGCAATTTTCCATTTTCTTTCTTTCATTTTTTTAATTCATATCTTCTTGTACAAAATGATGAATATGGAAAAGTTTTACATTTAAAAGAAAAAAAGATCACACTAGCCTTTTTGATGGCTCATATCTATCTCGCCGTTGACTCATTGAACTCGCAGTCCATGAAAACCCTCACTAAGAACCTTCTCACCCCTTGAGTCTGGAGGTCTTTCAAGCAGAAGCCAAGTCATCACCTGTCGTGGCCATTGTGTAAAGGATTCAGGTTTAGGCTTGGGTTGGACCGGATGACCTCTGAGGTCCCACTCTGCCTGCCCCAGGCCTCTATGATCATATCAGACTAGGTAACTCACAGCATCTCAGATTTAAAGGGATTCAAAGGTCATTGAGTCCAAAGGTGTCAATCTCACCATCCTTTGGGCTACAGAGATCATAAAACTCCACAGTGAAGCACAGAACCAGATTAAAATGTAATTTAACGTAAAATGTAATTTAACAGAAATTAAGAAAACTACAATAAAACAGGTAGTGTTAATGTGTGGTCTTCTGTGTCAATATGCTGTCCACCATCATTTCTATTTGAGTTTGCTACCACTGGTGTATATGAAAAGAGTATACAAAAATGAAAGAAGGGAAGGGAGAGTGAACATCAAATGAAATTTTCATCTGAAATGGACAAAATAGGTTGAATACACAGACATAATTATATACATATCTACATAAATACATACACACACCATGCATACATTTGCATGAACCCAAAGAGTTTAATGTAGAAATAAATCAAATCTAAAAGGGAAATACATAGGAATAGGGAAAAGGAGGATTTAAAGAGAGCCTGGCTATGTGACCCTGGGCAAGTCACTTAACCCTGTTTGCCTCAGTTTCCTCATCTGTAAAATGAGCTAGAGAAGGAAATGGAAAATCACTCTAGTATCCCTGCCAAGAAAACCCCAAATGGGGACATGAAGAGTGGAACATGACTGAAAGGACTGAATGACGATGACCACATATTGCCAGAGGGGGAATAGTCTAAAACAGCAGTTCTTAAAGTTTGGTCCATGGACCCCTAGGAGGGGGTCTCCATGTCAAAATTATTTTTATAAAAATTCTGACTTGCTTGCTACTAAAATACCCTTCTTTTTCCAACTACATATCCGTGTAAGGTCAAATTTTCTTCCTCTACTTCAACCACAATGACATATTATAATAGACTGAATACAAAAGCAGATATGAGAATCCAGCTGTATTCTATTAAGCCAGACATTTTGATTTGCAAAAATATGTAAAACAAGGTCACTCTTTTTACTAATTTCTTTTGAGATAGTTATTTTTCCTTTAAAAATGTCCTATATATTAGCCTGTAGTGGTTTTATTGTTATTTTAACAAATAAATATTTTAACTATATAGGATGTAATTTCTAACATGGTAAATGTCAATAGCTATAACCCACATAAACAAAAGGAGTCCTCAATAATTTTTAAAGGTGTGAAGGGGTCCTCAATAATTGTTCAGGGTCTTGAGATCAAAAAGCTTCCGAACTGTTGGTCTAAGGCATAACAACCTTCCTGAAACTGAAAAGATTAAAAGAGGGGGATGAGAAATGGAGACCTGGAATCTAAGGGGGTACCCATAAATTGAGGAATGGCTGAGCAAATTGTTTTACATGAATGTAATGAAATAAAATTGCAATGTAAGAAATGATGAGCAAGAGATTACTTGAACAAGTCCTGGAAAATAAGAACTGATGTACAGTGAAATGAGCAAAACCAGGGGAACAATTTATATGTGAACAACATTTTAAACAAAACCAACTCTGAACTCTGACCAAAGCAAGGACCAGCCAAATTTTCCCAGAGGCCCTTTGTTGAAGCATGTTACCCGTCTCCTATGAAGAATGATGACAGAATTCAGGGTACAGAAAGATATTTGGGGATATGGCTATTAGGTGAATTTGTTTTGCTTAATTACATTTATTTGTTACAAGGGATTTTTTTTTCTCTATTTAGTGGAGAGGAGCTGGGAAGGAAGAGGAGAGGTTAATAATAGTGATCAAAACAAAATAAAAGGGCTAAAGAAACTTTTTTTTTCCTTCTGTATATTAGCACGGAAGAGAACAGAAGGAAATTCAGAAGGAAGCACAGACAAGCTGGACCCATTTAAAAGCAATGTATGAAATTTATTATTGATTTTCAAAAATAAGCAGTATAAAATAGATTCATAGTTTCATAGGCAATGGCTTTTTTAAGGTTCTGTGTTATCTATGGCAAGGTTCTTTTGTGCATGCTGAAGCTCAGAATAAAAAATCACTTTTTTAAAATTCCTGTCAAGGGTCAGGCACTATATGTCACAGGTGGGATCTGAACCTAGGTGTTCCATGTTGTCTCTCAATGACCACAAAAAATGTAAATGAAAAGATAATTAAATTACTTCTATGTGTTTTATATATACATGTGTGTGTTGTCTCCCTCCATACAATGTAAGCTCCTAGAGGGCAGGAATCATTTCATTTTTGCCGTTGTTTTCCGAGGACCTAGGTAGCAAGGTGGATAGAGAGCAGGGCATGGAAGAACACAGTTCAAATCCAGCTTCAGACGCTTCGCTTTGCTTCATTTTCCTCAACTGAAGAAGAGAGATAATGACGGCAACCTGCCAGGGTTGTTGCAAGGATCCAATGAGATAATATTTGTAAAGCGCTTAGCACAGTGGCTGGCACACAATAGGCGCTACGTAAATGCTTATTCCCTTCACTCTGTGTCTAACACAGAGCCTGGAACATGGCAGCACTTAACAAATGCTCAGTGATAAATTGGACTAAAGAACCAATAATGATCCGGGACAAGAGATAATGAAACATATCGCCCCCTTCTTGGCAGATATTGTATTGGTTGTTTTTGCTTAACTTTTTCTCTTTGTGAGGAGGGGGGGTTCGGTTCTGAGGTACCAGGATTTGGCATGAGGGGAGGTGGCCAGGATACTTAGAAACGGTAGTTGCTGAGGCTCCTGGAGATTGCCGATTTCTGCTCCCCCCCCCCACCATGAGTATTTCCCTGGCCTTTCCTATCACCTTCCCCGAGGAATGGTTTAAGGTGTGATCTTTTATCAAGTTACCATTCCATTATTCCTATCTCTTGTCTCTCAAATCAACCATACCTAATTAGAAGAATCAGCTCTCTTTTTAGCCTAGGGACATTATAATGATTCTCAGGTCCTTGTGGTCCTTTCTTCTACTTTATGGAACCCATAGCTGATGAAAAGTTATTAATACAGGCTTAATAGTTCAGAGGCCTCCGTTAGGAAAACAATTAGTATGTAGATTCTCTGCTCTAATTTAAATGTTTATATATGCCTAGGTGGTGGGATGGATAGAGCCTGAGCCTGTAGACAGGAAGACCTGGCCTCAGACGCTTAATAGCTGTGCGACCCTGGGCAAATCACTTAACCCTGTTTGCCTCAGTTTCCTCATCTGTAAAATGAGCTGGAGAAGGAAATGGCCACAAAGAGTCAGGAAATGACTGAACAACGACAACATATATCTAACCAACCCCAGACCTCTTTATTTTTGAGGCAAAAATCAGGAGACAGGAAACTTTTAGGTGAAAGAAGGGAGCAGAATATATTACCTGACAGCCAGTCAATGCGCATTTACGAATGCACAAGGCACTGAGTTAAGTGCTAAGATACAAAGCAAAACTAAAGACGGTTCCTGTTCTCAAGATGTTCACAGTCTTATGGGGAGACTATATGTAAACAACTATGTAAACAACATACTAATAGAATAAATTAATCAACAGAGGGAAGGCACTAGCATTAAGGGGAATCAGGAAATGTTTTTTATAGAAGCTAGGATTTTAGCTGGGACTTGAAGAAAGCCAGGGAAACAAGGAGTCTGAGTTGAGGAGGGAGAGAAGTCAGTGGGGGATAGCCAGTGAAGATGCCTGTATTTTATATTTGATTTATATATTTTACAATGTACATTTGATATATAATATATTGGTATAATATGTGGGTATTTTTATTTATATATTAAATATAAATATATTTTATATTTGATTCTTGAAGTGGATATTGTTGAATTGGGAGTAGGGGAAAACAGGGTGATGTGGTCAAACCAGTGCTTAAGAAAATCACTTTGATCTCCAGCTGGTGGACTGGAATGGGGAGAGATGTGAAGCAGGAAGAGGAGCCCATCAATGATTAAACATTTATTAAATACCTGCAATGTGTCATGCACTGTGCTAAGTGCTGGGGATACCAAAAAAGGGGGGGGACAAAAAAACAGTCCCTGCCCTCAAGGAACTTATATTCTAATGAGAGGGACAACATGAAAACAAACATACAAAGCACAGGATAAATAGGAAATAATTAACAGAGAAAAGACACTCCAATTAAAGAAGGTTTGGGGAAGGCTTCTGGTAGAAAGTGGGATTTTAGTTAGGATTTAAAAGAATCCAGGGAGACTGGTAGCCACAGCTGAGGAGGGAGAGCATTCCAGGCATAGGGAACAACCGGAGAAAATGCTTGGAGCCAAGAGATGGAGTGTCTTGTTGTGGAGTAGCAAGGAGGCCAAAGACCAGGATATTGGAATAGTACAAGTATAAGGTGATGAAGGCCTGTACTAAGTGGTAGCAGCTTCAGAGGCAAAAAGGAAATATATATGAGAAAGAAGGGCAGCTATGTGGTGTGGTGGACAGAATGCCAAGTCTAGAGTCTGGAAGACTCATCTCCCTAAATTCAAATCTGGCCTCAGATACTTGCTAGCTGTGTGATACTGGCTAAGTCACTTAATTCTGTTTTGCCTCGGTTTCCTCATCTGTAAAAAAAATGAGTTAGAGAAGTGGAAAACACTCCAGTATCTCTGCCAAGAAAACCCCAAATGGGGTCATGGAGAGTCAGACATGACTGAAAAATGACTTTACAACAACAACAAATAGGAGAGATATTAGAATGGTAGAATCAACAGAAGTTGGCAACAGATCTTGAGAGAGAGGGTGAGGAGTTAAAGAGAATTTCTGGGTTGAGACCCTGAGTTACTGGAAGATTGGTGGTACCCTCAACAATAATAAAGAACTTCAAAAGACAGTCAGACTTGGAGGGGAAAGATGATGAGTTCAGTTTTAGACATGTCGAGTTTAATTTATCTATGGGACATCTAATTCAAGATGTGCCCAATAGGCAGTGATAAATATGAAGCTGGAAGTCAAGAGATAGGTTAAGGCTGGATGAGTACTTTTGAGGATCATCAACATAAAAATGATAATTGAATCCATGGGATCTAATGAGATCACCAAGTAAAATAGTGGAGGGAGCAGATAAGATGACCTATGACAGAACCTGGGGGTGGGATGGCCACCATTATTAGGATTAACTTAGATAAAGATCCATCAAAGGAAACTGAGTAGGAGAGGTTAGATAGGTAGAAAGAGAAGCAGAATAGAGTAGTATTATGGAAACATGGAGAAGAAAATATCAAAGAGAAGATGGGGATCAACTGTGTCAAAGTCTGCAGAGAGATCAAGAAGGATGAAGATTGAAGAAAGCTCATTAGATTGGGGTAGAGAGGTCAGAAAAGAGTAAAAGGAAAGGAAGAAGGAAGGGCCTCAATTGTAAAATGTCTTTTCAAGGAGAGATATGAGATAATAGCTAGCAGGGATAGATGGATCACGTGAGGGTTTTTTGAGGATGGGGAAATACAGCCATATTTGTAAGCAATCAATGAACATTTCTTAAGCACCTACTATGTGAAGGAGCTAGTAGACAGAGAGATTGAAGATAATGAGTAAGAGAATGGGGATGATAAAGAAGTCAATCTGTTAGAAAAGTTGGGATGGAATGGAATGGATCACTTGTTCATGTAGAGGCATTTGTCTTGACTAAGAGGACTGCCTCTTCATGTGAGACAGGGTGAAGGAGGCTATAGTTGCAGAAGACAAAGAGTCAGGTGAGTTGCGGAGAGGAGAAGAGGGAGCTCTCAGCAAATGGCTTCAATTTTTTTCAGTAAAATATTAGGCAAGGTTCTCAGCTAAGAGGGTGGGGAGAGGAAGAGGAGTGGAAGGTTTGGGGAGGGATGAAAAGGTTTGGAAGATACACTATGTTAAATAAAATAGCGAGTTAATCGGGGAGGTGTAAAAGTATTGTCTTGCCAGGAGTGAGGACCCAGTTGAGATTATATAACATAATTTTTAGTGGACCTAGTCAGCACAATTTTCTCCAGGATCATTCAGCAACCCATGAGTAGGAACTGAAGCAGTAAATACTGGAAGTAATCCAAGGCTGAGGTTGGGCAGGACAAGATCACCCATATATTAATGGAGCAAAAGATTCAAGAAGACAGTGTAGAATTGAACTGTCTCACCAAAGGGTCAAGATAGGGAAAGAAGGAGAATATAGTGCAGGGACAGACCTGAGGGGCAGAAGGATTGGAGGGTCAGGTGAGAACAAAGAAAATAGTTGGAGTTTCAAGGCAAGAGAGGTAGGATGCCAACAGATTTTGATCAGATAAGGAAGTCACACAATTAAGGTATGGCCATCACTGTTGTAGATGACATGGGGTGTAAGAGTACATCATGGGAAATAAATTGAAGATGTTGGAGGTTAGTGAGTATTCCTATGTATGGCAGGAGTGGGGAAGAGTGTCTGTGAGGCAGACACTGAAGTCATTGACAAAAGAAGGAGAGTGTCCTATAGGTCAACAGCTAGGAGAATTTGGATTGGGTAGTAGATATTGGACTGAGTGAACCTCAAAGGAGGAGAGGTTATGGAGTAATGGTGGTAGCAAGGAATGTTCCAACTCTGCTGCCTCCTCTAGCCTCTAGCTAGGAAGGCTGTATCATCAAGGAGGGGCTCAGATGTAAGTGACAGCCAGAAAATGAAAGGAGCAGGGAAAGGAAAACATTTAAGATGAAAGCAAATGTGTTCTTTATAGAGCAGACATTCCAGAGAGCAGATGAGGTAGCTAGCTTTAGAGTGGAACATTGTGGGGTTTGGGTTAAGAAGGATGATAATAAGAGACTCCAGAAGCTCCCAAACCCTGTGGGAGTTTCTTAATCTGGAGGAATGAGATCAGATAAATTGTCAGCATCCCTCAGGGTTTGGCCTCAGGGTGGAGTCCTCTCAGATTAGGCAGCTCAAGCAAGGAGACCAGTTGGGAGAGCCAATGGAATAGCCTTTCTCTTCCTTGCTTGCTGGCAGGCCAGGCTAGGCAACAGACAGGGAGGGGAAGTTGGGGAAAGAACAGACATTTTTTTTTCTGACTCTAGGTCAAGCATTCTTTATTAATTTATTTATTTTTAGTTTTCGACATTCACTTCCACAAGACTTTGAGTTCCAAATTTTTTCCCCATCCCCCCCCTCCCTGCCCCACCATGGCATGCATTCTGATTACCCCTTCCCCCAATACAGACATTCTTTTGAGAACATCATTCTGTCCTTGAAAAGGTTGGTATAGTTACAACTTTGGTCTGAGTCCTCCTTTCTGAGGCACTTAGAGGACCCTATGGCCCACATTCACATACCCCTTCCCTACTGTACTTCAGCCCTTGTTTCAGCATCTCCTTCCATTTTTTGCCCCATGCTCTTGAGTGCAGGCTTTCTTAGTCCCAAGGAGGGTTGGGATGCCACTACTGTAGGTGCCACCCTTTTTGTAGTCCCCTCCCTTCCTCTTAGTCTCTTTCACAGGCTGTGTATGCCCTTTTAAGATCTGCTAGGTGTGACTTCCAGCTCAAGAATTACTGTATTCCAGCTCAATCTCAAAAAATACTTGTCCCTCTGAACCATGAAACCCAGAACGCTGTCAGTTTTCAAACCTGTAAAAACAATAGCCATATTTTTTAAAAAGGCATAAACAAAATATTTTGTAAAAATAAACAAACAAACCTGCCTACCCAACAGCGTTGTGAAGAAAAAAACTTTGGAAAATGCAAGACCCACTGTAATTGTAAAATACTCCTAGAGCTTATGAGAGTACTCATAAGATAGAAGCTTCCAAGATTCAAAGGAAAGAAGCTACAACGAAAAGCAGTGAATTTGATATTTGATGCAAGAAGGCCTACTTAATGCCCCTTCCAGTCATACCATGCGGCCAGCCAACTCTGCTCATTAGACCAACTGTGAAAGAACATTTGACTTCATTTTTCCAAAGTATATATTCAGTTCTGGGATCACGTTACCATTTCTGATCCAGGACCACAATCACTTCTTGAAGGAGAAGAAATTCTTTCTCTTTAATCTCAATTCAGCATTCTTCTCCTACTCATAGATTTGATACCATGAGACCTGGGATTTAAACCCTTGCTCTAACATTTACCATCTGGCTGACCAGGGACATCATTTAAACCACCTCGAAGTACAGTTTCTTCATCTGTAAAATGGGAATGATACTTGGATACTTTCTATCCAACAAGGTTATATGAGGAAAATTCTTTGAAGTGTTAATGAATGAGAGTTATCATCAATCTCTTTACCATCTACCACTAAACATTCGGAGTGTGAAGAATTTCAGCACCCAGAAGTAAAAGTCCAAAAGTTTTCCCTAGAAGGCCTTAAAGCTGAATTTTTTTAATGGCCTGAAGGATGGAAAAAGTCTCAGAAACAGAGACTGGCAGAAAATACTGGCCCATTTCAGTCTGATATTTCTTTCTCTATTTTCTTGGCAGCAACTAGCTCTTTCAGCGCCAATGGAAAATTCCCAAGTGCCAAGCCATTTTCAGATAATCTGTGCACACACATACACAAAAAGGCTTTCAACTGGTATAGCTCATGGGGGATTAAGACACAGCCTCAGCCAAAACATATATTTTTAAAGATTCCTAACATCCTTTTCATGCCAATTAGACAATTCGCACTCAGCCATTACCCATAACTAACTTCAAGATGTCACTGAGACAGGGCTGGGGCCAACCAGAGCCAACCTTCCAGGAAAGGAAGTCACTCAACCTCTTGAGAGTATAGTCCTCCCTCCCCCAAGATTGGAATCCACCTTCGAGAAGAAATTAAAAGCCCCCAAAAACTGGAGATGGGAATATTCTCCCATGATCATCTCCAGATTGCAGGCCCTTATGGTTTGAAATAAATAAATAAATAAACCAGGGCTTTGAAATAAATGAGTATAGCTTTCTTACAAGCTTTTAAAATGATTAGTGAAAGGGTAAAAGAGAGACAGAGATGGAGATAAAGACAGATCTACAGAGACTAACAAATGGCAGGTAGTCATAGAAATAAAGAGAGAAGAGGGTGATCAAGTGTCTTCAGCTGACATGGATGAGACCTGGTGTGTTTTTTTAAAGGAATCATTAAGGTTCTAATGATGACCATGGATTTTTAGCCTATAAAAGTGGCCCATGTAAAATTAATTTGAAGAAAGGGAAAGGATAATCATCTTAAGCTTCCCCCTAATATCAAGAGGACCATATGCCAAACACTGCCTATGGAGCCAGCCTTTCTTAAAGACAGAAAAAGTTAAAAAGACACATGGATGGTTTAGATACCACCTCCACAACTTATTAGTTATATGACCTTGGGCAAGCTCTTCCTCTCTCCAAGTCTCAAGCTGATAATCTATAAAATGGGTGTATTAATATTTGAACTAGCTCCTTCCTGTGGCTGCTGTTAAGCAAAGTGCTTTGTAACTGGGAGCCAGTTTAAGTGGAAGAAAAGAAGAGATAGTGGTGGAGCTCTGGAATGAAAGAACAAAAAAGACAAGAAGGAAGACAAACGGAAAAGAAAGGCATAGGAAAGCTTTCCCTTGACATAATTACCAACTTCTGTAACCACGACTACTAAAATAATCTGGCTTTGATCCATTCCCAGCTATGAAGGCCAAACCTTTAGGACTAGAGGACAATAAAATTGAGTCACAGGATCATGGGCTAGAAGGGATTGGCTAGTTCAGCAGCCTCATTTTATATGTGATGAAACTGAGTCCCAGAAAGAAGAAATAAGAAGCACAGCTGGGACTCTGGCTATAATTTTGTTGTCATTTCAAGAGTTGTCCAACTCTTTGTGACCCCATTTAGGGTTTTCTTGGCAAAGATGCTGGAATCATTTGCCACTTCCTTCTCCAGCTCATTTTACAGATGAGGAAACTGAGGCAAACAGGGTCATGCAGATGGTATGTATCTGAGGCTGGATTTGACCTCAGGTCTTCCTAACTCTAGGCCCAGTATTCTATCCTTCTCCCACTACAACTACCTAGCTGCCCTCACAACAGGCTTTTAAATTTAATCTGCTTGATTGACATTTCCTCAACCACTTAAGTCTAAACAATCCCCAAAACAATAAATCACATCCTGATTTGTAGATATTTGCTAATTTGCTTATTCTGCAAATGCTCACCCTGAATATTTAACTATCGGCTCTGTCTGAACTGGTTCCATGAAGAATCCTGTGTCTCCGCACTGGCAAAGGGTCCAGGACCTAGAATCTGAGAGATGCGCACATGTGTGTGTGTGTGTGTGTGTGTGTGTGTGTGTGTATGTCTGTGTGTGTCTGTGTGTGTCTGTGTGTGTCTGTGTGTGTCTGTGTGCACACTCGGGCGAAGTAGGTAACCACTTGCATGATGACGTTTCTGGAGCTTAGGAAAAGGTTTTCTGTCCCTGAAATAGGAATAATAGCTAGTCTTTATATAGAGCTTTTAAGGTTTGCAAAGTGCTTCATAAATATAATTTTCATTTTATGCTTACAGAACTCTGAACTAGGTGCTAGCCCCTTTTCACAGATGAGGAAACTGAGGCAGATAGAAAAAAGCATGTTGTATTCTTTTTACTTCTGGAGAGCTGGTTGTTAAACATTTACTAGCACACCCGTTTGGTGATACCCATGGATCTCTTCTCAAAAGGATGTTTTTTTAATGTATAAAATAAAATGTATGGGATGCCAAAGGAAACCAAAAGTTAGTGAAAATAAAGATGTCATTTTTCTCTTCCAAGTTCATGGGCTCCCTGAAATTTACAAACTCATTGATGGAAGGGGAGCACAGTCCTCTACACTAAATGAATGTCTAGGGTTCCTTTCTATCTCTCAGCTTATAATCCTATGGTCCTGGCCAGTGAGATCATGATGCCTGCCCTGTAGGGATGACTGTAGGATGAGCCTACGTTATTCCTACAAAAGAAGGGAGGAGGAGCTGATTTCTAAGGTCCTCACCAGGTCTAACATTCTGTGATCTGTACACACTGTGATCACAGTGACCTGGCAGACCAGACTTATCAATGGCACCCACTGAAACCACATTGCCCTGAAACTATGTAGTGCATGACATCCCTGCTCTCATCATTATCTCCTCATGTATCAAGGCAGTGGGGTGCAATGGAGAATATACTAGATCAGGGGAGTGTTAACCTGGGGTCTGTGAACTTCTTTTTTAGCTCTGGAATTGGAGTCAGGAAGACCTAAGTTCAAATGCAGCCTCACACATTACCTAGCTGTGAGACCCTGGGCAGGTCCCTTAATCTCTGTCTGCTTAGGTTCCCTCATCTCTAAAATGGGGGTCGTACTAGCACCTACCTCCCAGGGTTGTTGTGAGGATCAAACAATGTATTTATTAAAGCTCTTAGCATGTAGCATGTACTTTAAAAATACTAGTCATTATTATCGAATATTCTGATAACTCTATTACAACATAATTGATTTCTTTTATAATCCTGTATTTTTATAACATGTATTTTTTTTGGTGGGAGAGGAGGCAATCGGGATTAAATGATTTGTCCAAAGTCGCACAGTTAGTAAGTGTCTGAGCTTGGATTTGAGCTCAGGTCTTCCTAACTGCAGGCCAGTGCTCTATCTAAACAACTTTGGGCTGCTGGTCTGACTCAGTTTCCCCATCCACCAAATGGAGTCAGCCATCTCTGCCTATATCATAGAGGTTTTGAGACAGAACGGTATAGAAATAAGAACACTTGGCTCTGCCACTGGTGACAATTTGTAAATTTTCTAACCTCTCTGAGTGGAGAAATAATTAGGGCAGGGTCACTGGGACTTCACTGATGGGGACCAAAATTTAGAAGGCACCAAAAGTATCTCTCTCTCTTTCCACCCAATGGCTGTTCTCCAGTTGACCTCCCTCTGCTCACCTCAACCCAGATGCACAACCATTGCTGGTACCTGGATCTTAGTGAATATGAGTGTGTGGGGGGGATAATAATAACATTCATGCCAGGCACTGAGCTAAGTGCTTTACAAATGTTATTTCTTTCAATCCTCGCAACGTACCTGGGAGGTAGGTGATATTACAATACCCATTTCACAGACGAGAAGAATGAGGCAAACAGTTGTGAAATGACTTGCAGAAGGGTCACACAGCTAGGAAGTATCTGAGACTGGACTTGAATTTAGGTCTTCCTGACTCCAGGCTCTGAGTTCTGTCCACTGTACCATCTAGCTGCCATAATAAACTGTAAGAAGATCAGAAAAGTAGGAGGGGGCCAAGGAGTGAAATTGTAAGGGGTTATTATGATAATTTAGCCAAATAACCAGGCATCAGGAAACAAGTACCATCAATCAATCAACGAGCATTTGTATTAGAGCAGTATTAAATGCCAGTTTCATGGGTTCTGGATGAAGGAAAATGCTCTCACGCGTTCCCAGTCACCAATGGAGTGAAGCAGGACCACATCCTTGCTCTCATGCTTTCTTAGCATGATGCTTTCAGCAATGCTGTCAGACACCTTCAACGAGGACAAAAGCAGCATTAAGGTCAGGTAAATTATTTACTTGAAAAGGCTACAAGCTAAGACCAAAGTGGAAGGAGAGGTGGTTCGTGACTTTTTGTTCGAAGATGACAGGGCACTCAGTGCAGCCTCTGAGACTGAGACGCAACAAAGTATGGATGGATTCACTGCTGTTAGTGTTAATTTTGGCTTGATGATCAACACCCAGAAAACAGAGGTCCTCCACCAGCTAGCATAGCACCATCCATACATGGAACCATTGGTCATACAGCAAATGGAGACATTGTGAATGTTGCAGATAAGTTTACTTACCTTGGCAGTATACTTTCCAGGGATGTCCACAAAGATGGTGAGGTTGATGCAGACATCACAGAGCCAGCTCATTGTTTGGGAGGCTTCAAAAGAAAGTGAGGAAGAATAGAGGTATTAGGCTGCCTGCCTGCTGGTCTACAGAGCCATTATGCTGGCTTTATTGTT
The DNA here is from genome assembly GCF_011100635.1 of Trichosurus vulpecula. Classification (NCBI taxonomy): domain Eukaryota; kingdom Metazoa; phylum Chordata; class Mammalia; order Diprotodontia; family Phalangeridae; genus Trichosurus; species Trichosurus vulpecula. The sequence continues at coordinate 201,309,782 of NC_050578.1, read as the reverse complement.
GTATGTCTGTAAAACCTGGACAGTCTATCAGGGCCATGACAGAAAACTGAACTGCTTCCACTTGAATTGTCTTAGGAATATTCTGAAGATCACCTGGCCGGATAAGGTATTGGACCCTGAGGTCTTCCACTGAACTGAATTGTCAAGCATTCGGACTCTACTACAAGGAGTGAAACTCCTATGGGCTGGCTACATACGTGAATGCCAAACACATTCTTACCTAAAAGACTGTTTTACAGAGAACTCAAACAAGGCAAGTGCTCACACAGAGGTCAGAAGAAGTGATACAAGGACACTCTCATGGTCTCGCTGAAGAGTTTTAGTATTGGTTGTGAGACGTGGGAGATGCAGGCACAGGACCACCCAGCAGGACATGCCCTCGTCAAAGAAGGCATGAGCTCCATGAGCAAAGCAGAATTGCAGTAGTACCAAGGACACATAAGCTGCCCAGATCCAGAGCCATCCCAAATGTCCTAATGAGCTGCTTGTGCCCAACCTGTGGTGGAGTCTTCTGAACTTGCATTGGACTGATCGGCCACAGCAGAATACAATGCACCCTGACCCCGACATCATGATGTCATTGGTCCTCTCTGAAAATGAAACACAAGTAACATTAAATTCCTAGTATATGCCAGGAGTCGTGCTGGGTTCCAGGGGTACAAAGGCAAAAGCAAAGCAGTCCCTGCCTTCAAGGAGCTTACTTTCTAATGGAGGAGGTGACATGAACAGGTATAAGTATATACAGCCATATGCTGGTCAATGTTTGACTGCCAACTCTCCAGGAAAAAAAAAAACCAAGTGAGTACAAGAGACCTTTATTCTATTTAATCTGCATTTTAACATTTTGCCCCCCATTTTACTAAGTCTAAGCCAGCAACAAAAAATAAATCAAGCTCTCAGAGAGTCCTTTCTGGCTGGTTCGGGCATACCCCTGCATATATATAAAACAGATACAAGGTCACCTTAAGAAGGAGAGGCATTAGCAATTGGGTGGGATCAGAGGAGGCAGAAGACTGTGCTTCAGCTGTTTAGTCTTAAAGAAACCAGGGATTCCAACACTTCAGAGGTGTTTTATAGACCTAGAAGATAGCCAGTCCAAAGTCAAAAAGACAGGAAATTGTCTCTTGTGAGGAAAAGAAGAGCAATGTTCTGGACCATAAAGTGATGAAGGGGAGTGATGGATAAAGTTGCTTAACCCAACTGGGAAAGAGTTTGAAATGCCTCACAGAGCAGCTGATATTACGTGGAAGTAATAGGGAGCCACCGAAGTTTATTGATCAGAGGAATTACATTGTCAGGCCTCAAGAAAATGGCTTTGTCATCTAGTCAGCTACATGAATGTCAGTTTGGAGCAGAGCAAGGGAGATCTGAAGCAGGTAAGAGCAATCTTATGACAGTGGAGAAAGAGCTAGAGCTTCTCCACATCTGCATTTCTTCAAAAGGGTAGAAAGGGTTTACTTTCTCATGCAGAAATATTTTTTTTCAATCCCTTTCCCCTAATAATGGTCTCATGAGTTGGTCACATGGAGAGAAATTAGTCCAATTAAAAAAAGAACACCATCCCTGAAAACTCCACCTCATGCCCAAGAGTTATTTTTAGCATGGGACATGATGACATAAGCTTCAATAACAACGGTATATATTTATAGAGCACCTAGGACTCTGGGTGGTGTATTACAACACTCCTAAGCTTGGGGCTGGTCAGGGGAAACTAGAGAGATCTCAATTAAAGTGGAACTACTTCCTTCTACAAATCATAACTCTCCCTAGGAAATTTCTGCTGAGATGGGAGAGTGGTCAGCAGTCTGTGTGAGGACCTACGCAGCTGGCAGTTTCTATTACCCAAGAGAAAACTTTGGAATTCTAGAACTGGAAAAGGATGTATGAATGGGGGTGGGGGTAGGGGCTGAGATTCCTGTCCTCTGCCCTGCTCCTATTACATCTGGAGAGGCAGCTATGGGAGTAGTAGAAAGGGTCAGGAGAACTGAGTATTCATCAGCTCCACTCTGACTGGCCACTTGACTTTTGGCATGCCACTACAAAAACAACCTCTATGAAAGTCAGTTTCTTCAATCTGTAAAATAGATACATTAATGCTTTCACTTCTTGCACACAAGGTCATTGTGAAGGAAAGCTCTTTGCAAACTTTTGCTAGAGGAAAATAAGTCACTAAATCTGGGATATAACATTTCCCTCCAGGTGCCACATTTTAGAAGGGAAAACTTCTTGCTACAGTGTCTTTGCTATTGATCTTTCTTGCAGAAAGGACTTTAGCTAAGATTTGAAGGAAACCAGGAAGCAGAGATGAAGAAGAAGAGAGTTCTAGGCATGGGCGGGGGGTGGCCAGTGAAAATGCATGATATCTGGAGATTGAGCATCCTGTGTGAGAGACAGCAAGGAGACCACTCTTACAGGTTCAAAGGATATGTGTAAGAGAATAAAAAAACTGGAAAGGTATGAAGGGACCAAATGACGAAGGGTTTAAAAACCAAACAGGATTTTCTATTTGATTCTTGAGTTAATAGGGAGCCACTGAAGTTTATTGAGTAAGAGGGAGGGGATGACATCATTAGACTGGATTAGATCTTAGGAAGATCACTGGAAAGCCTAGAAGAGATCCCAGGACAAAGCCCTGGGAAGAACGCATTCTAAAAGGACAAGAGATAGATGATGATCCAGCAAATGAGACTGAGGAGTGTTCAGACAAGTAGGAGAACCAAGAAACAGCAGTGTCACAGAAGCCAAGGGAAGAAAAAGTATCCGTGATGAATGGTTGGTCAAGAGTATTAGAAGCCTTGTAGATGTCAAGAAGGATGAGAACTGAGAAAGAACCAATGCATTTATCAATTAGATAATCATTTGTAACAATTGAAGAGCAATTTAATCAAATGGTAGTGAAAGAGATTAAGAAGTGAACAGATAGTGAGAAGTTAGAGACAGTCAGATGATTCTATACAGGAGTTTAATGGTAAAAAGAAAAGACACAAGACGAGGGCTAGAAGGGATGGTAGGGTCTAGTGAATGTTTTTCCCTAGGATACAATAGGCCCGAGCATATTTCCAAGACTCATGGGAAAAAGCCAATAGAGAGATAAGTGAAAGAGTTGGTTGTTGGGACAAGGGGAGATAGAGAGAAATGAGATTATAAGCACAGATACAGGGGTTGACCTTGGCAAAGCCAAGTCTTCCTCAGAGACAGGAAAAGGAAGAGGAAATGATGAAGATGTAGAGAGATTTTGACATACAGTGTAGAGAAGAGGAGGGAGCTCAACTCAGATCATTTCTCAGTAAAGTAGGAGACAAGGATAGCTCCCAAGAAAAAGGTATTAATGGAGTCATTGTGGGTTGGAGAAAGAAATGATTGAATTTAACAACCAGTAAAGGGAATGAGCTAGAGCACAAATCAAAGAAGAATAAAGAGTTTTCTTTTTCCGCGCAACATTAAAAGAACAATTGAGATTATAATGTTCCTAATTGGCACTGAAGTCTGCCTTCCTCCATTGGAGATAGATAATCAGGAGTGCAAGCAGAGAAGGCAGAGTGATATTATTTGAGGACCATCAGGACTAAAACAATGGTGGGATGAAGGTTCAGGATACTTCAATAATTAAAAGATCTTTGTACTGCCTTGGGCAGTTCCAACCTGACAAATCCTAACCCCTCGAGCCCTTAGTACATGGTCTTCCAGAAGCTTAAAAATCTATTTAATAGCAAGCATAGGCATGCAGAAAGCACAGGCCAGTGACCTAGTTCATACAATTCGCCCACACTCAATATACATGCAAACACCAATAAGGGTTATACACATCTGTATTGGGTGTTGATGTGGCATTGGAGAGATAAGATACGTGAAGAAGGGAAATATGTGATAGTACACATTTCTACCACTAATATCCTCATTCAATAATTCATGGTATAGAGACAATACCAGGTTTTAGAGGAGGGCATGTCCACCTATGGAATGTCCTGCCAAATGGAAAAGACTTCAATCCTGGCAATGGACTGAGTCTGTCACCTGAAGCCCAGTCTAGCTACCTTTGGAGAGGCTCATGACCTCTTCACCAGGTTGGCCAACAGGTAAGAATTTTCTCTTTTTTGGCTACAATAATTCATGAAACCGTCTAAGGCAGGTTTGTGCTGGTGGAAAAAGCCCCCACAAGGAATGAAACCATGAATCTTTGGAAAAAAATGTATATTGAAGTAGGAAAATCTGTGGCCCAGATGGTTTGGTATAAGAGCTGAAAAGAAAGAGATCTATGTAGGTTGCAGAAAGTTTGAACTGAGCCTTGAAAAACCATCCAGAATATGACTAGGCAGCAGGGAGGGCATTCTGGTCTGGGAGAAAGCAATAAACATTTGTCCCCTAGTAGCTGGCAGAAAACTCATCACTCATAAAGAGAATATGATATTCAACTTTGGAAAACATATTGTTTTCATCCCTAATTTATTTTTTAAAAAGGATGACTAAGAATTATTCAAAATTAGATTTTAACAAGAAAGAAACTAATAACATTTCATTGGGATTTTTTATGGCCACATTATTAACAAGTGTTAGTGACTTGTTTAAAGAGACTCTGTCCTATTATATAACATCTCGAATGACTGAAAAGCATAAAAACCCAGTGAAGGTGGTGAGGCTTTCTTTTAGGCATTTACGTACACATGTATAGACATACATATAGGCCTAAACATATGTACATACATGTATACATATGCCTAAATGTATGTGCGTATATATATATTCACATTCACACATATTATATATGTATATATTCTTGCTTATTCTAGATAGGTTTACATGACTTTTATATTTTAAAAAGATTCCAAATCTTCTCAGAGTTGATGAATATGTTGAAAAAGCAGCTTAGGTTGGCTTGGATCCAGCTTCTTTGTAAACTCATCCAATGCAGCTTATTTCCTGCATATATTTGGACCCCAGGTCTAAATCAGAAGTTCTAAATCTGAGGTCTGTGGATAGATTTCAGGGAGTCTAAGAACTGGGATGGGAGAAAGTCACATCTTTATTTCAATATGATTTGTTTCCTTTGTAGTCTTCTGCATCTTATTTTACATATTTAAAAAACAGTCTGAGAATAGGCTTCACCCAACTGCTAAAGTGGTCCATGTCATAAAGAGGGGAGGAACTCGAGCTCTAAGTAGTCTTCCCATAATTGCATTCAAGTCTAATTTGATTCAACTGCATTTTAAAACTCCCAGAAAGACTCATTAATCATCATTATTAAAGACTAATGATTCAGGTGAGGGTTTTTTTAAGAAATGGGTCTTGGAGACTGCCTCTTCAAGTGTCTGGCCATGAGCTGACTCACTATTAAAAGCAATAGTAGTAACCATTCACACACATTATAGAGCATTTTAATGGTTTGCAAAGTACTTTTACATCTATTCTATCCTTTTGATTTGTAAAATAACCCACGGGGAGGGGGAGGGGGAGGGCAAGGATTATTCCTCTGTTTTTATTTTTTGGTAGATGAGGAAATTAGTATAGTGGGAAAGGGCACCATATTTGGCTTCAGAGATTTGGATACAATTCTCGGCCCTGCTACTTATTTCCTATTTTACCTAAAACAAGTCATTTTTCCTCCTTGAGCCCCCGTTTCCTGATATATAAAGTGGGAAGGCTGAACTAGTAAGCACCTTGCTGTTCTAAATTCTGTGATCAGGAAGCGCCAGTGAATCTTGGTGAAGCCAGTGGACTTTGGACCTGAGCCCAGCTCTTGTTTCAGACACTTGATTGGCTGTGTGACACGGCAAGTTCACTTAATCTATCTCAGCCTCAGTTTCTTCATCTGCAATATGGGGATTATAATTGCACGTACCTCAAAGGGTTATTGTGAGGACTGAGTGAAATTAAATATGTGAAGAGCTTTGCAAACTAAAGCACTCTATAAATGCTAGCTATTTTTATTATCTTATGTCATTCAGAGAGATTGAAGAAGTTGTCCAAAACCACAAAGTAGGAGAAAGAGAAGCAAGTCCTTCCGTCTTGACTGCTTTTTTCATTACGTTACATTACTTTCCAAAAGATAACGGCTTGCAGTCATCATTGTTGTGTGGGTCACACTGAAGAATTGTCTTTTCTAAATGCTAGATTTCAAAACATTTCTTCTTTCCTTTTATAATTAGGAATATAGCTTTCTTCCCTTTCTTACTTCCTCCCTCCCCTGCTTCTTTCCTTTCTCCCTTCCTTCCTTCTTTCCTTCCTTCCTTCCTTCCTTCCTCCCTTGCTACCTTCCTCTATTCCTTCCTCCTTTGCTTCCTTCCCTTCTTTCTTCCTTCCTTCTTCCCTCCTTTGTTTCTTTCCTTTCTTATTTCCTTACTTCCTCCCTTGCTTCCTTTTTTCCTTCCTCCCTCCCTCCCTTCCTTGCTCCCTTGCTACCTCCCTCTATTCCTTCCTCCCTTGCTTCCTTCCCTTCTTTCTTTCTTCCTTCCTCCCTTGATTCCTTCCTTTCTTCTTTTCTTTCTTCCTTCTTTCCTTCCTTGCTTCTTTTCTTCTTCCCTCCCTCCCTCCCTTCCTTCATCCCTTGCTTTCTTCCCTTCTCCCTTCTTTCCTTCTTTCCTTCCTTCCTTCCTTCCTTCCTTCCTTTCTCTCTTTCTTCCTTCCTCCCTCCCTTGTTTTCTTCCTTTCTTATTTCCTTCCTTCCTTCCTCCCTCCCTTCCTTTCTTCCTTTCTTTCTCCCCTCCTCCCTTGCTTCCTTCTTTTCTTTCTCTTTGTTTCTTTCTTTCTTCCTTCCTTCCTCTGTCCCTTGTTTCCTTCCTTCCTTCCTTCTTTTGTCCTTTGCTTACTTCCTTTCTTCCTTTCCCTCACAATAAATTGTCCACAAATTAAAAAACAAAAAAAAATTTAAGGGAAGAGAATTTGAATTTAGCAAGTGGTAGCAGAACTAAGACTTAGGAAGCCTGGGTCAGGTTCTAGTCCCAGCTCTTCTGCCAATTCAATCTTTTATCTTGGGGAAGCCACTCTCTCTATCTGGGCCTCACTCAGTTTCTTCACCTGTAAAATGAAGACATTTTATTAGATGATCTCCAAAGTACCTTTCAGCTCTAATGTTATGTGATTAATAAATTCTCTTCCATTCCCAACTAGATTGATCTTGTGAACTGGAGCACAATCAATGGAATATTGTCATAAGTACAGGACCTCTCATAAAGAGTCCTAGGGAATTTTACTCATGAAAGTAAGCTTATTTATCATCTGCAATTCCATTTTGGCCTGTACAGAAGACCATTGGACTCAGGCCCATTCTGGTCCCCTGATCTTTGATTTTTATGGATTTGTAGACTCCTAAAATGTCAGAATTAGAAAGAACCTTAAAGAAAATCCAGTCCAGATTCTTTGATTTGACACATAGGGACGCTGACACCCAGAAAAGAGAAGCAATTTGGCCAGTGTTATATAGCTAGTAAATAGCAAAGCTGAGCTTGAACCTAGTCTTCTGGAAGAGCGAAGGACTATATACCTAGCCAAGCAAACACAATATAACCAAAGAAATTAATAAAAACCATCCTTCAAAATACTAAAATCAATAAAAAGTTCAGGACATCCTACTAGGTTTCCAAAAAGGAGTTCTAGTCTGTCTTCTAGTCTAGTCTTCAAGATCCATTTCCAGGCTTATGCCATATTATGCACTTCCTAAATACACTGTTTTGGCCAAATGGAGTTATTCTCCATTCCCTTTCTCATGCTACCTTCTCCAGTCTGCAGGCCTCCATTCACATTATTCCTCACAACTGGACCAGACATCCTTTAGCACTACCAAGTGCATCCCTTTTAGCAAAAGCTCTTCCTTTCCTAAAAGGCCTAACTCAAGCACCAGCTTTCCCTGACTGTCCTCTGCCTTTCTCCCTCTTCAGAGGAAAGTAATCTCTCCTTCTAATTTCTTATCAGCTTTTGCCTGATCAGGTAGGTGGCACAGTGGATAAAATGTGGGGCCTGGAGTAAGGAAAACCTGAGCTCAATCTAGCTTCAGACACTTACTAGCCGTGTGACCCTGGGCAAGTCACGTAACCCTGTTTTCCTCAGTTTCTTCATCTATAAAATGAACTGGAGAAGGAAATGGCAAACCATGCCAGTATCTTTGCCAAGAAAACTCCCAATGGTGTCACAAAGAGTTGGATGTGATTGAACAATAGTACTAACAGGCCCTAAGCAATTCAGCAGGCATTGATTTCTGCTTTGTGGAATGTAAGTTCCTCGAGGGCAGGAATGGTTTTATTTTTGCACATACATCCCCAGCATCTAGCCCAGTGCCCAGCCCATAGTAAGTACTTAATAAATATTTGTTCAGTTGTTAAGTAAATATGAACTGCCTTAAAGTATTAGCATCTTTAAATGACAGTGATTCTCACATCATTCTCCTTCTCCCCCCCCCACCCCACAATAGTTTGAAGCCTTGACTGCAGGATCAGTGCCAGGACTACTTTTATATCCCCAGTACTAAGCACAGGGTCTTACATACAGCAGGCACTCAATCAGTGCTTTTGACATTAAAAGGCCATGCTCCTCTCCCCAGTCAGAACTGGGAAGCTCTACGCCAGACTACAACAGTGTGTTTGGCTGGACATGGCAGCTGGACTCCAGTTGGACAGCAGATGGTGTCATTCCTTAATTCTAACCATGGATCCCAGATGAGGAAAAAGAAAAAGGAAGGAAAGAAGGAAGAGAGAGACAGAGACAGAGAGAGAAGAAAAGAAAGAAAGGAAGAAAGAAAGAAAAGCTTTAAGCAGTTTCTGAACTCTTCCCATTTGTGTTTAACCTCATTAAACAATGAAAATGAATAATCCCCAGATCAGAAAATAAAATTAAAGTGTTTGTTTTTGGATCCCATCATATCCTCCACAGTGAGCTCAGTACCATAGTCTCTTAACAAGGAAAAACAGAAACCACATAGGCAGTTCTTAGAGGGACATAGCAAAACTTTAGCATCTAGTGTTTCCCACTTCGCATTTTGGGACACTTGTATTTAATTTCCCAACATCCCTAGTCAATACATCTTTGCAATATCATTGCTTTAATTCAAGTTCTGACACTAGCCAGCTGTTTGACCTTTTGCAAATCACTCAACTTCACTGACTCATTTCCTCATCTGTAAAATGGAAATAATCAGATTTGTACTACTCACCTTGGGGCTTTGTGAAGAAAAAAATTTTGTAAGTTTCAAAGCACAATATAAATGCAATTATCATCATTATTGTTATGAGACATTGAAGCATGAATATACACATCTATCCAGAAACAGCCATTCTTTTAAAACTCTATTTTCATTTGTAAAATGTGTGCTTAATGTAAATAAGTGCATGGTGAATGCAGTTTGTAACCGAACTGTTGTCCATTCTTGTATGTTAGACAACAAGCTAAGTGAAGGGCTCATCTTCTCCAACTAGTACTTAAATCCCTACTTTGGGCCTGAGGTTGAATGGAGAAAACACTATTGTAAGCTAAAAACTGCTGATGATTGGGTTGTTCTAGTAATACTGGTCCTTGACCCCACCACTGAAGGTTGCGGAAATCAGTTTACTTACCTGCCTATGTCATAGGCTTATGAAAAGCAATGTATTCCGTAAACTCTAGGCCAATATGAATAATGAGGAAGAGAAAGAAGAGGATGGATTGATGTATTCAGATCTCATGATGAAGAGGTTAAAAACTGATATAAATATTTTTGACCCAAATATTCCTCTGCAGAGCAACATAGCCAAGTCTGACCATAGGTGCACACTCTGGACTTACCGAATGTCACTAATAATTGTTGACATCCAGATAGCTTATGAAAGCACTTAATGTACATCTGAGGAAAGAACCAAAAGACCCTCCATGGGCAACATCCACATGAACTCAACCAACAACATGTTGGCCAGATAGTGCTGAGTAAATGGCTGTGTCGTTGAATCATGTTAAAGGAACAGAGGGTTTTATGATCATGATATGAAGCTGTCATTGCTGGCAGAAATTGCAGAAAAGTCAGCCTTAAGGAGTTCATACTTATTGACCAATGCAAAATTTGCAAGGAAATGATGTAAGTTGCGCAACACCAGAGATTGCAAAAATTTTCACACTTACTGAATACCAACAAAGATGCAACCTTGTGGCTAAAACTATCCTTTATAAATTCACAAATGACAAATCCCCATTCTACAAACACCAAACCTAAAATATCATTGAGAATTCAACAAACTATTGGAATTCAAGCGTCACCACAGACAACAATGTTGCCTTCGTACACCTGGTTATGATATCTATGCATAAAAATTTAAGAAGAGCATTTTCTATAAATGTTGCTACATTAGATGTTTATAACTTCTAAATTATGCAGAATGAAAAGTTTTCAAAATATAGGATGAAGTATATATCCTCCCTATCCTTGTCTGCTACTGGAGTTGGCTTGAAGTTTTTTGTTTTGTTTTTGTTTTTTTGGTGAGACTACCAAGGATGAGCTTACATTACCACACTTTGATTCAGTTACCAAAAAGCAAGTTTTGTTTCCATCTGTGCAATAGTGCACATCACTTTAAACATAAGAACACAGTAAGATAGTGACTTTTCCTAGAATCATTTCTGTCTGAACTCCATTGAATGTGAAATAAACATGAAATAATATGAAAATGAAACGGCAGCGACACAATAGCACCTTAGTGTAGTGGGTTTAGGGCTGGCCTTGGAGTCAGAAAAACCTAACAACAAATCCCGGCTCTGATAAAAGATGTTTAATTATGGCCATATCATTTAATTTCTGTGAGCCTGTTTCTTCATCCTTAAAGACAAAAAGAAGAATTAGATCCGCAATGTCTACTTCACTGAGTTATTATAAGGTTCGAATGAAGAAATGACATATCCCATCCCATTACATATATTTACAATATGTTTACATATATTTACAATATATGTAAAATCCCTTACAAGCTTTAAAGTGTTCTATAGCCATCAATTGCAGAATGGCTGAACAAGATGTGGTATGTGATTGTGATAGAATACTATTGTGCTGTAAGAAATGATGAGCAGGCGGACTTCAGAAAAACCTGGAAAGACTTACATGAACAGATGCTGAGTGAAGTGAGCAGAAATTGAACATTGTATACAGTTACAGCAACATTGTGCGATGATCAACTTTGATAGACTTGGCTATTCTTAGCAATACAAGGATACAAGACAATTCCAAAGGACTTAGGATGAAAAAATCCTATCCATATCCAGAGAAAAACTGATGGAGTCTGAATAAAGATTGATGCATACTATTTTTTGCTTTATTTTTTTCATGTTTTTTTATTTGATGTTTCTTCTTTTACAACATGACTAATAGAGAAATATGTTTTATATGACTGAACATATATAACCTGTATCAAATTGCTTGCCATCTTAGGAAGGGGGGAGGTGAAGGAGGGAGGAAGAAATTTTGAAACTCAAAAAAATTTTAAATGAATGTTAAAAATTATCTTTACATGTAATTGGGAAAGAACAAAATACTATTTTAAAATAAATAAATAGTTACATAAATGTCAGCTATCATTATCATAGGATCAGAAGGGCCCTCAGAGGAATCCAGTCTAATCCTCCATTTTAGAGACTAGTTCATTGAGGTCAGTGGAGGCTAAATGGCTTGCCCAAGGTCACATAGATATAAGATACTGGAGGTGGAATCTGAATCCAGGTCTTCTGATTCCAGGGTCAGGGATCTTTCCATTGAGCCATACAGCCTCCTCCAAAATACAACAGTGGTAAATGAAAGCATCTTTCCTTCCTGGGTCTGTTTCTTATTTGCACAATGAGAGAGTGGAATTGACCAGTATCTAAAGTCCCTTTCAGTATCTAGTATCTGTTGAATCTAGGTGAGATATTTCCATATAAGGATTTGTTGTGTGTGTGATCCTTTTGTTTTAATAACACAAAGCAATTGTTTTATTTGAATTACAAATTAGTGAAAAAATTCTTCAAAACAAGTAGAGGAGTGCCTTTTCCTAGACTAAACAATTCCCATGGTCCCTTCCAGCTCAGAAATTCTACAACTTTATTGAACCAGTAACATTTATTTCTACTTCACAAAAGTACTTTTTACTGTTATTTTCAGAGCTGTACAATGAAGGACTTCAATGGTATTTGTTGATATGATTTGACTTGACTTTAGTTAGCCTTTCTGACTTTTCCCTAGGAGAGCAATCTATCAAATTAACACCAGTAACAGCTGACTTCTGAACATTAAATAAAAAAAAACCAGTCCAGAAGACTTAGTTCCTGGCCACCAGTACAACCATTTTAGAGCTGGAAGAGAACCTGGAGATATATTTCATTTTACACACAAGAAAAATGAAATCCAGAAAAGTTGAATGATTTTCCCCAAAGTCAGACAGAGTGAGAGCCCAGGTTGTAACTCAAATAACAGAGTCTCAGTCTAATGATCTTTCTACTGAGTCATGACAAATTTTGATTTCTTTGTATACCTTAGAGTATAAATGTTTGCTCTTATTTTTTTTTCTTATTTCAAGGGGGATTTCTTTGGGAAACCTTCTAAGAATGCCTGCCCCCCTCCCCAGTATTTGGTTAATTGATAATAAAATGTCCTCATCAAAGTAAGAAGGAAGGACCAAGTATGCTTAATCACCTACTGTGTGCCAGGCACTGTACTCATTGCTTTACAAATATTTTCTGTTTTGATCTTCATCCTGAGATTAGGTGTTATTATTATCCCCATTTCGCAGATGAGAAAACTGAGACAGATAGTGGTGGACTGATTTGTCCAGGGTCAAGCAACTAGTATCTGAGCCCTGCAATTGAACTGGGGTCTTCCTGACCTCAGGCCCAACTCTAATCACTGCATCATGCAGCTACCTCTGATAGATAGATCATAGCTTGGAGAACCCAAAGGCATACAGAAAGACATGAATGAGTTTTGAATGTCATACCAGGAAACTGGAAGTAAAGGAAGTAAAAGAAGGACAAGAAAGAGTAGTAGGAGTGGGTTGGAAAAACATTCTAACTAAGCACGAGGAGACCTGGGTCTGGTCCTGGATCTACCATCAGTTAGCTGTGTGCCCTTCAGGCAAGTGACTCGTCCTTAGTTTTCCCATCTCTGAAAAGAGGAACTAGGTGAGCACCGAGCATTGTCATAGATTTAGATCTGGAAGGGACCTTGAGGTAGTTATCTAGTGCCACGCCCCCCACCCCCTTCTCATTTTACAGAGGAAGTAATTGGACCCCGACGAGATTCAGTGACCAGATTTGACCAAGGTCCAAGAACGGAAGCTACGTTTTCTGCCTCCAGACTTGCACTCTCCTACACGTGAATCTCTCCAGTTGGATGTACAAGATGCACTCACTAATGACAGCAAAGTTGCTTTTCTCCTTTCGTCTTCCTTTCCCCTGCCCAAGCAGCTGGTGAGATGAGAGTTCTTGAATGCCACCAGTCCCCTTTCCAACTCTCCCGCGGGAGCATTGATGGACAGATCTGTGTTAGGGTGTATAAACCGCTGGAGTCAGTGGGCAATAGGTGGGCTTGCCTTTACTCCATTACCACCATCCATAAACTGTAAACGAGCCTAGAAGTCAGTCGGCACTTGGGGATCACTTTCCCGAACACTTCAAAGCCCTTTCACGTCGAGAAAGAAGCCGCTGTCCGGGCTCGCCGAGACCTTGATTTATTGCCCTTCGGGGTTGGGGGGAGGTGGTGGTGGGGACTTGCAGGGAGGCTCAGGGAACCGAGCTCCGTCGAGAGACCAGTCCTTCTAATCTGTATTTTACAAGAAACGGATGTGCTAAGGGAAACAGAAAGCGGACGGGCTTCTGGTTACATTTTCAGCCTGATTTATGGGGTAGTAAAGTTCTCCCGAGATCAAGTGTCTCTCGGCCCTAGCAGCCCCTACCGTCTCGTCCCGCTGCGCTTACAGCGAAGAGAGGTACCAACTTCCCAAATAGACCCTGCCTTCCAAACCGCCCCTGCTACGCTTGACAAGGAAGACCCCAAGCCTGGGCGTCCAGGAACAGGAAAGGAAGTGCCTGGGAATGGGCCCAAACCGCTCAGAGGCGGTGTGGAAGTGGAGAGCGCAGAAGTGGTGAAGGACTGGATTCGAATTCAGGTTCTGCTGCTTGCCAGTGGTGTGAATTGTACATGTTACTTCTCCCCTTTCCACCCTCGTTTCCTCAGCTGAAGAACAAGGAAAATGCTATTTACCCCACAAGTTGGTTTTCAGGAAATGAAAACTGTCATTAGGAATGGAAAGAGAAGTTCACTAGTCCAGTTCACCCATTCGTTTTACAGGCGAGAAAACTGAGCCGTAAGAAAAGGAAGTGACTTAACTAAGGCCATATGGGCTAGTTGGTAGCAAAGCCTGGAAAAGAACCGGGCTTTTGCTTGTTGCCCGGTCTGGTGCTCTTACCATGCTTGCATTTAACTGTGTGACCTTGGGAAGGATTTGGCTCCCCTGGGCCTCAGTGTCCTCATCTCTAAAATGGGGATAAATGATACCGGCGCTGCGGACCTCCTAGGGTAGTTGTGAGGAAGAAACGGGATAAATATGGACGGGAAAGCTTTTGCAGGCTGTGCAGTTGTCCGCGGTTCCGGGAGCTCACAGCTGGCCCACATATGGAGCTCCGTCCGGGAGCTGTGCTGGGTGTCGATGGAGAGGGAGGTGACAGACTCAATGCTGAAGTTGGGAGGTTGGGTTTGCGGTAGCAGGGCCGTAGCAGGAGATTGGCCGGGGCCGGCCTCCTCCCCAGCTGTTACTTCATCCGATTGCGCCCGATGGCTTTGGGGCTGGTGATGAAGATGGGCCTGGGAGCTTGAGCTGAGCTAGAAAGCGCCGAGGGTGAGCTGGAGATGCTCAAGGACCTGGGGTCGGGGTGACGGGAGGCAGAGCCTGGAGACCCCGCCTGACCTCGAATTAAAATGAAGCTGGGGACTCAGGACTGAGAGTTAGCTCGAGACCCGAGGAAAAGGGTCAAACCCTATTTTCGGATTGAGCGTTGCTCACTCAAGACACTTTGTTGGGAAGGAATGGGAGGATATGTGGACAAACAGCCTCACTCTGCAGATTCACATCATAATTCCAGGACTAGAAAAGATGTTAGAGATCATGACTAACAGGATGCCATTGGGTTCATCCCCATAGGGTGCAAGCCAATTGCAAGGGCAAGGACAGTTTGGACTTTTTTTTTTTGGTCCCTCACCTTCCACACTAGGATAAATGCTTGTTAATGAAACAATCTGGTACAATCTGTTTTTATAGAAGGCCTAGGAAGATTGTTCAACCTCACTGCCAGGAGTGAGTCAGCAATTGAGCTGGAATTTGAACCTGCGTCCACTATGCCCCTCATCTCGGGGATTTAAAAGAGTGAAATGGGATGCTCGGGGAGAGAGAGAATTCCTTCAACTCTCTCAGTATTTCATATATTCCTCCTAAGCAGGGGATCTGGGCTGTAATTATGTGACCACAAAAAAAAAAACCTTTAATTCACTTAAGCTAAAAATGGTGGGGTGTATAGAAAAAAGACCCCAACAAGGAGTCTTTCCACCAAGCAACTTGGGTTCCAGTCTAGCCCTATTACTTCCTGGCCAAGTAACCCTGGCTTTGTCTCTTTAAATCTTTAAATGGAAAAACACTTATCTATAAAATGAAGAAGTTAGACTAAATAACTTTCCAGGTTCCTTCTGATCTTCTCATGGAAGAGCCATCTCTCCCCCAGATCTATAGTCTGCACATCCCCCCTCCCTACTACTCCTATACCAAGATCTAGTAGAGTTTCATCACAGTTTTCATAGGACACTTATCCCTGAGAGTATTTCTTGAGATTTTATGAACCTACCAGTATTCTGGTGAGAAAAGAACTGGACCTCTCCTTGAAGGCTTTACCTTTGCCCTCTGACCAAAATCATCTGATATAGTCATACATTGGAAAATCCAGTCTTACAGATCTGTTTTATCTGCATGATAGAATCATAAACGATGAGAGCTTGGAGTGACCTTAGAGCATAAAAGGCTAGAATCTAGAAGGGACTTCGAGAAGAGAATGCAAAATATTAGAACTGAAAGGGGCTTTACCACATAGAATATTACCACTAAAAAGGAACTTCTGGACTTAAAACTGTCCAAGGGACCTCAGAACATTAAATATTAAAGCTAGATGTGATCTCTCCTCTTGCCCCTTAAACTCTCCTTTTAAAGATGAGGAAGCTGAGGTCCAAAAAAGGGAAGGGATGTGTGCTCCTCAATGAGGAATCTCCCTCATCAAACACTTTTTGGAACTGTTGTGTGCAATGCTAGTGCTGGTGCAACTCCATGAAATGAGATTGTTTTTAATTGTCAGGTTTCCTGACTGAAAAGAACAAAACAATTTTGACAAAAGTAACCCCAAAGTTCTTTCCTGCCCCATCCAACTCCCTATATATAATTCTCTAAATGTCTTTGGTCACACTTTTTTTAATTAAAATGCCTGATTTAATTATTTTTCAATTGGTCAATATGCATATAATAAGCTACCTGATGTAGAGGAAGGAGCCATTTACTAAACGTTAGGAGACCTGAGCTCTATTCCTTGCTGGGGACAGTAGCTGTATGCCTGTAGAAAATCATTGCATCTCTCTAAGTCTCAGTTTCCACAATTCTAAAGTAGGGACAATAATAATTTGGTTTGCAAAGCTCACAAGAGCCTTGGGGAGTAATTAGTTTTGTAAACTATAAAAGTGCTTCATAACTAATAATCACAATAACAGCTGACATATATGTGTACATATGTGCATGTATATACGTAAACTTCATGGTTTACCAACATAAATTATCTCATTTGAGCTTCACAGACAGAGGGTGTTAGGTAGTAAAGTTGTTATGATCATAATTTTGCAAGTGAAGAAGCTATTTTTATGTATTAAAATATTCTTATTAGCAGTAAGTTCCTAAAAGGCACAAAGCAGCTTGTGATGTGGGGAGTGTCGCAACAGGTAAGAGCCCATCTCTGCCCTCCAGGAATCCAGAAAGCTATATAGTTCCAACCAAAATATTTCTGCCCCTTGGGAAACTTTCTCCCTCCTATAGAATAGCCATGGCTGAGTACTGTCTCAAGGTACGTTGGGCCTTCTTCCTGGAAGCATTTGCTAGCAGGATATCTGACATCTACAAATGTCTGCCAGCTCAGTTGATAAATGGTACTTGGGCATCATAGGGCGCCCAGGGAGAGATCCCTGAAACTCTGAGGAGTTGGGGATCTCTTTTGCCTAGCCTAAGACTGATTTATCCAAAGTGTGAATAATAATATCACCCCTGGGAAGGAAAGGGTGATGGCTCTTTTGAAATGAAATGAGAGTGAACAGATTTGGTTGTGCTTAGGGCCAACAAGGGGCTTTTCCCAAGGTGGGATAACTCATCAAATACAAATTCAGAATTATAAATTCGTTGAATTTATGTATGAGTTCAATGGACTGATTTAAGATTGCCTTGATCACAGGCACCTCCCTCTATACTTTTGTATATCAAGTGTATATGGTGTTTCACTTGAGGGTCCCAACAGAGCTCCCTAAGAGCTACAGAAGATAGGTATTTGTTATCCCCACTCACTGACAAAAAAAAAAAAAAAACCCAACAACTGAGACTTGAGACTTTGCCCCTGGGTGACACGTTGCATGAGAATTAGGATCTGAACCTGATCTACCCAGATTTTCCTGTAGAATCAGGCATTCTTTCTCCTATCCTATTCAGACTCTCATGTTAGATTTCCTAATCCTCGTATCATAGATCTAGAGCTGGAAAGGATCTCAGATGGTCCTTTCCTTTTACAGATGAAGAAACTGAGACCCAAAGAAGTTAAATAATTTGCCCAATAAAATAATTAAGCAACAAACATTTATTAATTGTCTATTATGTGTCAGGGACTATACTAGATGCTTAGGGATGCAGGTACAAAGGATAAAGCAGTGGCTGATCTAAATGAGCTTGCATTCTAATGCTGGACCACAAGTACATGTAGAAGTATTTGGAGAATAAATATAAAGTAATGCAAAGTAATTAAATATAAGATAGTTAGGGAGTGAGGACACTGTAGTTGGGACTTCATATAGAAGGTGGTCTTTGAGCTCAATCTAGAAGAAAGGGATTCTGTGAGGCAGAGATGTGGAAGGAGTGAATTGCAGGCTTGTCAGAAAGCCAGTGCAAAAGCATAGAAAGGGGACATAGGGTATGGCTGGAATGCAGAGTGCGGGAGGCAGATTAATGCACAATGAGTGGATCTGGAAAGATGGGCTAAGATCAGATTGTGGTGGGCTTTAAATGATAGCATTTAAAGCTTCTAGGTGGCATAGGGGAGTTGGAGTTATGAAAATTTAAGCTCTAATTCTCCCTCACTTATATGTGTTATACTGGATAAGTCACTTAACCTTTCTGAAACTTAGTTTCCCCATTTGTAAAATGAGGTTAATATTAGCACCGTCCTCCCAGAGATGTTGTGGGGATATGAAATAACAAGCAAAGTTCTTTTAAAATCATAAAGTGCTACGGAGAGCCAACCATTTTTGTAGCACTTTTAAGAGCTTACAGAAAACTTTGATCACCAAGGCCCAGAGACAAAATGACCTTCTTGAAGTCACACAGCTTGGGAGTAGTAGATACAGGTTCTTCTGACTCCAAATCCATGCTCTTTTTCCTACATTAGACTGCCTCTACCTGTAGCCTGTAGAAATTGTCAGCCAAAAGAACTCAATACTAATGCTTTTAGAATTGTCCAGTACCCTGGCCTTAGAATCTTTACATGTACACACCTATTTCTCATTCTTAAAATTCAACTCATATTGGTCCTTAACGCCAGAAAAAAAAAATGCCCCAGCTCTGTCTACTGAGACTCTTGGCCAGTCCCTCTCTGTGGGCCTTGACTCCAGGGTGGATTCTTTGAAAGAGGTCTAGGCATAAAGTCAAGCTCCAATGGTCCCTGATTTCATTTGCCTCTCAGCACCCCCGTAGCAGATCTCTAAGAGCTCTTCTGGAATTTGTGGACCCTTGGTAAAGGTTGGTGGATGGATTGCATGCCTCTAGGCACCATTTGAAAAGCAGCCCTCGATTTATGGAATGCTCTAACCAGAGAGAACCTCAGAACTCAATGGCAGAACCTCAAAGGACCTTAGAACACAGAATGTTAGAGTTGGGTGGGACCTTAGAGATCCTTTAGCCCACTCACCTCGTTTTAGAGAGGATAAGACTTAGACCCAATGGAAGGAAGTGACTTCAAGCTAGTGACATAGTCTCAAACCCAGGACAGCTTACTCCCAGTCCAGAGTTCTTCCGACTAAATTCTCTGCCCTGGGAATTTGGAGAAGATCAAAGGCCCAAAAGCTGCTTCTCAGCACAGGAAAGATCCAATTGCACTGACCTGATAATCTTGGCCCTGTTTTGCATTAAGGACTCAGTAGTGAGAGAGGGCAGCTAGGGTTTTCTGAAATGTTTTGAAGCTTCTCACTGCTGGAATTCTTGTCGCTTTGCAAATAAAGGGGTGGGGTGGGAGGGAACCTCCACCGCCGCTCTCACCGGGCAACTAAGCTGAGAAATAAAGAAGCAAGCCAGTGATTTTGGTGTGGGGGAGCCAAGATTTCCCTTCTGCAGTGATTACTGAAAGAAAAGTGGAGCAAGAGAATCCGATTCGAGTGCCCGTTCTTCTACTAATTCTTTGTGACCTCAGGCAAATCACTTCCACTCTCTCGGTCTCAGTTTCCACATCTATCAAAATTAAGGAATTGGACTAGATGGCCTTCCTCTGCTTACATGGTATGGTTAGAAGAGAAAGACAGATAATAAAATAGGGAATTTGAAATATTCATCAGATGAAATTTGGTGTTCATTTTAAAAATGTCAGAACTAAATTTAAAAATCAAGAGACTGGTGTTTGGAAAGGCCTGAAATTCAGTCCGGAATATTTTAAAAGACAATAGGAGCAAGACGACGGCCTGAAGTAGCTCCTAGAAAAGTGATCTCCAATTTCATTCTAGATAGAGTGTGGCCCTAAAGACCTCCTCTGTGAGAGAAAAGTGGGAGTGGACTAGGTAATTGCTAAAGTGTCTTCCAGCCCTACTGTTCTAGGTTCTAAGTTCCCTTGGAGCTCTGACCTTGTTTTCTATGTAGTAAATCTTCTTTAGCTTACGTTATGCCACCTAAGACTTCACTTTTACCTCGGTCTTTCCCGCATGCGCTTTAACACCCCACCCACCTCGACTTCAGGCAAGCAAAGAAAAAACTTGCCAGCCCCACCCAATATTCGCCTTCGGGTCTAAAATTTTAGGACACTGCCGGATCCCTACAACTGACCTCCGGCAAGTTATGATACTTAGGAAGAATTCCTCAAATTCTCGATTAGCTTCTCGAAAACATAAAAAGCTCCCTGGAAATTCTTCCTTTTCTGGAGGGGGACAGTTTCCCAAGGCGTTTGCTTATTCCTCACTGATCCTTTCGAGTGTCCCAAAATACCATCATCCTCCTTTCGCTTTTTCTCTGGTTTCTCTGAATCGCAACCCCCAAATGATCAAGCAAGAATTATCCAGAGATCTGCGATCCGCCTGACAAATATGACTTACTCCTTTCACTCACAGTTAGCCCGAGACTTCTCCGAGGGCAAAAGCTGGTTGGAAAGGTTAGTTAACTTACTCCATCCACGCTTGTAGTTTAGGAGACACGTCATCTGCTGCAGATCAGTCGACCCGACATTTTCAATGTCCAGGTGAGGAATAAAGTGCTTAATGATTTGACAAAATAAGGAAGAGGAGTCTTCCCACCTCCCCTCCGCAGATACTTCATAAACCTTTCTTTAATATACTTAGACATGCGTTAAAAGAGCCTGTTTTACCCGGCGGGAGGAAAACACTTTGTAGAAATGTTAAGTGATAATAACGACAGCTGTCATTTACAAAACACTTTTCTTACACAACACCCACGCTATTTACATACAAAAGGGAGAGCTGGTGGGGGAAGACTGCGGGAAAAAAGTAGAGCAGAGATGAAGGAGAGAGTGGGAGGGAGGCCGGGGAGATAGGGAAAGGGAGAGGAGGGAGGAAAAGAGCAGACAGAGAGGAGTGAGATCATCTTTTGTAAAAAGAAAAAGAGGGTTAAATATGTCTTTACTTTCTCTTGGTAGACATTTCTTTCCCTCGAATAAATGTCAACCATAAAGCACCGTTACGTGGGGCTTTATGAAATATATTTGGCCCAATTTTCAAATGTCTTGATAAGTTTTCAAGTGTGTCCGAGATATCTGTGTGTGTGTGTGTGTGTGTGTGTGCGTTTCTTCGCCTCTGTATCTTTTTTCCACTCCAGGCCTCATTTCTTACTCTGTTTCCATCTCTTCTCTACGTTTCTGTTTCTCTGTGGTTCTCTGTTCAATGTCTCCTCTAACTCTTCTCTCTTCTAGCATTTGTCTCTCTGCCTGCCTGTTTGCACCTATCTCCCACTCCCATCGCCTCCTACCCACTCACTCTCCTCCTCGAGCATCTCTCAGAGTTTCGAGCTTGTAAGGTTATGCCCAGGGAGGTTGCGCGTGGAGTTAGGAGGTCGGGCAGGCGCTTCGGGTAGGTGTGTCCCGATTTTGTGCGTGCCTGTAAGGCTGCGTGTATTTGTGTTTCTGGTCTATTTATTGTGCCGGGAAGAGGGAGGATGTGTGTTTTGTGTGTGTGCACTGGGACAGAGAGCCGAGGGACAGTAGAGGTTAGGAGGGGAGGGGTGTGGAGCTGATTAGGACCCTTTGCTTGGGGATTCTCCACACTTGGGCTCGGTGGCGCCAGCACCCTCCAGTTGAAAGGCAAACACCGATTCTCACTTCTAACGACCCACTGAGATCCTCCAGGCGACAAAGACACAAAAGTGAGTTTTATTTGCTGGTGAGCCCGAGGCCAGAAAAAGAAAGCCAACCCTCCCGCTTTAAAAGAGCCGCCAAATCCTTTTTTCCCTCTATTGTGTGAACTTTTACTATTCACATGGACCGGTCATCCGTGTGATTCTCAACTTATTGTCATTACTTAGTTATTAATTGTTCTCATCTGGGTTTAATTGAGCAACTAGGGACTTTAGCCCAAGGGTCAGGGAGGGGAGAAAAGAAACTTAAAACAAAGGCGCATTTAGTGGGGACCGTTCCTCCAGCCCCGGGTCCTCCCGGTTGACCGGAATGTAAGAAGTCCTGCCCCTCCAGCTGCGAGCGCTGAGCAGCGCCGCCGCCTAGATTCGCGAGCTCGAGCGCAAGCATTGTGTGCCCTTAATAGCCGTCCCTGGCGTTTACAACCCTGAAAACCAAGCCCCAAATGGTAAATAGATTGCTAGCCGAAGACCCCAGGATGACTCCTGGCGTTTGATCTTTCTAAAGCTCTGCCAAGGTAAATTTGGTGAGAGAATCTAATCTCCCTCCCTCTCCCCACCATAGCCTTGGTCTCCATCTTCGCGTCTCCCACACCAGACCCGGAGAAGGGGTGAGGGGAGTAAAAAGAGAAACCACTTCTCCCCTCCCCGAGAGGAGTTTGTTGTGGTCAGGGACACATATAGACGGGATTTTAGCCAGCTGTAGTTCTAAGTGACCCTAAGCCCACCCTTATTACATTACAGGAAAGTTTGAGGCCTAGAGAGGGCGAGTGACCAGTCTAAGGTCACACAGCAATCTAGAGACGACAGTACTCTAGCTGACTCTCAGTCCGTTCTCCTTCCTCTACATCAAGACGTCATCGGTGGGAAAAGGGAGGGGAGGGGCAGAGGAAGGTAGAAAAAGGAAGACTTGGTCTTGGGGAAGAGGGGTTGAAATCTGGGAGGAGAAAAAAATTGTAATAGAAGGGACAGGATGAGAGATAATGACACTGCCCAAGTGAAGAAAACGTATGAGATAAAAAGTTGCGCGCGCTAGAGGCCGCATAAAATCTGCAGTGTCTGTGCGCCCAGTATGTGAAAGGAGAGACAAGAGGATGAGGAGTCGCAGAGGGGGGCTGCAGGTAGGCTGGGCTGACTTACTGAAAGCCTGGCTGATCTTTAGAGGATGATAAGGGTTCCGCCTCGCCTCCAGCTACAGTCTCGCTGGAGCCTCGGCGTGTCTGCTGAAGGTTTTGCAGTTGTTCATTACAGCAATTACTCTCCCCGACCCTAAATTGCCAGGGTTCCGAGCCAGTTAAATGCGCCCATTGGCACAGCCAGAGCGAGACACCCAATCCTCCTCCAGCCCCCTCCAGAGTCTTGGCAAACAGTCGTTTCCGAGGGAATGGGGGGGGGGGCGGTGTGAGGGCAGGGAGGAAAGGGAGGAGGAGGTGACTAGAATGCAGAAACAACCCACATTTTTTAAAACTTTACCTGCTAGATTTAGAAAGTGGGAGAAAACAAGAACACTTAATAAATGCAGAAGAAATTAATTCTCTGATTAGTGCCCTCCTCCTCACTTCAAATGAACTTTGCTGGCCGACTATCCGGTATATACTAATGTGCTTGCATATGAAATCTAAACGTATGCATATTTCTTTCCTTGGGACCCGGCTGCTCTGAAATAGTTTTGACCTTGGGGGGGGGGGGGGGGGCGTGGAGAGGATAACGAACTAGCCAGAGCTCTCCGCCAATGTCTTTTACATATCCCCCGGTGAAACCGAATACCCTGTAATACTTTTTAATATTTTCTGTTGGGTAATTCTAACAAGTTCAGACTTCAGTCAAAGCCGATGGGATAATGACCTCTGTACCTAAAAGTCCAGAAAAGCTAGCGCTTAGCGTCGTGTCCTAAACTCTCCAGAAGTCAGCACAAAACCCCTCTGGGTTTAGCTGAAACTCATTCCCGGAGAAGGCAGGAGCAGAATTCCTAAGCCCACAATTGAATTCCCCCCTCCCACACCCTACCTTCCCTACCTCAGCCACTGCCTATATTTCACCCAACTCCCGAGGAGAGTCCAAATCTCTCCTCCCTCACACCAATCTCTCCAAATCAAGGGTCCCTGCCTTCATTCAAAGGACTCCTCTCCTCTTTCCTCAACTCCATCCACCGGATTCTATGTAGGACTTGTCTACCTATTCTTGATGGGTCTCTTCTCTTTCCCTTCTCTCTCCTTAAACCCCACACCTGGCTGCCGGCCAAGTGGCCAAAGGGATAGTGAACCATATCTCCAGAGAAGGGAAAAGATTTTCCAAGATCTCTTAGATTTGAAAGATGGGTCTCTTTTCATGTGAGCATCTGTACAAAGCCTGGTTGCTCTCTCCCAACCGACCTCTAGATTTGAGTTGGGTTTGTACGTACCTAACAGTTACAAAACAGCTGAAGACCTTTCCCATCCTGTGGAACCCTAGGAAGAAAGGATGATAAAGCTGCTTCTGCTTTCCCACCCCGAATGTAGAGGTGGTGGTAGTGGTGATAGGATATCTCCACACCTTCTAACTTCTAACCACCAACTTCTAACATCCTTTGGCTCCCAAACTTAATCTACTGTCCACCACCTCCCATGGAAAATAAAATAGGAAGGTCAGATCAGACAGGTATTCAAATAGCCCTCACAGAGTACAATTTACAAAGGATATTTCCTTAAGAATTAAAGGCTAAAAATTTAGGCTCCCTCAGTCTTTTAGTGGCCTGCTTTTAAATGACAGATATCCTGAAGCCAGGATTTTACTGGAAATGCATTTAATTCACAGGCAGAATCAGTTATCATTGTCCTAAATTTTGGATTTGGGGAGTGGGGAGGGAGGAAGGAATAAAAATCTCAATTCAGTCTAATTCTACAAAGTTGCATCTACACAGGTGAGCTGGAGAGGCAAGGTAACTATCAGAATTCCTATTTCCCTTTCCTTTAAAAAAAAAAGTTCTGAACTGTCTGCCATTAAGTAAGAATAAGAGGTTTTAAAGTATCTGAAGAGGTTCTTTACATCCCAAGGATTTGGTGTCAGAGAACTTCCGGCTCTGCTGTCCATGAGACTGGGGGCTAGTTGCTTCACTATTCTTGACTTGTTTTACAGATTAAAAAAAAAGTCAAAAGTTCTTTCCAATTAAAAAAAACATAACATATTGTTCTTTTTAGCTTTCCATAGGCAAGTAAGAAAAATAAAATGTGACTTCTAGTCCTGAGAGCAAATACATCAGCTGAAAATTACCAATGCAAACTTAAGCTAGATTACTCCATGAGGCCAAAATTAATTATCCCAGGAAATTGGTTTAATATTCCACTTTACAAATGGGGAACCTGTCCCAATGTGTTTTAAAAAATACACACACACAACTTTTCTTCTGCAGAAGTAGATGTCAACACTAGCATGACATCAACATAGTGTGGGGAATCAGAGATTATTGTTAGAAACAAAACACTACAGAGAAAACAACGAAAAGAGCAAATCACTGTAGCTTAAAATTAATTTATTTAACAAATATAGCTATAATATAAATGATAATAAAATTTCAAATATACATTATATTACATAGTACATAGAGTCCCTTCCAAAGGGACTATTTGGGAAAGAAACAAGTGGTGTTGCTTAATAGAAAGTGGAAATGATTCATGTTGGTAGGAAAGAGATCCCTTTCATCTGGCCTTTATCGTTCATCTATTATGCATTATTTTTTCCCAAAGCAAATTTTGCCCAGGCTTCCAGACTTTTCTTAACTCCTCTACCAAAGTCTCTAACTTGGAAAAGATCTCTCTCAGACGCCCGGTCTCTCAACTCCTCTTCTATGGATGAAATTAACCTTTTTCCTACCCTCCTCATCTGTAAAATGAAGGGGTTGAACTAGAAGCTTTCTAAGTTCCCTCCCAGAGCTTTAGCATTCTAGAGAAGGGAAGAGTGGGAAAGAGAATGTCAAGGTCGTGGGAGTTTCAAAAGGATCAAGGAGATAATGGGGATGGATTGTTCCTGCCACTTGCGGTAAAGGAGAAGGGGAGGGGGGGGGCGAGAGAGAGAGGAAAATCAAGTTGGGAGAGAGAGAAGGGAAACCTGGAAACGGGCACCTTCTGTGGGTGCTCCAAGGGCTCTCACTGCTGCTTGGCTGAGGGCCGCTCGAGGTCCGGTTGGGTCAGGCCCCTCTTCCTCCGCCCCTCTCTTATGTCAGATGATACATGCTGTATCCCACGTGCGCCGTGTACAGTCCCACTGGCGCCACCGGCAGCCCGGCTCGCTGGAAGGGGCTGGAAGCGCCATAGAGTGAAGCGCCCGCGGCCACAGCTGCCGGGCCTCCCAGGGGGAACGAGATGCCGAAAGCAGCGGGGGGCAGCATGGGCTTGGCTGCCATCTTCAGCTTCTCCAGCTCCGCCTCTTGCAGTCTCTTGGCCTTGGCACGTCGGTTCTGAAACCAGATCTTCACCTGTGTCTCGGTAAGGCTCAGAGAGCTGGAGAACTCGGCCCTCTCTGCGATGGACAGATACTGCTTCTGGCGGAATTTCCTCTCCAGAGCCAGCAGCTGCGCCGTGGTGAAGGGAGTGCGAGGTTTTCTGTTGGTCTTGTGCTTCCGAAGAGTGCAGGCCGGAGGACTGAGCCGCCCTAAAAGAGAGGAAGGGGCAGGAGACAGAGAGAGAGAGAGAGAGAGAGAGAGAGAGAGAGAGAGAGAGAGAGAGAGAGAGAGAGAGAGAGAGAGAGAGAGAGAGACTGATTAGTAACTCGCAGCAAAGAGTACAGGAAATTCCCACGGAAGCTTTCATCTCCTCAATGTCTCCACTGTCCTCCAGGCCTGGCACGCCAAGTGTCAGCCTTTGCCTTACCACTGATCCCCTCTACCCCGAAAAGAGACCTAACCGGACCTTCTTTGGCCTGCATCAGGAAGACAGGCTAGAACCCCAGCAGAGTGAAACTGTGTCCTTTCCCTTCCGTGTAAAACCAAATAGATTTAAGGAGAGTCAGGGAGTCTGCAGCACCGGATCAGAAAAGCCTTAAGGAGACAGTTCAGGAAATTGTGCTGCTGAGAAAATCCTAGATTCTCGGCAGAGCTAACTCCGAACATAAATCGGACAACTTCAGTACAGCGCACACGCGCAGCCCGTTCTTCTGGCCCATGAGAAAGAGATTAAACAAGTAATTAAGAGTTCTAAGTGAAAAAGCTCTTGCAATTCTGGTTGAGGAGCTGCACCCTAGCCAAGTTGCCTGAAGGCTTCTCTAGAAAAGGTTGCAATTCTGAAAAAAAAAAAAAAAGGCAACTTTATGAATTCCAGAAAATGAAATTCAAATTTTAGGTGTTATAGGAAACTTCGCTTATAAAATGTCCTTTGGATTGTCTGTGTGGGTAGGGATATTGAGCAGCATCAAACTATCATTTAATACCACCCTCCCTTCTCGCAAGGGAAGAAGATGGGGGGAGGAGTTGGAGAGAATAGTGCAAGAGGATATTTAAGCATTATATTTAAGCATTTGAATTCAATGAAAAATTTCCCTGAGTTTTAGCTGAAAACAGAGAGCCCAGCGGAGTCTAGATGAAACATAATTACCCTGCAGTGAAGTCATAACATTTTTGTCGGCCTTCTTTAGTCATTAAATGAAGGGAGGGGCTTTTATTTCAAAGAATTTTAATCCCCAGATAAAATCATTCTTAAAGATCACGGCATTGAATTCCTTCTATTATTTCACACACACACACACAAAATAATAATCGAAGGAAATGAGGAAAACTTGGGAATTTCCCGTGCTATTTAAATCGTTCTGAACACTTAACCATCTTTATAAGTTCAGGGCGTATGTACAGGAATGACTCCCCCCCCCCCCCCAAATCGCTCCAGCTCCATTTAATTGAAAGCAGGTTAGCAGAGTACTAGAAGACAGTTCAAGTAAAATTTAGGTGCTCACTGGACTCAGCTTCCCGAACCAAAAAGCATTTTGGCAGCAGGAAACTAAGTGGAGTGTGGACCGTTTCTTAAGTACCCTTTAAACCAAAGTGAGTGTCCTCAGTCCCTAAATAGCTTGCTGACCTTCAGTTAGGAAACTTGCAAACGCTTCGGCCAAACTGGATCCAGAGGAAGGGGTTCTTTTAACTGGTGGGGCCGGGAGGAGGTGGGGTGGGCATAGGGACGTGGAGTGGTTGGAGCAACAGACCAAGGCATCAACCAATGTGAAAAGTGACTCAAGCAAATCCGGATAAAGTATGTGATAACAGAGGTTCCCACTCCCCGCCCCCCCCCCCATTCCGGTTGGTTTTGGTCTGGGAAGGGGACAGTTGGGTAGGAAGAGTAGGGTGTTCGGAAATGATTTGCCCACAAGTGGGATCCAACAACAACCATAGAGTTCCTGGGCGGAGGCTACATTCAAAGAAGAGTCTGGCCTCCCCCCAAACCTCGGACTCTGAAGCTTTCCCCTTCTCCCATTTTAAGAAAACGCAAAGGTCCGTTATAAATGGAAAGACGATGCTGTGTGATGGCCCGTAATCGGAAATCCGGAGACCTGGACTTTCTCCACTTACTAACTGTGGACGTGGAGCAAATCACTTCTCTCTAATACTTAGTTTCCCCATTTGTAAAATGAAGGGGCAGGACTCCCAAGTCTTCAGTCCCTGAAACTGGTTGTAATATGCATACCTGTACATGCCTACAAGCAAATGCATGCAGACATGAATGTACACGCATAAGGCATGTCTTTTTTCCTGATCTCCCCTCCTCACCTACCCTTACAAAACAAAAAATAACTCAAGGACCGCCACCCCAAGTTTCCTACTTACTAGGGGGAGGTGGGGAAAATCTGGAATTCTGCATCCACGGGGTCCTCTCTTGCTTCTCCGGGCTTTCGGATTTGACAAGTGCATCTTCCGGCAGTTTTATGAGTCCTCCCACCGAAAAATGGCTGTTGAGAGACAGCGGGGAAGCGGGCGTTTCTGGGGCAGCCCCGGCGCTTAAGGATCCGACCCTGGTGCCCAGGGACTGAGCCGAAGTTCCTGCTGCCTGGGGCCCGTCGGGCCCGGGGAGGGCGTCTTTGAGCCCTGGCTTCCTGTGGTCAGCCATGAGCGCCTCCACGCTGAAAGGCAGCAGCGAAGGGGGCACTTTCGGCTTCTCGCCTTCCTCCTCTCCCCCCATAGCGGCCGCCGAGGCGCTGGGAGTCTGGCCGCCCCCTCCGCCTCCCGAACTGCTGCCGCCGCCTCCCCCGCCGCCGGGCTTGCTGAAGGCAGACACAGGAGACTCCTCGATTTTGACACCGATTTGTAAAGAAGTCATATCAACAGCCGGGGCCATACAGAGCCGATGTCCCTTCCAGCCTCAGGACGCAGCAGCAGCCGCCACCGACCATGGGGTTGGGGAAGTTTGCCTGGGTGCGTTTTTACTTAGAAACGTACTGGCTCTCCGGTCCCCCGCCCTTTCTTCTGCTCTCTTCCCAAAATGCCAGGCTTCAGTGGCTAGCAACTCACAGCTCTCGGTCTCTCCCTCTCAGGGGTTTGGGTACTGTCCAGTCACGGCTCCCAGTAGGACTTGTTAATAAGGCAAAGCCAAGCGCGCTCCCGGCCAATCAGGATAGAGAGGGGAGGAACAGGAGCTCTCCATTGGGCCTCGGGCTCCGGGACTTTACCTACAGACAACCTTCTCCAGTCTTCTTGTTCAGGATGGACTAGAGAGCTTGTAGGAGTGGGGGTGGGGTAGGGATAGGCGTTGGGGTATAGGAATAACAGAAAAAGAAGAGGGGAGAGGATGTTGTGAATGGGAAAGTTAGCTTCGAACTAATTTTTTTGCGTTTCTTCTCTTCTCCTTCCCTTTCCTTCTCTTTCCTCTTCTCCAGTGCCTCCCTTTTTCTGTCTCTTCTAACGTATCCAGGTTTCCTCTCTGTCTTGGGTTTGGTTTACTTTTTTATCCAGATGGTGAGTTTCATTCTCTCTTCTGACACGGCGATCTAAGCCTTTGCTCGGGTTTATAAAAGCAAAATAAGACCAACAGCAACCAAAGTCCAAAGATTCCTGGAGAGAGATGCACGTTTCCTAAACAGGACTGTACCAGAAAGAAGTGCTTCACATTCACTTTTTCCTCCTCTTTTGGAATTAGGTGACATTACATACAAAGTATTGAGAAGTTGTGGGGGGACGTGGGGGGGTGCCTCATTTCTGATTTAAGACTTAGCGAAATAAAACCAGCATCTACGTCAACAAAATTCAGGGCTGTCCTCAGTGTGACCTCAAACTGCAAGTCTTTTAAAAACAGCTTGATCCTATCAATTCTCTGCACATACATACATATTTAGATTTTTTAAAAAAGCACCTCGAGTGGGGTGGAGAAGAGTGCAGGATGGGAAAAAAGAGAATTAAATGTCCCCACATAACATTGGTTATCTTTTGTATTTGGTGTGGGGTGGTTTGATTTCTCCATTTAGAAGGAAACGTCAACTTATGTATTATATATATATATATATATATATATATACGCACGAGTATATATAATATGTATATATGCAGATACAATATGAATATGTGTGTATGCATGTGCATGTACATATACGTATAGATCCATCATCACCAGAATTAGGACTCTTCCAGGCTCTGTTCGGAAAGCACTAGAGACCTGGCTGTTTTATTCTGTCTCTTCCCTCCCCCCCCCCATTTTTATGATCTCTTATCCCTGTGACCAGGATGGACCGGCACTAAAACGGAACGGTTCTCTAATAACGTGATTGGCCGCTCGCTGAGAAAAGTTTATTGATGGCTACAGGGCTCTAATCTCCTAGAAACACAAGAGGCTTTAGCAGCCATTTAGGGGTAATTATCTCTAAGGCTGTGGGACAGAGAATTCCCTCTCCTTTTAACTGGGCCCAATAAAGGCTGTAGATTATGCTCATAGAGATTAAGAAAACGGATGGATGAGAGCAGAAACTTTAGAAACAAAAGGAATCAGGTCTGGGAGAAAGGTATAATCTTGTGCACTGCGCAGGGGGTGTGAATAGTCACCATTCCTGTTTTGTTTTTGTTTTTAGTTTTGCTTTGTTTTTAAGGAGGGGGCACAAATCCTGTGGGATATTTTTAAAAGGCCCTGGCGCCTCCGTGTGTAAAATTCGCCTGTTACCTTAACTGGAAGTTTACATCACGTCTTCAGATTCGTTACAGACCTGAGTAGAGGAGGAAAGGTTGGGTCTTCTTTGCGTGCTTACGGAGAGCAAACGGGAGGGAAGGTAGACGCTTTCGCCTTCTCATTTAAATTTAAACGTGGTTTGGGGGATACGGACCCAACGGTCTGGGAGATTTGGGAGTCTAAGCGGTTTCGCAGGATGTAGGGGAACCCAACCCTAGCAAGAGGCCATCCCTTCTACCAACCCTCCGGTTTCATCCGCTAGGTGAAAAGCCCCTTTGCTCCAGGTTGGCCGTCTCTGCCTGCAGGCTGCGGGGTTGGGCTGGTCGGAGGAGCAAAGAGCAGCCTCTGCTCTTTCCTAGAAGCAGCAGCATTGCTAATTGCGAGAATAAACAATCTGTCCCGATTAGTCAGTGCCTCTAATAGGCAGACAAGTGATGTTGTTTTTAGGCGCCAGCAGCGGCCTGATCAAAGGCTTCAACTGGAGTGGGACTGTGGAAGACTTTAACCCGCCTCCAGGGAGCAAACCGCCTTAGCCTTGAGACCCCAGCCCATTCAGCCTGACAGCTTCAGTTTGCTCTACCCCGCCTCAGGATATTTTCCCCAAATTCTGGTTTTATTTTTTAATTTTTCTGTCGAGGCTGGAGAACAAGTAGGATTTTCCCCGGCTTTTTGCTTTTGTTTTAAGTAGGAATGAACGCGTGTGTATCAGTGTGAGAGAAATCTAGAGATAGGAATAAATTCCAAGTACCCATCATAATCACTGTAATAATAGAACCCCTTCCGCCTATTGATCTTGGGCTGCACCCTCTCTGAATGGCGCTGCCCGCCTGCTGCCGGCTCTCAGAAAAGAGTTACTGGAGAGAAGAATAATGTGCTGTTGGAGTCGCTGATTGCAACAATCCCTCAGGGTTTCGATCGCATTGTTTCTAGTGGAAATATGAATGGGGCGGAGGTGGGGTGGGGAGAAGAGGAAGGGACAAGATGTATCTAGATTCACGTATGTGTGTATGCATGCGTGCATGCATGCATGTATACAGTGTTAGTTTTAAGAGGGTGTTGAAGTGGTTTTGGCGAAGTTAGCCTAGCTCCACTTCTTGGGACGGAGCTTTGACTAGGGAGCCTAGAGTGGATGACAGAATGAGATGATTATGCCATATTTATCTCGCAGTAATGAACTTCAGTGTTTACATTTTTTCATACTTGGTGGTATTTTAATCATGGCATCATCGGAGAACCAACTTGATTGTAATTCTTATCCTGGCAAGGGCTTGTCTACTCAGAGACAGATAATGTACAAAGACTGGGGTTTCTCCTTTCCTTTCCTTTATTGCATCCCCCTTTAACTTCCTCAAGCCCCGCTGTCTTGGGGGCATTTTAAAGAAGACTTGGGTTGGCTAACCCTGCTGCTCTCACACTCTTTGAATACCTAAGTATTGTCGGATTTTCTTTTGTAAACACTTAACTCTTTCTGTCTTCGTCCGTCTGTCTCTCTCGGTCCCTTTGTGTGTGTCTGTCCATGTCTGTCTTTGTCTCTCCGTCTATTTATGTCTCTGTCTCCCTCCATCTCTCTCTGGCTGTCTCTCTGTCTCTCTCTCTCTCTGTCTCTGTCTCTCTCTGTCTCTCTGTCTCTGTCTCTCTCTCTCTCTCCCTCCCTCCTTCTCTGCTCTTCTCTCCCTTCCTCTCCTCCTTTCCTCTCCCCCTAGGCTCTCGAAAGCATACTTGTATGTGTATGTCTATCTGGAGTTCGCAAAGGGAACATTTTTCAGATATATCCTTCCAAAGCTCTTTCCATCCTTTCTCTAGGTTCGGTTCCTTTAATAAATCGATAGCAAGAAAATTCCTTCTTGGAAGTAGGAGAGATAGACGCGACTCCTGTTCCCCCCGTTTTTAGTTTTTTTCTCCCCCCTCCACCCTGTTTTGTTTTTAATTTGCTTTGTGGCAGTTGTTGAAGTGCCTCTGTGTGTTTATTTGAAACGAGCTGCTCAGTGGGACACTGGCGCTAGATAACGATATTGCGCAATTAGCGTCTCAAACAGTAACCGTTTAATATAATGAATGTGCTGTGAAAACCGATTACCCATAGCATTTTATTTTGGTGCAAATGCAGCAAAGGAGTGTACGGGAGGAGGAATCTGGGAGGCAGCAGGAGTGCTACGATCCCCGCCCTTCGCAGGAGCTTCTTTGGAATTAGGGTCGGGATCCGAGGAAAGATTGCATAGACCGCGGCTTTGCCTTGGGCTTTAGGGTATTGAGGCGGCAGCCTGCGCGCCTCTAAAATGCTGGGTGGAGGAGGTATGCAATTTAGGAGCTGGAAAAGAAATTATTGGAGCTTTGAGAGTCCTTCGAGAGCATAGTGCGCGAGCTTTTAGCCAAATGCGAGTTGAGAGCAGAAGTTTTCCTGCTTCCTCAGCTCCGCACTATGAATAGTTGCCCCAAAACTGTATTGCATTTAAACGGACAAATCCCTTGCCCTCCCTTGGTACCTTGGACAGACCTGAAGTCTGGGCTTCTGTGCCTTCTACATGGTAGACATCTCAAAGTTCGCAACTCATTGCTCTCTAGTTCCTGTCATCTGGTGGGGCCGAAGCTGGATACTCCACAATGAAATCCCCTAAGTCACTTGGGACTCCAGGATTTTAAAAGGCGCCGTCGCAGAAACTGACCTCCACCCTCCCTTACCTCCTTTCCTTCTCACGTCACCCCCATGCCCACTCCCACCCCGCCCGCCCCATTCCCTTCCTCTCTGTGGCCTAGGCGCCTCGTCTCTTTAAAGTTGGGGGAGCCATGAGGGTAGAGGATTGCGGGAGAAGAGTAGAAGCAACTGAGCTAAGTGGGGGGAGGGGAAGAAGGGAGGCACTATTTCAAATAGCCCAAATTAATTTGATCGCGACATTATGATGCACTTGGAAAAGATGAAAGCGGAGGCTGGCCGTCTCCTCCTAGATCTCTATAATTATAGATAATATATCCTATTTCAAAGCAATTAGCCCAATCAGGCGTAACGAACCACTTTGCTGCCAACCAGTAACAATGCCTTACGGTTATTTAAGCTTCAAGATGTCAAGCAGACCCCGGGGCTGCGGGGACTCAATCCTAAAGCAACCTCTTTAGCTAAAATGCCCGATAATGGTCAGGGCCAGGGCTAACTCTCTAAATCAGCACCTCTTCTCTCAGTCTTTAGAGACCAAACCCAAAGGATTTAACTTGTGAGAGATTGTGGGAGTAAGGGGTGTGGAAAAATAGAAGGGAAATACGATTAATAAGCTGTATGCCGCGAGTTTGATGACGATCAGGGGTCCTTTCCCCACCATGTAAGGGGCTTCTCTGCTTTCTTCGGGAAATTTCTTCATTTCCTTCCTATTCTGATTTTATTCCAGTATACTTAAAAAACACATAGGAAGAAATTATTCCCTCTTTTCTGCCAACCAACATAGAGCTTAAAGCTAGAAGGGACCTGCAGAAAAACTCTAGTCCAACTCTCATTTTCTAGAGAAGGAAAATGAGACCCAGAGAGGAGAGGTGACTATTCCAAGGTCACACAGCTTCTACTTAGTAGAGGAAGTGGCATTCTAGTATTCTAGTAGAAGAAATGATATTTTAACAGTGCAGTTCTGTAACTCCGTGTCCTGTGCCCTCCGCTATGTCCAGTGTCTCACTAACATGAAATTCACTATGAAGTTTAGGGTTATCTCCTGTCTATACCTCCTTTCAATACACATTATAATCCTTTCCAACTGCAAAATCTCCCCCGGGCCCAGAACAGTTTGAAGACTGGGGCGGGGGTGGGGGTGGGAGGAGAGGACTGAGGGTCAGAGAGCGGAAGCTTTAGAAGCTAGGGTAAAAACCTGGGCCATTCAATTAGGGGTATTCGTTGAATGACTGGTAACGATTCAAAACTAAATAAACATTATTTTCAAGACGAACTTCTGAGCACTGAGACAGCGGGTCAACTCTGAAGGTGTTATTTGCTCCTTAGCGC
Organism: Trichosurus vulpecula; assembly: GCF_011100635.1. Lineage (NCBI taxonomy): Eukaryota > Metazoa > Chordata > Mammalia > Diprotodontia > Phalangeridae > Trichosurus > Trichosurus vulpecula. Next base: position 201,274,881 of record NC_050578.1, on the reverse strand, counting down.
TGATGGGATTGAAGCCTCAATTTTCCAACATCTTGCAAGGACTTTGTATTTATAATACATCAAACTAGATATTGAAGGGTTGACTGTCCGGAATTCAAAACCTCTGCACCAGGAAACACGGGAAATTCTCGGGGGCGGGGAGCGGGGGAGAGGAGGTTTCTAGAAGAGAAAAAGTCTTTGAAATCACGGCCTGCCTCTCCACTGCCTGGGTATGAACGCTCTCTTGGGCTGTCTCCATACAGGAGGAGGTGGGAGGTAAAAGACAAACCCACAGGGAAAGAGAGACATAGCCAGAGACACACGCAGAGACAGGCTTTCGGAGAAGAGACAGAGAAAGGAGAACAAATTTGTTTCCTTTGAAATGTATATTCACAGATTTCAGTTCTTCCCACCTAGAGGACAGGGTTTGTCTATAGCCAAGCAGGGTCGGACGCAGTTCTAAGATTAAACCAATCCTGTGGAGAGGGAGGGGGGAAACTGGGCTTTGAAAAAATTCATATGGGAATGATGGAACTTCTCATCTGCCCTCGTCTCAAACTTTTTCAAACTTCTTTAGACACTGTGACCGTCCTTGGAAATATTTTAAAATGGGATTTAGCACTCCCAGAACTTAGTTCTCCTAAACGTTAATGAAAGAAAATGACTGTTATGATTGTACTATTAAGCTGTCAGCGTCCCTTCCATGACTTGCAGGGCTTTCCACAACCAGGGAAGGTGAGCTTTAAAACGCGCGTGGAGAAAGTTTACTCTCCCCAAAGCCCCTCCCTCCCACCCCCGGTGGCGCTTAGGAGCTTGGAGGTGAGACAATTCAAAGCAGCCAGCATTCCCATCTTCCAAGACAGTCCACAAGTCCTCATCCTCCTTCTTTTCTCGTCTCCTCTCTTCTCTTCGCCTGTCCCCTCCTCCAGCCCCATTTAAATGGAAGCCTTATAGCATGATTCACTCTGAATCACGGACTTGAATGTGATCATTATGAGTAAATGGGGCCCCAACTAGTCTCTTTCTAGAGGCAAAGTTATAAAAATCTGGAGATGAATTGTATGCCTTTGGGGGCTTTCACAGAGACTGCCATCCTCAGTTCCCCCAATTCCAGTTTACAACCGTTGCTTTCCTCTTAACCACCCACCCCACCCCCAAAAAAACATTAACTCAAGCTCCTTTCCCCGAAACCCTTTTCCAGGGGTTTTGGAATAGACGTCAGTGCAGGTAGAGCTGAAGCAAGGACTGACTCTAGTTTTTGTTTATTGATTCCGGACTGTAATGAAATGCAATTTGTCCCCAGCTCTGCAACATGAAAATATCAATTTCCAGCCTGTGGTTTTAGGAACTCTTGTTATTATTGTCAGTAAATATCACAGACTTACTGATTCTATTTTTAACCCCCTTCTTTCCCCTCCCCCTTCAGTCGTGGAAAGAGCAGGGGACCAAGAGTCAGGAGGTCAGGATACTAGTCAGGTTTTACCAGCTGCGTAGCCTTAGGCAAGCGGTAGAACTTATCTGTGCCTCAGTTTCCTCATCTGCAAAATGATCAGATGATCTCAGAAGTGTCCGCCAACTCTTACATTCTCTTTTCCATGTTCTAAGGTCTCCTTCAGTCCTACCATTCGAACTTCTTGCTCTGTCGGGTAACCATAAATCACTCCCGCTCTCACATTCTAGGCTCTAAGGTTTTAATTCCTCTCTTATTTCCTACCCTCCACTTCGAAACAGTTTGCCTGTCTTTGCCCAAGTCGGGATATTTCACCAGATCCCTCCCTGAGTTATAAGATTTCCTACATTTTATAAGCACAGCGGTTCACAAGGGCTGTATTGTTTGGTTCTGAGCTGATTTCCATTTGGCGTAATTATTGTATTCCCAGTGTTCTGCTAATCATTTGCTTTCAAGGACACCAGTCCCCCCCCCCTTTTGAAGACGGTGAAATACCCCAAATGGCTCAGATGAATATTGAAACAATCCCTCTCTCCTGTGATCTCCATCCTCTGGCTCCAGAGTTTGTTGGCAAGGGTGGGGGGAGGAGGCTGGGGGCGCCATCGGTGAGGAGGAGGGGCAGGTTCCTCCAAAGAATTTTGGGGGCAAAGGGAACACATTACAGGTAGCTAGTTTGAGAAAGAAAACAATAGTTCACCTTTCTATAGAGATTTTACTGGATAAGGAGGGCAAGAATTAGTATCATCGTTTGATAAACGAGGAAACGAAGTCGCAGAGGGGTGCACGAGAAGCAGAGGAAACATTCGAACCCGCTTCTGCTGAGGATGGAGCCTTAGGAACTTTTGGTCCAATCCTGTCAGCGCTGACCCGCCAAAAGTCCTTCGCGTTCTCCTAGCTGAGAAAAAGTTGGCTCTTTCACCAAATCGTAATTGAGAGGAAGGTTTCCATCTGACATAGCCAGGAATCTTTTCAATTTCACTGACTGTTACCCTGAAGTAGACGAAGAGGGGAGGGAAAGAAGGGAATGGGGATCGGGACACAGCACCTAAAACAATTCAACTTTGCATCAGTCTCTGTGAGGGGGGTCCCCTGATTCCTTGTGTTTGAAGGGATAAAAGTTGTGATAAAAGTTGGGTGGCCCCTTAGAGATCAGCTGGCTCAAAGCCTTCCTTTCATAGAATAAGTTGAGGCCTGATAGGTTTGAAAGTGAGTTGCCCAAGGTAACAGATGTAGTAATAGGGAGGACCAGATTGACACCCAAATCTTATCAATGCAGTTCTCTTTCTACTATGGTGTAATACTAGGATTAGTCTAGACCCATATACTAAAAGGAACCTTTGGGCACTCTTCTTCTAAAAATGAAATCAGTCATGGCCAGTTGCAGACTCCATTCAGTCTCTACTAAGCTCTCCAACTTCCTTAGAAACTGTTGGCATGGTTTAAGCTGAGTTGAGTGTTCTTCATCAACTGGAGTCAACCAGTTCCTGCAGAGGGGAGGATGGAGGGAATGACCTGGAGATGATGAGATCTGAGCCTAGATATACCAAGCCAAGCCTCTTATCTAGGATGTAGGCAGAGGAATTGCTCATTGTTGGAATTTTCTCTGTGCGTATGTGTTTTAATCTCATTTCATATTTTGCCCAGAAGAGATGTTCTGGCAAAGATTTAGGACATTGGGGTCTCTTAAAGTTGTTATAGGTCTGCCATAGATTGAATCTGTGACCTTGGATGAGTCACTAATGCCTCTCCTCCATCTTGGCCACTCACTTCCTCATAGGTTTGAGGGAATTGGAGTAGGTGAGATCTCAGGTTCTAACAGTCTGATTCTGTGGTTCGCTCACAGACTTTTCAAGAAGTACAAGCCCAGACATAATCCAAACTACTCTTTGGCTTCCCCAGGTCTTTGGCGTCGGCAGCTTGGGTGTGTATAGGGTGGGCCTGGGGAAGGGAAGGAGTGACAAGGCTGTTCCTCCCTTCCTGAGGTCACTTTCCTACCCTACTGCTGGGCACAGTCTGCCAGTTGGAAAATGTAGATTCCTGGCCCAGGGGCCATCACACCCTCCCAGAGATCATGAAAAAAATGTCCTAGTTGCTTTCACTGCAAGAGTTGAGAAGGGGTTATTATTGAAGAGGCACAGGATTTAAATCATCTAGTCCAACCACTACATTTGATAGATGAGGAAACCAAGGCCCAAGAGGGGAAATGATTTGACCAAGGTCACATAGGCAGTAACTGGAAAAGCCTAGAAACAACCTTGGTGCTCACACTGGGTCATACATGGCAAATACAGCAAGGGGACTTACTTCTATACTTATCTAGGTACAACCTGTATCTTTGGTATGCCCAAGAGGCACAAGGAGATAGTCATGAATCTTCATAGAACTCAAAGACACTTGCCAACCCCAAGGCTTAGATCAAACAGAAGACATAGCAGGTCAAAGAAGTCTAGAGCTATAAGGGACTCAGATAATATAGTCCAACTCTATCATCTGACAGATGAAGAAAGAAGCCAGATTCAGTGGTGAAATGACCTGCTCAAACTAAGTGGGTATTTCAGGTCTCTCCTTTTGAAAACCTTAGACTTCAGACTTGGAGTCTGAAGACTTCACCTGGTGAACTGGTTCCCACTTGATTTTGGGAAAGTCACTCCTCCCGTCTGAAAAGCAGTTTCTTCTTCTGTAAAAGGAGGGTAATAATAACTGCTTCACTAATCTCACAAAGTTATTTTGAAGATCAAATGACATTCATAGAGTACTTTGTTAAAGTAAAGGATTATCTTTGATCTGCTTTTTTCCTATTAATGGGTTAGAAAGATCTAGGTCTCTGGATGGGGTTGCCTTCATCAGCTGAGATGAAGAGAGGGGGGGGGAGAGAAAGAGAAAGGAGAGGGCACAAAAAAATTTAAGAATTTCATTTTAATCCCTCCAGAGTAAGTCTTGACTCTCCTATTCCTTAGCTATAGTTTCTGTCTATAGGAAAACAGGTTTGGTATTAACAAAAAAGCCAATTTTCCTTCGAATCCAGAGTCATGGATTGGAGTCTTGGCTATACTATTTACTAGCTAACTTACTAGCTTGGACAAGTGTCTTCCCTCCTCCAGCCTTCAATTTCCTCCTCTGTAAGTTTAGGGAGTTGGCCTAGGTGAGTTCTCTAGTCCCTTCCAGCTCCAATATTTTATGATTTTGTAAACTAACCCCAGTGCCCCAACTACAAGATGTAGTGTGTCTGGCGGAAGCAGCCAGGGAGGTTAGGTAGAAAGATCGTGGGACAGAAAACCTTTAGCTTCCAGAAAGAAAGAGGTGGGAATTTAATGGCTTGGCCCCAAAGCAAGGTGTGAAGGGTCCAGGGAACAGGACTCACATTTATATGGGCTGCCTAGTTATAGAGTACTTTATATCCCCTTTAAGCCTCACATAGCTGGCCCTGTAAGGAAGGCAGTGTAAATACTATTAACTCAATTTTACCAAGAGGAAATTAGTTCAGAGAGGTCAAGAGCCCACCTCAAAGTCACACAGCTAACAAATAATGAATCCAAGCCTCCAACTCAGGTCATCTAACTTCTTGATTACATGATTAGAACTTTTGAATCTCTTATGATATGAAGATTTCCCCTAGCTCTACTCCCTTCCCTTCTCCCAGAAAGGACAACAGAGGAGGTACCCTGTTCCAAGTTAGGGAAAATTCATAGGTCAAGAATTCAAGGTTAAGAACCATAGAGCTAGGAATCCCTCTTACCCCAGCCCTTTCACTGACCTTTCTCTCCCCACAGGAATGTAGTCCTGGGCAGTGGCTTCTGAGGCCCTGTCCCTTTTGCTGCTGCTGCTGCTGCTGCTGTTGCCACACTGCTGGCTGTCCCTGACATCCTGGCCCAGTCCCTGGCTACCTCAGCTGCTCAAATCCAAATCAGGCACTTCGAATCAGTAGTTAAGCTCGGCTCAGATGGCTCTGTACCTACCCTGAGCCTATCTGATCAAAAGCACCGGCCACTTGGAGTAGCCCAATTAAGTGAAAGTGTATCCTAGATACATTGGCCACTGCCTTCACTGGAGGAGAAATGGAAGGAGTTCCCTGTCGGTTTGCTTTTCCTGTTCAGACACACTTGTTTAAACAGACCCCACAAGGCTTTGGGTAACCTTACCCTCACCAGGTTCAGAAAGCAATCACCTTGAAAACCCCTGAGCTGTGGGCTCACCAGGTGGGCAGACTGACATTCAGATGCTCTGTGGGGAGAATGGGAACAGAGAAGAGAGAAGGGGAGGGGAGAAGGGCTAAGGCAAGGATGCCCTGAGCTGACTAAATCATGTTCACTCAGCTGTGTCAAGCTAAGAGTATTCATCCCATTCTGACCAAGCTTCTCTTGTTCAGATGTCTTAAATGGAGAATTTCCAGCCCCACAGATTACTATTATGAAAAGGAAACATTCCCTTTTTTTCCTTCATCCCTGCTGTCCATCCCTGAATTATAGGAGTAGAGCATTTTAGTAATGCAGTCTCATTGTAACCATAAACGAGGGGCAGCTAGGTGGTGAAGTGGATAAAGCATCAGAGGTGAAGTCAGGAAGACTCATCTTCAAATCCAGCCTCAGATACTTAGCATCTGTGTAAACTTGGGCAAGTCATTTAAACCGGTTTGCCTCAGTTTCTTCATCTATAAAATGAGCTAGAGAAGAAAATCCAAGCCCAGAATCTTTGCCAAGGAAAATCCAAATGAGGTTGCAAAGAGTCATCCAGAACTGAAAAAAACATCTAGACCACAACAACCATAAAGTACTGTACAACTGAAAGTTATTTTTTGTTATCACCATCACCCACTACAAAAGAAAGGGGTTTAGTTTAATTGATTAAATACATTTAATTGATTTAATTACTCTAATAAATTTCATTGATTTGATTGATTTCATTTTGCTAAAATGAAACGAAATCTCAAATTGGGGCTGATACCTTGTCCAAGATCACATAACTAGCTCTCGGTAAAAGTAGAACACAGATCTCCTAGGTCCTTATCCAACACTCTTCCAACAATTTCATTGCTAAATGCCAAATAAGAAAAGATGTCTCCTTGGTTATTCTCTTTGATGCTATCCTTTTTTCTCTTCTTCCCCTTTCTTCTCCTTGAATATCTTTTATTCCTCTGGGTTTTTTTCAGAGTATTTCCTTCAATACCTGTTCCCCAGCCTAGCCCTTTCCCTAGACATCAGTGGTACCATATAACACTCCAGTACGATCTAATTTATCAAGTGTTTATTGAAGGTCTGCTGCATGCTCAGCTGAAGCAGACTGAGGTTAAGGGGGGGAAGTGCTTTCAATTTTTCTTTTCCCTCTAATATTTAGCATTTTTTTAAAAAATAAGTTTTATTGATGCCCTTATTTTTGCATCAGTCACCCTTGACTATACTGTCCCAACCCTTGGGAATTGAGCCCTTCTTTATTACTAAGAAAACCAGGTAAACATAAGCACCCTGAATGGTGACCAGTAGGAGGAGGCAATGAATCTTATGTCACCTAGTGACCTTGGCAGGTCACTTAACCTCCATGGGCCTGAGTTTCTTCATCTTAAGACATAGGGGGATTGGACTAAATGACCTCTAAGGTCATTTTCCAGTTCTAAATCCACAAGCAGATTAATTCCAACTTTGGCTTGAATGAATGATAACGCCAACCCTACTCCTTTAGAATGGTTTGTACCTTAAGAGTGGAGTTGGTTAATTCAAATAAGGCTCTCATCGCTATAGTGTTAGGCACAATCCCAAGATGAAAGGGAGATTTTCAAGCAGGGCTGGGAGGAGAATGAGGAAGTCTCATTATCAAGACTCCTTTGTCCATGGGTTATTTGCCCTCACTTTTTCAAAGAGACTACATCTCTTCTGGAGCTCAGAGTTGGCGTTGGATGAAGGTAGTTGGTTGCATTACATTTTTCACACAGACATTTTGGAGCTCCCAATCTAAGGACTGGTGCCTAAGGAGGCGCTATCCCCAGGGCACTTGGAGCTACCCCGCAAACCGTATTTTCCCAGCAATAATAGTTATTAAAGCCTCTAGGCTTCAAGGGCTCATTATCCTTCCCTGTGTTTACTGCCTGGAGGAGCTACAGACAGCTCAGAAGAAAAACAAAGAGTAGCAGAACTCTACTCAAAGGGGTGGATGGGGTATTTTTAACCAGGTCCCATTGCACGAGAAACTCCAAGTCCAAACATTTCTTTTGACCCAAGGGTTTGAGCGGCTCTATGAAAATAGACCCATGTCTATGTTTTCCTGGATTGTCAGGACTCCTGAGAGAAGACAGAATAGATGACCCCTGAGCTTTTCCTTCCACTGCCTCATGGGACTGGTAAATGATTTTTTAGTAGGCATATTCAAGCAGAATTGAACTAGATGGTTTCTAAAGTCCCTAGAATCAGAGGGTACAGCTAGAAGGGACCTTCAAATCAATTCTCGTCCTCCAGGTTGAGGATAAAAAGGCAAAAAGAAAAATTGTTCCTGCCCTCTAGGAGCTTCCATTCTATTTGGAAGACATATCATTTACACGGATAAATAAATACAAGATAATTGAAAAGAAGCTGCTGACAGCTGGGGTAGGGGTGGAGGTCAGGGAGACCAGAACAGCCTTTCTGGAGCTGATAACACAAGATGGTAGATTTGGATCAGGAAGGGAGCTGTCAAAACAGGTAGGAGGAGAATGAGAATCACTTCTGTGGAGGGAGGAAAGGGCTACTAGGAGGAGGTGTGGAGGTCGTCAGCAGTGTCAAAGGTATAAAAAGATCCAGAAGGCACAAGAGAATGAGCACTGGATTTTGAGTCAGAGGACCTGGGTTCAAATTTGGAGTTTAATATATTTGCTACCTGTCTATGTTTGGGCAAGACCCCACCTCTCTAGACCTCAGTTTCCTCCTATTTACATCAAAGGGGTTGGACAAGATGGTCCATGACTCTAAACCTGTGATCTGTGATTTGTGTGAATCATCTGAGAGGATTTACTCATTACAAGATCCTTCTTGGATATTCTTAGAAGAAATTGATTGTTGTTGTTGTTCAGTCCTGTCCAACTCTTTGTGACCCCATTTGGGGTTTTCTTGGCAAAGATACTCTGGTGGTTTGCCATTTCCTTCTCCAGCTCATTTTACAGATGAGGAAACTGAGGCAAGCAGGGTTAAGTGAGTTGTCCAGGATCACAGAGCTGATAAGTGTCTGAGGCTGGATTTGAACTGAGAAAGATGAGTCTTCCTGATTCCAGGACCAGCATTCTATCCACTGAGCCACATAGCTGCCCCTACTGGGGGAGTTTCAGTCAAATTGTGTAGTCAGGACAGCTTGCAAGGGGCTGAGAAGTGAATAGCAGATGAGGAAGTAGACGCAAGAAGTGTAGATAGATTTAATAAATTAATTAATTTGGTATAAGGGAAAATCTTGAGTTGGTGATGGAGTAAATGAAAATTTATTTAAGTGCAGGGGAGAGCTGAAAATGTTTGGAGTCAGTGGGGAAAGAATTAGTAAATAAAGAGTGTTTGAGGTGGTGTTTGTCCATTTAGGATACAACTCCTCTGCCCTCCCCCAGGAGATAGGATGGGGAGGGATCAAAGTTACAGGTAGAGGTACTGGTCTTATCAACCAGCAGTTCCATTTCATCTGTAACTAGAGGAGAAAAGGAGAGATAGCATAGGAGAGGGTGAAGGGGGTTTTGAGGAATGAAAAGGGAGAAGATGAATTTTCTCATTGAAGTAGGAGCCAAGGTCTTTTGATGATAGGAAAGGAACATGTTATGTAGGATGCTTAAGGAGAGAAACTGTGGGACAGTCACTATGGTGGATGCTACTGAGAGTTAGTCAGGGAAAAATAAAATAATTGCCAGGCAGCAGTGAGGGCTCAAATGAGATTAGTTAACAAAATTATATAGCTGACTCAAGTCATCATTTTCTCCAGCAATCAAATCCAATTCAATAAACATTTGTTGAGTACCCACTATGTGCCAGGCACTGTGCTTACTGCTGGGCATACACTTAATAAAAACAACAATCCTTGCCCTCAAGGAACTTACAATCTAATGGGGGGAGGGAAGAGAACACAGAAAAGTATTCAGGAAAGAGGTGGGGGATAGTAGAGGGGACCCAGCTCAGGGGCATCCTGTTCTGTGGAGTTGAAACCAGGTAGAGCAGGACTTTAGTTTTAAAGTGTAATATTATCTATGTTTTATTATATTTTTACTTATTTTTAAAAATACTTCCCAATTACATTTTTAGGAAGTAATTAGGGTTGGATGACTCACTCAGGGTCACATAGTTGATAGGTGTCTGAGGCTGGATTTGAACTCAGGTCCTCCTGACTCCAGGGCCAGTGCTCTATGTATCCACTGTGCCACCTAGCTGTCCTGCCACCCAGCAATTACATTTTGATCTAATTCCAGAGGATTGAAAGCCAGGTGGTTATTTGATATCTCTGCTCCATACCACACTTCCTTCATGTCAAGATTCCATGATTCTAGAAACTAGCTATGTGGGTGTATAGTTTTATTCAAAAATTTTGAAAGCTAAATCTTGTGCCTTTTTTTAAAACTAAATTTGGTTTCATAAAACAAAACACACTTGGAGAGTGAATAAATCTCTACTTTCAGATTAGGTGCCTATTTATTAAAATGATTGCTCAGAAGCCCATTTTAAAAAATAATTCCATGGCATACCACTGTCCAGGATGCATGGAGCAGGAAAAGTTTTTGTTTATCAAATTTTATCTTTATTGCTTTTGACAAAATTGCATCTGGGAAAAGTGCTACAGTACATTCAGTGGTACTTTCTAAATTTGGGGAGTGAAATAGAGTAATTAATTTTCTTTTCTTCCAGGACACATGATCTGATTTCTTTCATTGCCCCAGGCTATCCCTTCAGAGCCTTCCAGACAGTTTAACTAGAGCACAAACTGGAAGGGGATTTAGTAGTTTTCTGGTCCAATATCTTGCAGATGAGGAAAAACTGAGGCCCAAAGAGAAGAATGGGCTTAGCAAAGCTCACCCAGATACAGCAGAGTAGGGACTTGGTTGTCTTCTGGTGACAAAATCCAGGACTCTTTCCAGTAGACGATACTGATAGTACCATAAAGTAGAAAGAGTACCCACCTTGGAGTTCCAATACAGCTTATACCACCTATACCTCTCTGACAATATGTGTTTCCTCATCTTTAAAATGAAGAGGATTAACTAGATAGATGATCTCTTAAGCTCTCTTGTAGCTCGAAAGCTGCATCTGCTGCCCAGCCTGATTTCAACTCTATGGTACAAAGTGCCCCTCCCAAGATAAGCTCATCACTTCTAAACTCACCAGGCTGCTAACTCAAGCCTTGATTGACACCACCTCCCTCAGCCTCCTCACTCCCCTGACTAGAGAGCAGAACAACAAAACTCCTCCCAATGCCTTCCTTTATAGAGGGGAGAACCAGGACTCAGCTCACTCCACCTTGCCTCTGTGGTCCTGCCTGGTTTCAACTGCACAAAACAAGATGCCTCCCCATCAGGTACCCCTTGGTGTCCCTTCTCTCCCCCTCCTCCCTTTTCATGTGTTGTCTCCCTCTTTAGACTGTAAGATACTTGAGGGTAGGAACTATCTTTTATTTATTGTATCCCCAGTGCTTGGCATGGTGCCTGGCAGTTAGCAGGTGCTTAATAATTATTTATTTTATTGGATCCTATGAGGTCCTACTCAGTGCTATTTTTATTCTATATAGAGATATCCTATAGCTTCCCATAATTGCCTTCTCTATTCTAATTGTGCCCCCCACCTGCCGCCCCAACCTACTAAACTTTTCCAGTATTTAATCTATCTATCTATCTATCTATCTATCTATCTATCTATCTATCTATCTCTATCATCTTTATCTATCTATATCTACCATCTATCTAGCTATCTCTATCTATCATTTATCTCTATCGGTCTGTCCATCTGTCTGTTCGTCTGTCTGTCTATCTGGATGTATCCCTTTCCCTTCTATGACCAGTTGGAATGTTCATGTTTCTCCTATTACTAAAATACTGTATAGCATTTCATTTTCTTTAAGAGTACTTGGCTGCCTTTTATATTACAATGAGTTAGAGCCAGTTAGAGAGAAGCAATGATCACCATAGTCTGGAAAAGACGGAGAAATCTTCATAGCCTAGTTCAATCAAGTCCTTTGGACTTCAAGCTATACATCCAGCCCACCATGATCCCTCCCTTCACATTCCCATTGTATTTAATACTGCCGAGAGCATCCTTAATTGGACTAGGAATCGGGACACCCAATTTCTAGTCCCAGGTCTGCTACTTGGGATGTAACAATATAGAGCTACATAATCTTGACCTAGTCAGTTTACCTTCTGCAGCCTCAGTTTTCCTTTCTGTAAAATCAAATGGTTGGTCTCTAGATGACTTCTAACATTCCTTGCCTTTGTTTAAAATTCTAATCATTTCGTGTGTGTTAATTTTGTCTTCTCAACTATGTTGCAATTTCTCTCTCTCTCTCTCTCTCTCTCTCTCTCTCTCTCTCTCTCTCTGTCTCTCTCCCTCCCTCCCTCCTTCCAGCCTTCTTTCTCTCTCTTTTAAGGCAATCAGGATTAAGTGACTTGCCCAGTGTTACAGCTAGTAAGTGTCAAGCATCTGAGGCTGGATTCGAATTCTGGTCCTCCTGACTCCAGGACTGGTGTTCTATCCACCTAGTCTCCCCTTGTTGCAAGCTCTTTGAGGACAACACAATGTCTTATACTTTTACAACAACCTCACCCCCCCACCCGCCCACACACAATATTGCCTATGTAGCAAGCATTTAATAAATACTAGACACTTGTTGGAATAAGGAAACTTAACTTTGAGTCCCAGCTCTCCCACTTACTATTTGCAATGTCCTGGTACTTCAAGATTGTTTCTGTATCTGTTAAAAAAGGAATACTGTTAGATTTGAAGCCAGAAGACTTGTGTTCAAAACTTGGCTCTGTTATTTATGACCTGAGTGACCTTGGGCAAGTCAGTGACCTTCTCTGGGCCTCAGCAAAACAAAGGAAGGGCCAGGACCACACAATGCTACTATACCCTACCTTGCCTGCCATGTTTTCCCATTACTGCCTAACATATACCCTTAGCTCTAGTCTGGGCTTTCTCCTTATTATATCACAAATTCAATAAATACGTTCCCAATTTTTCATCTTAGTCTTCTTCCTTTTACATAAACTGTACTTCTATCCATCTGTGCCTCCAATTCTACCTATCCTTCAAGGACCAGTTCAAGACCCATTCCTACACAAAGTCATCCTGGAAAAGTCCAGTCTCCAATGATCTTGTTTCCATCTACACTCCTATTGTACAAATGAGGACCGATTAAAGGAGCAGAGGATGTTTTGACAGAGAGAGAAAAGAGTTGGGGGCAGGTATATGGCAGCTATTTGGCATTTAGAAGGATTCTAATTGTTTTACTTGGTCCCAGAGGGCACAGCTAGGACCAGTGGATGAGAACAAAGGGGAAGGAAGGAGGAATTCTGGCTCCATGCAAAGAATAACTTCTTAACATTCAGAACGATTATCCCGAAGTGGAATGGTCTCCTTCGGGAGACAGTGAGTCTTCCATGACTAAGGGCCTTCCAATCAAGAGGCTGGATGACTTACTTGTTGGAGACTTCATAGGGAGGATTCCTATTGAGATGAGCATTGGATGAGATGAGCTTCTTTCCAACTATGCCATTTTATGATTCTAGATTCGGAGGTCGATTAGGAGGGGCATCGTGTTTTAACATAGGCACAGCACAGTTTTCAGCTCACAGAAAGGGGTCAATAAATACTTCTTGACTGAAAGTCTGATTTCAAGTAGCTGGTAATGTTTTTTGGGGTCACACGAAGTAAATGGCATTAGATTTAACTGAACCATATTCACATATCCAGATTCAACAACCATTCAATTAACATCCAATATTAAGCCCAGTAGTATGTGAGGCTCTTGGGAGACACAAGAAATATAAGACAAGCTCCCTATTCTCTACATGTCTTCCACCACATTAGATGAATTCCTATTCAGAATTTTAAAGTCTAATTCAAGCTACTTCTTCCATGAAATGTCCTCTGATCTCCTCCTTGGAAATGACCCTTCCCTCCCTCCCACCCCCACCCCACAGCCCTCTCAAAGTTCATTGCATGCTGTTATCTAATGCACTTAATATGTTATTATTGTATACTACAAATATGTTTACATCTTTTTCTTTATGAGGTCCATGAAAGCAAGAAGAACGTATTTCCTATCTAAACTTTGCATCTTCTTCAATGTATGCTTTGCACAAAATGGATACTTTGAAAATATTTATAGAATGAATAAAGCGTCTTGGAAATCCTGAAGTTTAGAGAGCTGTTAATAGCTGTCTCTAAATATAGGAAGGGCTGTCATAAGAAAAAAAGATATGATTTATTCCAATTGGCCCTGGAGGGCAGAATTAAGAGCAGTTGCTAGAAGTTGCAGAGAGATAGATTTAGGTTCGATACAGGGAAAAGCTTCCCAACAATCAGAACTGTTCAAAAATTAATAGGTTGCCTTGGGAAGTAGTGGGTTGGCTTTCCCATCACAGGAGGTCTTCAAGTGGAGACGATATATGACTTATTAGGGAAGTTGTAAAGGGGATTCCTATTCCTGTAGGAATTAAACTAGATGACCTCTAAAGGTCCGTTCCAATGTTGAACTTCTGTAGTAAGTCCAAGGTTCAGCTCGAAAACTGACCAAACACTATCCTCAAATTCCAGGTTGCTGGCTGAATCATAGTTTTCTTCCTGCTGCTCTTGGTTCACCTGAAGTCATAATCCTTTTGGCTTTATCATGGGGTGTTGCTGGGGAGATGATTAAGATGTCATAAGGGATTATGATGTCAGGTGCTGAAGCCACTGTACGAGGGTGGAGGGGTGCCTAGTAACTGAGCCCTGATGTACATGCAGATCATTTTTTACTAAAAATCTCAGGGAGGTAACTGCAGCTTTCCCCTGGAGCCAGAGGGGCTTTGGCAGCTGTTTTAAAGGCTGATGAGAAAGGTGTTGCCAAGCAATTACACTTGGGTTCAGATTCCTGCCAACCTCATCTGGCCTCCTTTGAAGGAGAGGTTCAGGATGCATGCCCCTCCATTTCACCATGTCCCCCTGACTACTTTTCCTCACTGCTCTGGTGAGGACCACAATCCCAGGGCTCAAATTTCCTCTCTAAATAAAGCATATTGTGCTGCAGAGTGGGTCTTGCCCCATCCCACCAATCCAAACTAACATGAGTGTATTAAGTGCCTACTATGGGCAAGGCAGTGTGCTAGGTGCTGAGGATGCAAAAACAAAGTGGAAGATGGTCCCTGCCCTCAAGGAGCTCACGTTCTACTGAGGGCTTTAATGTGTAAACAAATAAATATAAATGGGATAGTCAGAGGAGAAAGAGCCCTGACAGCTCAGGGCATCAGGAAAAGCTTCCAGGGCTTCCTGACCCAATCCACCTCTTATTTCAGGGGATCCATGAAGCTGGATAGAGCAAAAGTGACATCTTTATTTTTACTACCCTTTGGTTTCCTTTGTAATTCTTTGTGTTTCATTTTATGCATTTAAAAAATTTTATTCTGAGAAGAGGTCCGTAGGTTTCAACAGACTGTCAAAGGGGCCCATGACACGAAAGAAAGAAAGGAAGAAAAAGAAAGAAAGAAAGAAGGAAGGAAGGAAGGAAGGAAGGAAGGAAGGAAGGAAGGAAGAAAGGAAGGAAAGAAAGAAAGAAAGGAGGAAAGAAAGAAAAAAAGAAGGAAGGAAGGAAAGAAGGAAAGAAAGAAAGGAGGAAAGAAAGGAAGGAAGAAAGAAAGAAAGGAAGGAAGGAAGGAAGGAAGAAAGAAAGGAGGAAAGAAAGAAAGAAAGAAAGAAAGAAAGAAAGAAAGAAAGAAAGAAAGAAAGAAGGAAAGAAAGAAGGAAGGAAGGAAGGAAGGAAAGAAAGAAAGAAAGGAGGAAAGAAAGAAAGGAGGAAAGGAAGAAAGAAGAAAATTTAAAAAAAGGTTAAGAATCCCTTCTGTAGGTGGTAGCCATGAATTGAATCTTGAAGAAATCAGGGGTCAACTATAGAGTAATAGTAACAACACTTTAAGAGATCTAGGTGCAAGTGACATTCCATTCACAGCCTCTCTTGCTCTGTGATTCTTTATTTATGTCTTTCCATCAACTCTCCATGCAAAATATAGTATCAATCTAGGATAAGAGTGTAACTGGAGGAGTCAGGATTGGAGTGGGGAGAGGGAGAGTTGTGTGTTTGGCAAGGGGGGTCACGGCTCCCAGGGCATTAGAGCTTTCCTCTAGGTCTCAATTGCCTCTGTAAGACAGGGACAATTATAGAAAAATCAATTTTTTTTTCAAATGAAGATTTGCCTTTTTTTCGTCTACCTCCCCTCTTCCATTAATAAAGTAAGAAAACACTGTTATAAACATGTGTAGTCAAGCAAAACAAATTCCCAAATTGGCCTTGCCCATAAAAAGGTCTCAATTTGAACTCTGAGCCCATCACTTCTCTGTTCTCAGGAGATAGGGAGCATGTTTCATCATTAGTCTTCTGGAATTTTGGTTGGTCATCATGTTAATCAAAGAGTTCCCAAGGCCTTCAAAGTTATTTGTCCCTAAAATATTTTAGGGACAACCATGTTGTTGTTTGTCCTTTGTTTTCAAGAGGACCAATGACATCACAGGGTGATATCCTAACTTGTTTGTGAATTGGATTTAAGTGAGGCAGAATTATGAAAAGTCATCAGCCTTACTCTCTCTTCCAAAGTCATCGAAGTCCAGTGGTGAGACAGAAGTCAAAATGACTGTCGATGACCTGGGATGTAGTGGATGACCTTGGCATCTTTGTTGTCTCAACTGCTGAGCTAAGACTAAGGATAATCAGTGGGGAAGGAAGAAAGAGAGGCTAAGGACATAATAGGGTGTACTATGTACATGGTGGGGTGTAGCTGTTGGATTGGTACAAAGGACATCCCTTTATCAGACCCATTTATAAGTTTTATAAACCCACCCTAAACACCCTGCTCTCCCTAGCACCTAGAGATTGATTTTGAAATGTCAGCTCTCATGAACTAATATGGAAGGCTCAAAGACTCCAGTGGACAGTAGTATACCTCGTCCAAGGCACTCAAATACCACATTCAGGCTCTGCTGGCAAGGAGTTGCTTTTTTGGCTTAATACAAGATACTTGAAAAAAAATCAGAGCTGTCCAAGGTGGAATGGAAAATCTTGAAAAGTAGCTATACCTTTCTGGGTGTATGGTGAGGGTACTCCTGGACTAAGTCTGCATTGTAATGCCTATGATATAAGGATACCAATTATTAATGAATAGCCAACTACAGGTATAAAGGCAGCTAGGTGTTGCAGTGGATAGAGTGCTGGGCCTGGAGTCAGGAAGATCTGAGTTCAAATCTCACCTCAGCTACTTAGTAGCTATGTGACCCTGGGCAAGTCACTTAACCTTGTTTGCCTCAGTTTCTTCATCTGTAAAAAAGTGAGCTGAAGAAGAAAATGGCAAACTACTCCATTTTCTTGGCAAAGAAAATCCAAAATGGGATCACAAAGAATCAGACAAGACTGAAACAGCAATGTGCTAACAACAACTACAGGTATACAACAGAATAGCTATAAAGTTGACTTTAGGAGTAAAGGTACATTATGGTTCCTGAATCCGGATGCCTCTGTCCAACTACCAGAATCTAACTCATTCCAAATGCTTCGAAGTCAATATTTATTTCCTAGAGATTAGGTGGCACAGTGGCTAGAATGCCAGATCTGAGTCAGGAAGGCCCGAGTTCAAATACTGCCCCAGATACTTACTGGCTATACTACCCTGGGCAAGTCACTTAACCATTCTTATCCTCAGTTTCTTCATCTTTAAAGCAGGGATAATATTAGCACCTACCTCAAAGAGCAGCTGTGAGGATCAAATGAGATAAAGTGTTTTGCAAACCCTAACGTGCCATATAAACAGCTAGCTACTAATTCTAACAGTTTCTACTCCCATGCCTGAAAAAGTTCCTCTTGCCACCAGGACAAACTTTCTGTTGCAGGCCATAGTTCCTACTGAAGATCATAAGACCTTCCCACTAGGCTCACAGCACCCCAGATAGCATTTCAGCCTGTCCTGACCCTTCGCCAAACACACATATCCTTTCCTCCCTCTCTTCATTATCCTGTGTCTAGTTATTCTTGGGCCTGGATTTAAACTGAATATCAACCTTATAAAAGCCAATGTTATCCAAAGCAGGGTTGTGATCGTTTTAAGGGACAAGGCTCACAAAAGATAATTGAAAAGATTACCCTGCTGTGGAATAGAACCGTGTCTGAGCTGCCCAAATTTATGGCCCATAATTCCCACTTCAAGAGCTTTTATTAGAATTTGAAGAATGGTTTGCCAACTTTGGCCTCCTTCCCCAGTGGGTGTTATGATTTAACCACTACTAGCCATGCAAATTAGTACCAGTCTGCAAGCCCAGGGCCTGCACAGAATCACACAGAGAATCAGAAAAACATTGCACAGTGGTACACCAGTATACAATACAGTATTTTTCATGCTATATGCATTATCTCTATGACCAAGGTAAATTATTCCTCTATATTTCTTGGAAATGTCATGCCAAGTCAACTCAATTGAATACATATCCATTAAGTAACTACTATGTGCAAAGTTTTGTGCTATGGGCTAGAGATACAAAGAAGGAAAACCAACACAGTCCCTTCCCTCTGAGGGGTGGGGGAAGGGTGGATACAATAAGTGAATAAACAAGGATGATAAAATACTGGATATGGAGTGAAGACCTGGGTTCAAATCTTGCCCCTAAATACTTTCTAGCTGTGATCCTAGGCGAGTGACTTACTCAATCTTAGCTTCAATCTCCTCTTGTATAAAATGAGGAATATAATAGCACCTACCTCAAAGGGTTGTTGTCAGGCTCCAATGAGATCGTAGTTGAAAAAGCACTTTGTAAACCTTAAAGCACTATAAAATATTAACTATTATTATTATTATAAGCTAGGGTGGGATAGGAGCGCAAAGAAAGGGAGCAAGACGAAATGCTCTTAGAAAACGTAAGGAAGGATATCCTCCTTGGTCACAATGACCTTGGTCACAAGGACTTTCTCTGGGCTTCAGTTTTCCCTTCTTTACAGTGAGGGGACTATAGTAGGTAATCTCTCAGGTCTCTTCCAGCTCTAAAGCATGCGATCTTATGTTGTTGTGGTTGTGGTTGTTGTTTTCAAATTCCTCGCAAAAGAGACAAGGGAAGAGTCTATGCAAGAGACAATACCTGAACCCTGAAGGAAGAGAAGGATCTCAACAAGGGAACGTGAGGAAAAAGAAGATAGGTGATCAGAGAATAGCTAACTTTTGTTGGAACACAGAATCAATAAATGTGATAAGGCTAGAAAAATTAGGTTGTCATGTTGTGGAAAACTGGGTTAGAGAAATACCATAGGATGTTAGGCTCAGGATGGACCTTAGAGAGGTCATCCAGTCCAGCTATTTTACAGAGAAGGAAACTGAGTCTCAGAGAGGGAAAATGAACTTGCCTCAAGCCACAATGGCTAACTTGAAGTAGAACCTAGGCTTCCTGCTGTCTAGTTCTTCATTCTTTCTCCTGCACTGTACTGACTTTCTTTTAAAGGTTCTATCATCAGAACATGGCTTATCTGTCTACATTTCAAAGGAATGTAGCTAGTTGGCACAGTGGCTAGAACGCTGGGCCTGAGTTCAAATGTGGCTTCAAACTCTTAGCAGCTATGTGCCTCTGGGCAAGTCACTTAATCTTCATCTGCCAGAGTTTCCTCATCTTTGAAGTTGGGTTTATAATAGCACCTATGTCCCAGGGTTGTCATGAGGATTAAGTGAAAGCGATATTTGTAAAGTGCTTTGCAAACCTTAAAGTGTTATAGGAATGTTAGGTATTATTATTATTATTATTATTCAAACAAATGTAGAAGTTAATGGTTCATGTAAAATGAAAGATGCTTCTGTTTCTTTGGGAGATATATGCCAGCTTCAGGTTTAAGATCAGGCAAGTGGTCAGGAGGAAAGAAAGGAGGAAGAAAAGTAATTCAGTAGGAACTAATGACTATAGGAGAAAGTATGTTCTAATAGCAAGAGGAAGTTGGTCTGGTGAGGAAATAGAAACAAATTAGAATTAACAAAAAAAACCACTGACTTCGCAGGGTACTTAACAAGGAAGGACTGGAAGTGAGCTGGGCTCTGGTAGCTGGACAGAGATATACAGGCCCAAAAACCATGGCACATTTGTCCCCTAAGCTGGACAGAGCTGGACCCTGTAACTGTTCTGTGTCCCTGTTCTCTGAGCCTACCAATCGATGGTTTGTACCCTCATTTTATAGGCTTCACAGAACATCAGAGCCAGGAGGGACCTATAAGTGATCTCCATCCCAGCAAACTCAGATGAAGAAGCTGAGCCTTCAAAGGAGGAAGGTATGGCAGAATTGGTCTCTGATTACCCTTCTAATATGTTTTCCAGCACACTGATTTGTATTCTCTGCTGATTTAGGGGGAAAACATATAAGCAATTGTACACAACCCTCTCTAACATACAAGATCTTGTGGTGAAAAGAACTTTGAGCTGAGCATCAGGAAACCTAAGTGTGAATCCCAGCTCTGCCCCTTTCTAGCTATTTGCTAATGGCCAAGTTACTTAACCTCACTATGACTCAGTTTCCTCATCTGTAAAACAAGGATTTGGACTAGTTGATCTCAGCCTAAGGTCTATTCCGGCTCCAAATCTTTTGACAATTGTTACTTCAATTCTGTGATACTCAATTCAGTTCTGCTGACCTCATAGAGTTGTTATGAGGAAAGTACCAGGAATGTGGGTTGTTATTACTTGTGGAAGAAGCAAGAGGCATTCACTGCATTTTTGGAGTGGCATCCCATGGTCCAGATGCAACAGTAGCCTTCTGCAACATGTTACACATAGCATTTGGGACCATAGGAGCCTGGAGTACATCCCAAGACACTAACACGTCGTTTCTAACAACAGGTTTTGTTGATCTCTTCTGTACAGTTATGGCACAGAAGATATTGGCCAGAAACAGGTCTGCGGGAAGAGTCGTGGGCCAGTCACATTCCCCAAACGAGTAAGCAATAATAAAAGCTGACAGATCTCTGAGGTTCTCTTCACGAGGCATACCAGAATGTCATGTAATGAAACCCAGCCTTATTAGTGTGCTCTGGCAGCCTCTGCTTCTGCCTCTGCCTCTGCCTCTGCCTCAGAATAGACATGGGAGAGGAGAGGGGGAGAATGATAGTCATTCTCAAGATGATCCCATGTGAACACAAAGCCATTTTCATGTTAGGGCTAGAAATGGTGCCCAGCTTAATGCACTTTAGTAAATACTCAATAAACATTTTGTTGAACTGAATTCATGGTGAATTTGAAAGAACAATAGATTTGAACTTAGAAAACTGGGGTTTGAATTTTTTGGCTCTATTGTGACTTTAGACAACTCATATAACTTTTCTGGGTCTCAGTTTCCTCAGATGTAAAAACAGGGCAATTTGTTTTCACAGTCCCCAAGATCCCCACCACCCCCTCACCCCACTTTCTGGTTCTAAATCTTATGCCTCTTTTTTCTCATCTGTAAAACTAGGAGGTTGAGCAAGGTGATGTCAAAGGTCTCTTTTGGCTCTAAATTTGTGAGATCCTATGTTCAATCCTACAAATTAAATTGAGTGGGATGGAATTAAATTGAATAAAAGGCCAATTTATATAAGAAAAAATTAGGGCCAATGATGAGGCACCTCCTGACAGGGAGGTGATGGATTCAGGGTGCAGAATGAGGCATATGTGGGTTTTTTTGGTTCTGTCATTTCCAGCGTAAAGGTCATTCTTTGCAGAGAAAATAGAATTAATTAAATAAAAATCAAGCAGTACTCCCTTCTCTCTATTGTCAGTTATGCCCAACTCTCTTCTTCGGTTTCTTAAACACTTCCTAAAAAAGTTTTCCCATACCCACCCATTAAATGTAGTGTGGACTTACTGTTGACTGTGCCTTGAACTTAGAATGTGACCTCAGATAAATAGTCAACTAACCTCTCTGAGAATTAAATGAGGAAAAAATGCATATGAAAATGATTGGGAAAAAATTATGAAGTGCCATGAAAAGTATATATTATTACTAGATGCTATTAGGTAGGAGCAGATTTTGAAATGTCCATGTTACAAATGAGGAAACTAAGGCAGAAAGGTTTAGTGACTTCCCCAAAGTTACATAGATAGCTAATCACAGACATGAAAATAGATTCCAGGCCTCTTGAATTGTTGCTAAAGAATTATTCCCGATATACTATGTTGCGTCTGACATTAAGCATCTATCTATCTTTAAGGAGGCCCAGCTCTGGTCAGGATCACAAAGTTTATCTTTGACTTTGCAAACTATCCTCTTTGCATCCTTTTATTGAATCATAGAATTCCCGAGTCGAAAAGGTCCCCAGAGGTCAGAGGAGCCAAGCTTTCACTGAAACAACCCTAAGGAGGGATTATCCCCATCACCCACTGGAAGACCTTCAGAGATGATCAACTCTACCTCCTGAGCAGCTCCTTCAACTTTTTTTTTGGATAGCTCCTTGTTAAAAAGGTCTTCCTTCCATCGAACTGAGATATCTACCATAACTGCCTTGACCCAATGTCTTCTTCCCACTACTGCTAATTTTGCCCTCTCAGGCCAAGCAGAATAAACTGAATCCTTCTTTTCCTTCACAGATTTTCACATACTTGAAAATTGTGTTCTTTTTAAGTTTAAAAGGCATGAAAAAAAGTTTTGCCAACTTTCTATTGCAGAAAATATCCACACACAGTAATTATGGTTCATAGAAATGGAAGTAAATGCTTCTTCAAAACTTTTTCAAAGGTCTGTGATTTCATCAGGATGGGGCATTTCCACCCCCTTCCTGCACTGAGGAAGATCAAAACTACTCTGTGGCTCAGTACGCAGTCTTTTAGAGTTGTTATGTCCTAAAAATTCATTTCTTTGCATCACACAAGGTGATGAGTCTACAAAAACATAATCGGGCTGGTCCATGTCCCTTAGAGAAACATAATCCATCAACCAGGCCCTAACTCAAAGCCTTTTCAGTTTAGTAGGTCAAATTTAAAAGCATTTAAGAGCTTTTTTGTGAAAGAGTACTAAGTGCCATTCTATAAATAAAAAAACAAGAGAGTCACATTTCCTCCTCCAGCTCATTTTAGAGATGAGGAAACTGAGGCAAACAAGGGGGTCACATATCCAGTATGTGTCTGAAGCTGGATTTGAACGCCGGAAGATGGGTCTTCCTGATTCCAAGCCCAATGCTCTAACCACTGCACCATCTACCTGCTACAGTGGTTGAGATTTGAGATCCCTCCAGGTCTAAATCTATGATTCAACACTATACAATTCAAATATTATCAAGTGGCATATTTCTAAAGCACTTAGCATAGTGCCCAGCACATGGTAGGCACTTAAATGTTTGTTCCCTTCCCTCTCCAAGTGCCTTCCAGTTCTCACTCTATGACTCAATGCAATGCAACGCAACACAATTCAAGTATTTATTAAACAAATGCATATGCCATATGAAGCTCTGAGGATACAAAGCTCCAAACAAAATAGTCCCTGTCCTCAGAGGGCATACATCCTGCTTCTAGAACCTGGGGTCATCTCTACACAGGGAGAAAGAACTAGAGGAAGACTTCAGTGGCAGATAGGTAAATGATATCTATGAAGATGCAAACTCATTACTCATTTCCAGTCCATTAAGAACCTGGCTAAAACCACAGTTCTTTATGGAACAGGGCTGTTTTTGTTTTCCAGATATATTTAATTGTCCACAAAAGGGGCAAATAACACAAAATCTTCGTTATAACCAGTGGTCTCATTTATGTTGGAGAAATTTTTTAAAGCCACTCATAGGACACTGAAACTGAAAGGGACCATATAGGTATGATCTAGTTTAATCTTTCATTTTACAGATGAATCCCAGAATGCTTCTTGGAGAAAACAACCAAACCACGCTAGAGGGATTCATTACAAATTTATGTTACTTAGTCCAAACTAGGTGCCAACAGATGCATGACAATCCTTCCCCACCAACCCCACAATGGACTCTCCAGCACATTCCAGTATTTAGCGTAACTCCTAGAACATAGTAGATGCTTGTCAACTTGACTCATCTCTCCACAGTGGCTGCTCCAAACCTTTTCCTTAGTCTGTCTACACTACCTCTTCCCCATGCCCGCTCAGCAGAAGATCTTATCTACCTAGCAGAGATATAAGAGACAATTCATGCTGAACCCCTCTTGTCCTTGGCACTAGGCTCTGGTGATGAGGCAGTCCTCCTTGCCGAGGCTGACCCCTCCACTTGGGATCTTCATCACCTCCTAGATTATCTCCTTTGGCTACTTGCCCCTTCAGTCACTCCCTCTCTTTCATCTGCAATCTTTCCTTGCAGCTTAGCTCTTTCTTTGTCACCTAAAATATGTCCCAGTTCTCTTCACTTTCAAAAACTTCCACTTGACCCTAACATTCCCTCAAACTCTTCTGTTCACAGCCAAACTCCTAGAAAGAATCCTTTCACCTCGCACCTGTGTCTCAATCCTTGAAATTTGACTTCTAACCCCACCTCTCAAATGAACTATTTTCTGCAAGTTTACCACTGATTTCTTACCTGCTAAATCTAATGGTTTTTCCTCAGTTTCTACCTTCTTAAGCTCTCTTAGGTGAACCATATCCTCCTTCTGACACTCTTTTCCCTTAGTGTATGTAATGCTATTCTTTGTTCTCCTTCTATCTCTCTGACCAGTCCTCACTTCTCGGAGTCCTTTGTTGGAGCACTAACACCTCTCCACCTTAGTGTTGGTTGGGCATCATCTCTCCTGGGCCCTCTTTTCTTTTGTCAATCCCTGCTCTCAAGGAGTTTATTCTAGTTGAGGGAAACAAACACATAAGGATTAAAGGCCATCTAAGCAGCACCAGGAACAATGAAAGTTGATTTGACAATTCTTCCAGAACCAAAGGGAAGAAGTAGAAATGGCTAAGACCTGCTTGAAATCTTGAACCAGGTAAAGCAGTCACCAATCAGGATTACAGAGGCTCAGGTGGAAGTTGTAGAGATGAAAGGGTTATAAACTTAATATATTTCCTCCCAAACCCAGCTCTCCTCCAAAATTCCCCATTTGAACCAACAGTATTATCCTTCCAGTCATCAGAGTTCACACCTTTGCAGTCACCTTTGCCTCTTCAACCTTCTTTAAACACCCCCATTCTAGTTGTCAAGTCGGGTTGATTCTATCTCCACATCATTTGCATCTGTTCTTCTATCTCTCTACTCAACTTCTCATCATTTCTTGTCTCTTAATTGACCTAGCTGTTTCCAGTCTCTCCCCTCTCAATCCAATCCTCCACACCAATGCCAAATCAATATTCCAAAAAGAGAGGACTTCCATATCACTCCTGGCCTCAAAAATCTTCAATGGATACCTTTTTTGTAGGGGATAAAATTACCAACTCCTCAGTCTGGTATTTAAAGTCAATCTGGCTCTAACCTACCTTTTTAGTCTTATTTCCTAGTACTTCCTTTTGTGTTTTCTGCATTCCAGTCAAACTGGCTGCTAGCTGTTTCCCTATCCATGACATTCTGTTTTCCATCTTCGTGCCAAGAAGGTGTGTCTCAGGACAAGTGTTCTTTTATGTCTGGAAGCTGCTCCTGCCTTTACTTCTGCCTCATACCTCAACTCTCTGGAAATCGTCACTCAGATGCTACTTTTTCCATGTGACCTTTCCCGAGCTTTCCAAATTAGTAGTATTCTCTCCTCAAAATAACTTTGTGTTACTTTGTACAAGCTTTGTATTATTTGCTTTTGCACATATTTTATTCCCCAGTAAATGAATTAGTGACTAGAACCCAGGATTGTAATCTAGGTCTCCTGATTTCCAATTCAGTGCTCTTTCTAGAGCACCTCCCATACTTCTCTCCTTCCCCACCTCTACCCCCTTGGCCAGCTGAGACCCCACCATAATTAATGACATAGTTCTCTCTCACAAACTATTACAATCCAGGTCTCCCAATTCCTAAGCTAGTATTCTTCCTAGGCCAGAAGTGTCTTCTTCCTTCCTTCCCTCTTCCTACTCATAACCTTCCTGATCATCTTTCTTAGCCTCCCAGGATGATCTTTTCCCTTCATCTTCCTCTTCCTTCCTCCTCTTTTTATAAGTTCTTGTTTTCTCCTCTTTTCTTTCTCAACCTCCTCCTTCTCTCCTTTTTCTTTTCTATCTCCTTCCTCTTTCTCCTTTTCCTCTTCTTATTTCTCCTTCTCTTTACCCTTCTTGAGAGGTGGTGGTATATCACAGAGAAAGTGCTGGGTTCCAGAATCATCAAACCTGGGTTTGAATCTGAGCGTCATAAATAATCTGTGACCTTGGGTGAGTCTGTCTCTTTCTCCCCTCCTTCTCTCCTGCTCTCTCTCTCTCTCTCTCTCTCTCTCTCTCTCTCTCTCTCTCTCTCTCTCTCTCTCTCTCCCCCTCTTCTCCCTCCCTCCCTCTCCTTCTTCTTCTCCCTCTCTTTCAGTTTTCTTTATGGCAGCTGGGTGTCACTAGGCTTGGAGTAAGGAAGACTTGAGTTCAAATCCAGCCTCAGATACTTTCTAACTTGTGTGACCCTAGGCAAGTCACTTAACCTTGACTTGCCTCTGTTTCCTCAACTGTAAAATAGGGAAAATAATAGCTCCTACACCCCACCAGCATTGTTGTGAGGATCAGATGAGATTGTATTTGCACAGTGCCTAGAACATAGCCGGTACTTAATAAATATTCATTTCCTTCTTTCCTTCCTCATCTGTCAAATGAAAGGTCTGGACTAAATGATGCCCAAGGTCCCTACCAACTCTCACCAGACCTCAGGAGCTCTTCTTTCTGTTTCTTTTCTCCCCAGTACACTGGATGCACGGTATGCTGATTGGCAGGCCCATTTTCCAGGTCATTAATCTGAAGCCATGTGTTTTCTACACCTACATGTGGTTTGAAAAGGATTCCATTTTTATTATACAGTATTATGTCTTAACTGAGGTTGGCTTATGCTCTTGGTGACAGCTGATGTGAAATCCTATAGCACTAATTATGAGCAGATATTAAACAGATTAGTGATGAATGCTGACAAAAGGCCCTCCCTCCTATTGGCCTTTCAGCATTGCTTCTTCTAGTCTTTCATCTCTGAGCTGCTGGCTTGGCTGGACCTGCTTTATTTGGGGGCATCCTAAGGACTAGGCACAAAGCAAGAGGGTGGGTCCCAGGAAAACAGACCGAGGTGCTTGAAAGGGCACTGATTTTTCATTTGATAGGCACTACATTAGATCCATTTTCATTTTCTTATATGGGATTTAAAAGCCCAGATGAAACAAAAGCCTTGGAGCATCTTTTTAGACTGAAAAACCATTCCTATTTTATTAGTCAAGAGCTCATGGCCAATTCTTAAAAGTTAGTCCTCCTTCATCTTTCTCTCCTTCAAATCTTCTTCTCTCATCTTCCGCCCTCTCTTTTCTTTTTTTGTGGGGAGAAGGCAAGGTAATTGGGGTTAAGTGACTTGCCCAAGGTCACACAGCTAATAAGTATGTCAAGTGTCTGAGGCTGGATTTGAACTCAGATCCTCCTGACCCCAGGGCCAGTGCTCTACTGACTGTACCACCTAGCTGCCCCCCACCCTTTCTTTTCTATAGAGATTTGCCTCTCCCTTCTTCCTCCTTCGTCTATATCCCTCTCTCTTTATTTCCTCCTCCTTTCTCTTCTCCCTCTTTTATACTCCTCTTATTTCCTTTCTGCCTTTACTTTTCTCTCTTTCAACCTTATATTTTCTATTCTATCCTACCATCCTTATTTCTCTCTCCTGTCTTTTATTTCTCCATCTCCCTCTTCCTGTGTGTCATTCTCTTCCTCCTCCTCCTTACCTCTCTTTCTTCTCTCTTCTCACCCCTTTTTTCCTCATATCTGCTTTTCTGTCTCTGTCTCTATTTCTGCCTCCCTCCAACACACACGAATTTCTCTCTCTCTTAAACCACCCCCTCCCTATCCCTACTATCTCTGGAAGGAGAAACCGTTATGCAGTAAAGAAACTCATTTTAATTCTGACATCAAATTAATTTCAAGAAGGATGAGAAAAATCAAAGGCCTGGATTTTGTAGAAGTCCTCACTTCCAAGAAATTTTGGAGGAGATGAATTGCATACTGCTGGGTGTCACCTAGCTGGGTTCCTGTCACCTGTCCTCATCTCTCTCATCTGGCAGCCTCACATCCTGGGTGGATCCTACAGCCTGCACCTTCCTCATAGACAGTCTGTCGCCTGTATACTGACTCCTCAGGCCCCTGGTCTGGAAGCCTGCTGGAGAATGGCCCTCCTGTGGAAGTTACATGTGTTGGGCCTGTAGGATCAGATGACTGACATAATTAAAGTTGATCAACAAATATGCTGCACCAGGTAGGTATTCTTTGACTGCAGAGCCCAGGATTTTATCTTCTGGTTTTCTCTTTCATTAAAGTCACGGCCTGCTGTTTTGGTGACTAGACTACATTACTAGTGAGAAAAGGATGAAGGAATAGGAGGGGGCCAATGGGCAGAAATCTCGCTTATGTGAAACAGTACAGACCAATGCACTTTAAGCACCCTCTGGCCTGTATCCCCCAGCAGCTCACCCATCAAAACGGCTTCTTTTGATTCCTTCTCCCTAGGGTGTTACATGGAGACACCAATCTGGAGGCAGATTAACTGGGCCTCTTTCATTAAGTGGGACTTGTCTTCATTCTTCCCCAGGAGCTAGAGAGACCTGTTATCACTCTACCACTTTAAAATGAGAAATTACCTTCTACCTGCATTTCTCTTTCAGCTCTAAAGTTTAGCTTGTAAGGATTAGAATTTGTCAGATATAAGATAAGCTTCCTTTAAAAGGTTTGATTAAAGAGGGAGGGAAAGAGGTTTAGGATTTCCGCCCTTGCTCCAAGCATTACTGGTCTTTAGAAATTATGTTTGCTTCTAATTCTATTTTTTTTAATGTTGTGACCTGTGATTTTATTGGTGTAGAGAACTCTCTGGTGAGGAAACTCCCTTCACCAAAGCTGATGGCTGACTGACTGTTTTGCTGTTTATAATCCTAGAGAGTGCCCAGGGCCATTGAGAGGTTAAGTGACTTTTTCAGGGTCTCAGAACCAGTATGTATCAAAGGTGGGACCTAAACCAAGGTCTTCCTGGGTTTCTATCCTGGTCTGTACCACAATGCTTCTCTTATTTAATAATCAAAAAATATGATTTCAAGACTGAACTAAAGTTCATTATTTTTATCTCCCTGTCTTCAAAATATTCCCCAGATTCTGATTGAACCTATGTACAAGTTGTTCCAGATGACTTAGTGTAGCTTTAAGCTTGTATAACTTCAGAAATATAAATGTTACAAATTTACAAAAAACAATGCCTGAAAGGATTACTATTAAAATGTTTAATTCATCTTTGTATTTTTTTTTATTACATCCCAACATCACCACCATCTTGTTCACTGCATCACTCTGGTTGGTTTTTGAACTTGGTTTAACTTTCATCCAAGACTGCTTAGTAATTGGATTACATCTGCAAATCTAGCTGTAAAAGCATCTGAAGAAGAAAGGTTTGATGCGCACTGTGACAGTTTTGACATGTCCCTACAAGAAAAAGTCTAATGGGGATAGATCAGGTAACCAAGATAGCAAAGTAAGAGAACGATGAATTCCTTCAAAGGGCTCCTTGAGAACAGGATCCGTCTTTTGCTTTTCTTTGTTTCGCCTGTGTTTACTTAGTACAGTGCCTAGCATACAGCAGGTGCTTAATAAATGTTCACTAACTGACTGACTGATCTATCTGCCAGCCTGAAAAGTGTCATTCAGAAACTGTCCTACACACAGGGTAGCCCATCTTGCTAAAAATTAAAATTTAAGATTTTATCATTTAAAATTCAAAGTATTGGTGTTAATTAAATTTAAATTAAACTTTCAAGTGATATTTTTTTGGTAATTGTCTAGCATTTCTAGTCCTGAAGTTATTAAAGTTTAAAGCTGCACTAAGACTTTTGGGACATGCTGTGTTCCAAACACTGAAGAGCATAGAGTGTCAGCCCTGCCAGGGACTCACTACTATAGAATGTCAGAGCTGGAAAGAGCCTTAGAACATAGAAAGATAGAGGTAAAAGGGACTTTAGAAATCATCTAATAAATCCAAACCTTCCATTTTTAAGATGCTGAAATAAGCTTAGAGAGAAATGATTTGTCCAAGGTCACAAAGTAGAACTGGTACCCGCCTGCTCATTCTCAGTCCCCATGCTCTTTAATGTATGCAGACAAATTGAACCAATTAACAAATTTAGGTGGGAAATACTTTCTAGTACTAGTTAACCAGTTCCCATAGTCTATGAGCCTATGTTCATGCACATGTGCAGGGGGTCCCAAAAGTCTTAGTGGAGTTTTAATATTTAATAGCTTGAAACTCCACTAAGACTTTTGGGACACCCTGTAAGCGTGTGCGTGTGTGTGTGTGTGTGTGTGTGAGAGAGAGAGAGAGAGAGAGAGAGAGAGAGAATATGTGTGTGTAAATTTAATCCATATGCTCTTGAGCTAATACAGCCACCAAAGAAGTGAATCATTTTTAATTATTCTAAGTGAGCAATCAATTATTGTGGTAATAGGAGAAGCTCCATCATCGAGCAGGTGCAGATGACTTAAAACTGCCAAGTCATTCTTTCATTCACAGGTACTATTTCAAATAAATTAACAATTACCGTGCAAACACTGGAATTGCCATTCATAGAAACCAAAACATAATTAACTTTCCAAGAATGCTGAGTAGTAACCTGTTAGGTAATGAGAAAAAATATTCCCCAAATCTACCTAAGTCCCCAAATTACATACTACATATTTGCTACATTAGATACATTTATTTGCTATATATTTTAGTAGGAAATCCTATAGGAAGACTAGACCCAGGATGGCTAAGAAACTACTATGCCAGAGAAATAGAGCTATCCCAGAGGACTCATAGAATGTTTGAGCCGGAAAGGACTTTTTGCATATAAAATATCTGAGCTGGAAGAAATCACCAATGACAGGCTATAGAATATTAGAGCTAGAAGGGGTGATAGAACATAAAATATAGAATGAGCTGGAAGAGACCTTTTATGATGGCTCGTCAGAGCTGGAAGGGGCCCTGGAATACAGAACAAAGAATCCTAGAACTGGAAGGCTCTTTAAACAGCATCAGACCTCAGAACATAGATCATAGAATGTTAGAACTGGAGGGGCCTTTTCAACATCGAATAAAATCAGCCTCAAGGGATAATCAGATCAACCTCCTCATCTATAAGATGAGGAAATCAAGGCCCAGAGGGGACAAGCAATTTGCCCAAGCTTACAGTTAGTGGCAAATTTGGCAGTAAAATCCACATTTTCTGTTGATTCTGGCATTCTTTCTACTACATTATTGCCTTTTGCACACATTGGTCTCTAACTTCTGTTTGGGGTCTGGGGAGTTTAAACTCGTGGTGTTTTCCAGGTGCTTTAGGCATTAAAAGGAAATATTTTATGCAGCTTTCTTTTTGCATTCTGTTTGCCAATATTTTATTTAATATTTTTTAAAAATTACACTCCCAGTCCATCAAACATTGACAAGAAAACAGAAAACAGTGTGTATCAAATTGTAAATTTGTTATTTACACATAGCACCTGGGGTGCCCCCTTTGTATGTGGGTCCCCAGAAAAGCTATCTTAGGTTCAAAGTATTCTCTGAATCCATGACCACTTAAAACATAACTTATGAGTCCCCATCAATTTGATTGCTTTTACTAGTTAACCAGAGAACACAATTGGTTCAAAGTAAAGACATTAAATTAGTGAGCCTATAAATAAAAGTTACCATAGAATATTTTCTCCCATAAACCTGGGGCACCCTCTCCCACAAATATGAATACCATCAATAGTAAAAGTGGATATCTCTAGGGAATGCGCATGGCGGGGGAGGTACATAGAGAACACACGTAGCCAAAATGCATGCCCAGATGATACACATTTAGGGAATACTTGTGACAAGAGACCACGCATTGAATGCCTATATGTAGGGAACATTTGTAGCACATGCGGGGCAACTTATGCCTCTGACTCTGAAAGGCTGCTGCTGATCTTTTATGATATTACCATTTTGTTTTCTTAACTTTCTGTTGGCTCTGTCATTTCTGCTGGGTGGTACTCTGCTGGGCTAGTGGTAATGGAAGAGTGTCTCCACCGAGTGACCGGTGCTGGAGCTTTTCCCTGCTCCACTCTCTTGTATTTCTTCTCTTTAAGGAGCTTGCTGGCCATTTTGCCTCCCTAAAGACTGGGGAGGCTTTTAATGGTTGGTACAGACAATGGATTATGACCTTAGAGAAAGAAGAGATTATCATCCAACTGTGACTCTAGGGGGAGGCTTCAAAGGGACTTGTTAGACTTTGAAGATTGGGTAAAGTCTGGTACCCACCCAAAGGATGTTGGGCAGGAAGGTGAAACAAGCAATAGCAAAGGTTATGAAGGTAGAAATTCACAAGGCATACTTGATGAATGGTGAATAGAATCCTTTGTATTATAGAGTGCTGTAGGACAATAGTCAACAAGCATTGATTAAGAGCTGCCATGTTCCAGCCACATGTACTGAGTGCAAGGGAAACAAAACTAACAAAGATCGTTAGCTCAAAGAGCTTTACATGCAAGAAAGAGGCTGGAAATTCAGGTAGGGGTCACATTGTAGGGAAGGCTTGAATGGAGGGTTAAGGAGACTGGACTTGCTCCTTCTGGAAATAGGGACTAATCAAGGGGTTTTGAGCAGAGAGGTGACATGATACAGGTGATTTCTTTTTGACATCTGGTTGCTTTTTAAAGTCAATCCTTGTGCACTTTCAATGACCTATAGCACCAGTATTTAACACTTACCTAACAAATGCTGTCTCCATGATGCATGCTTGAGATTTTGCAGGCCAGCAAAATCTGTCTGTGTAGGTTAGAAATTGCCTGAGACCCGCCCTTTATTCGGAAACAATGCATCACAGACATCCACATGAATTCTGGACTTCACTGCCTTTTATATCCTGTGCTGTTGCCAAGTAATAAGTAACTACACCTTGGGCTTGGGCCTTGGGATTATGAAGGTTGCTCAAGATGAACTGGCAATCCTCGGAGACTGGGCTGGAGTTAAGATGACATCTTCTTGGCTGGGGTGCTACTCTTTGGCATCAGCATGCTCTTTCCTGCATGTTGTAAGAGGCCATGGGGAGTAGCGGAAAGAGCACTTCATCTGCAAAGAGAAGACCTGGGTTTAAATCTTGGCTCTATTATTTATTATCTGTGTGATCCTGAATAAGTCACTTAAACATCCCTGAGCCTCAGTTTCCACATGTGTAAAATGAGCTCATTACACCAGATGATAGCTAAGCTAGCTTTAAAGCCTAAAAATTCTGTAAATTTTGGTGGTTAGTTTTTGATTGCATAATTCCATTTTGTTAATATATGTTTGTAAGGATATGATTTTTCCCCTGAGGACTGCTTGAGTTGCGTCCCAGAAATTTTGATATGTTGTGTCATCATTATCATTTTCCTTTACATAGTAAGTAATTAATTGTTGGTATGATTTTCCTTTGGCCCACTCAATATTTAGAATGTCATTGTTATGTCTACATTTGGGTCTGTATTGACTGTTGGTGGGTTATATAACTTCAAAAGGCTGCATTAGGACCAAGTTGAGGAGCTCCTTGGGAGGCAGATCTCAGCTCATTCCTAAGTCTCAGAGCTGACCAAGAATAGACCAAGCTAGTGGGTGAGGAAGCAAGTTCCCTATCATAGGAGATCCTTAAGAAGAAACTGGACAATGATGGGGCTGCTAGAGGTAGGGTTTGGGTTTGAGGCAGTGGTTGGACTAGACAGTCTCTGAGGTCTTTTTCAGTTCTGACATTTTATGACTTGACTTCCCTACCCACTCCTTTCAATCCAATGTGATCATTGTCAAGGACAGGAAATAGTTATGATATAAATGCAGGAGATTGGGCTAAATGTATATTGATACCAGGGCAACTGGTAGAAATTAAATCCATGATATGGTATTATTTTCTTGTAATTAAGCTCTCTCCTTTTCAAATGGGCAGAGCACTGAATTTGGGGCCATTGGATCTTGGCCCTGCCCCTGGGTGATTTAGGGCATGTCATTTAATTTCTTGTAAAATTAGGAACTGGACTAGATGGCTTCCAAGGACCTTCCAGCTCCTTTTTACAGAGAAGGAAACTGAGGACAGAAAGGTTATACAATTTTCCAAAGGTCATGCTGGTAGGAAATAGAAGAGCTAGGATTTGAATCCAGATCCTTTGCCTCAAAAACCTCTGTACTTTATATTGTTGTGTGATGTGGCAACCAAAAAAATCAAATGGTACCTTGGGCTTAAGAGGTACAGAGTTTCCAGAAATAGGGAGGTGATGGGCTCATTGCACGCTGCCTTACTCAAGCTTCATATAGAACCCTTTATTTGGTTCTGGACACCACAAAAAGATGATTGATAAGCTGGAGGGTGTCCCTTTGGAGAGCATCCAGGATAGTGAGGGGCTTCAAGTCCATGTCATACAAGGATGGCTTGAAGGAAGTGAGGATGGATAGCTTGGAGAGGTGAAGACTGGGGGTGAGAGGTTCCTAAATGTCTGTCTTCAAGTACTTTAAGGACTATCAAATTCAGGAGGTATTAGAATTGTCCAGTTTGGCCCAAAGCACAGAAATAGGAACAAAGGATAGAAGTTGCCAGGAGAGCAATTCCAATTTGATATCAGGAACAAGTTGCCTAATTATTCACTATTTAATAGTAAAATGAGCCTTCAAGAGGTGGTGAGAAGCCTTCAGAGACTGGATGGCCACTTGTTGGGTATGTTCTAGTGGGGATGCCTTTTAAATCTAGGTTGGCCTGGAGTGTCCAACAGAGGGTCCTTCCATCTCTCAATTCTATGAGTCTATATTCCCACAGTTCTTTGACTTTTGGATGACTCTAATTTTTAAGAGGTTTTTCCTTATTTTGAGCCATCCGCCCTTCTGTAATTTCAACACTTTGTTCCTAGTTGATCCTCCTTAACACTGTCTACCTGAATGTCCTACTAATGTGGTTGCCATGGATTCCCCTGGTTGCTCTCCCAGCTCCTCATCCCTCAGCCTGTCCTGCCATGCACCAACCACCTACATATTTTGGAAACTTTTCATTCTGATATTTGCCGCTTTTGGCTTTACTAGATACCATGAAGGTAATAAGCCATCGGGGTGAGCTTCCTTTGAAAATTACCCATTGAGTATGAGCCAAAGGGCATGACTTGGAGGTAAGCATCGATACCAAGTCTTTTTGTGATGGCAAAGAACTGGAAACTCAGGAGGTGCCCATCTATTGGGGAATGGCTAAACAAATTATGACATAAGAACCTAATGGAATACTGCTGTGTACTATAAGAAATGAAAAAAGAGACAGTTTCAGAGAAAAAGGAAAACTACTGCTGAGTACAATGAGCAGAACAAAGAGAGTAGTGAGGATTACAACTTTGAAAGACTTGAGAACTGATCAATGCATTGAAAAACCCCAATTCCAGAGAACTGAGGGTGGAGTGCGTGACCCAACTCCATGCCAAGCAGCTATGGACTCAGGGAGCAGAATGAGCCATTCGTTATGGACACGGCCCACTGCCCTGCTCTACTGTGTATATTTGTCAAAAGAGTTTTGTTATTTTTCTAAGTTCAAGTGAGTGAGAGAGAAAAAATGCTCATTAACTGAAAAAAATTAAAGTAAAAAAGAACAAATCTATGAGGTCCCACTTTCTCAATCCAAATAGAGCAACTGAGACTCGGCCAGGGCAGCTCTAGACTTTTGCCCCAGTCCCTGGTTTTGCCATCCCCAGACATGGCAAGAGGTAATTACTGACCTCTTCCTTTCTCTACATTAGTTTGAGAGGGAAAAATTAATTGGTTCATTCAGAGTCCTTTGTCCTCATTCGAATGAACAGTAACAACAAATTAATATTTGTTCCATGTAGAACATTGGATACCACGGAATCTCGTAAGAAGAAAACATCTTGGCAATCCTTCAGGAGTATGTAGCCAAACGAGAGAGGACAACATGGGTGTATGTAAGGCTTACCCTTGCCCCAAACAACAACTTAATTATATAAACACACATAGGAGAATGGACATAATTATAAGTCAAGCCACCTTATTATCCTCCCAGCCCATTCTCCCACAGACATCATCTTCATTCCTTCCTCCATGTCATGTGCTGTTTATCCAGCCTTCACTGTATCCTCCTTTCTCCTTTCTGCTTAAACAAATCCTATACATCCCTCAGGGTCTAGCTCAGGTTGTACCTTCTTCATGTAATAGAATGAGCACTGGATATGGTGTCCAGGCCTCTGGATTCTAATCCGGTTGAGCTGCTCTCTGTGTAAGTATGGGCTATTTATTTAACTTCTCCAGGACTCAGGTTCTTCCTCTATAAAAAGAATTGATTGTGCAAGATCAGGGGGTTTTAACCTTTTCTATGTCCTGGATCTGATCCCTTTGTCAGTCTGGTGAAGCCTATGGGCCACCCCCCACTTCTCAGAATCATCTTTTTAAAGGCTAAAGCTAACAAAATATACACACACAAAGGAAAATAAGGACATTGAGGTAGTGATCAACATTTTTTTAAAAAATGTCTAGAGTCCCCAAATTAAGAACTCCTATACTAGATCAGCCCTAAGGTCCTCTCTAGGATCATAAGGTCATAGGAATCCTTCGCAAGTATCCTGGGAACAAGCTCAAGTGAGTATTCTAGGGTGACTCCACAAACTGAGTTTCTCCGCTGTGGAACATTGGCTGTGCTGAGAGACAAGGAGGGAAATTTCTGCTACAGAGAAATACTTATTTAAGTGCTCTGGAGTAGGAGGAGAGGGTAGTTGGATGGCATAGTAGATAGAGTATCAGGCCTGGAGTCAGGAAGACCTGAGTTCAAATCCGGTCTCAGATACTTACTAGCTGTGTGACCTTGAGCAAGTCACTTAACCCTGTTTGCCTTGGTTCCTCATCTATAAAATGAGCTAGAGAGGAAAATGGCAAATCACTCCGGTGTCTTTGACAAGAAAACCTCAAATGGGGTCACGAAGAATTGGACGTGACTGATAACAACTGAACAACAACTAGGAAGAGGTCATGTTTTTATGCCTTCTATACTCTGTCCCTGAAACGTCCCTTTTTAATAGAAGTGGTCCAGTCCCCAGAAAGGTGGTTAAGAAGGCATTTGAGTAGAACTGTGTTTACTATGAATACACATAGGTTTAATATGAACGTGTATGTGTTTAATATGAACATATACATTTAATATGAACATATATATGTTTGATAGGAACATATATATTCTATATCAGATTGCATGCTGTCTTGGAAAGGGGGAAGTGGGGGTGGATTTAAAACTCAAAATCTTATAAAAGCAAATACTAAAAACTAAAAACAAATAAATAAAATAAAAAGAAGGCATTTGAACCTTCTGGGCAACAGGGTTTTGGTCTAGGAAGCGGGAGATCTGCCTTCTGGATCTAGAATCTACAGGCAAGTCACTCAATCAAGCCTCAGTTTTCTCATCTGAAAAAGGGGGATAATTATATCCCACTACTACTTCATAGGCTTATTGTGAGGAAAATGCTTTGCCAACCTTAAAGAGCTATAGAAATGTGAATTATTATTGTCTGGGAAAATTGGTCTGAATGCAAGGCAGGCCATATTGGAAAAGAGAGCTGCAAGGGGGAAATTTGATTTTAGAATCAGAATGTGCTTTCCCACGTTGTTCGCACAATGTCCAATTCAAAGACATTTTGCAGATGCCTGCAATTTCCTGCCTGAGAAGTTTGCAACTAAGTTCTGTCCTGCAGCAAAAATTAAGAAAAGAAAACTATGGAGGAACCAAAGACAGCTCCTTCTCTTCCCTTCTCCCCCAGTCTTTTTTTTTGGTGGGGGGAGGATGAAGATATTTTAAGACATATTTTAGCTTTTAAAATGTAATTTGTTCATTCCATTCCAGGACAAACTCCTAATTCATATAACACAATGCTTCAGTGGGACTCAAGTGAGCCAGCATTTCAGCATATCCTATGATAAAACACAACCATGGAATGTTAGATCTGAAAGAGACCTTGGGCATCCTCTGTTTCAACTTCTCCATGTTACAGATGAGGAATGAAGCCCAGAGAAGTTAAGCTTCTGCCTGAGAACACACAGCAAATGAGTAGCGGAGAACTCTCATCCTTTGTTTAGTTCTCTTTCCACTACACAAGACTTAGAGCATGGGCAAAGACTCCCTTCTCCCCATCCTTGACTTTGACAGACATGTAGAGTCATCCATAGTCACCACCCATGTCTTCCCTTGTATACATAGCTCCTTCTCAGGATCATAAGCAGCCCCAGCCCTTGCAAATACAGTAAGACAGCTCTCTATTTAGTGCCTGGGCACCAGATCAAAGTAGGCAACTCTCTCCTCTACACATCATGGCTTGAATGGAGGATCCAGGTGAGGGGAAGGGAATTTTTCTTTCCTCTGGTTTCAGGTACCAGGTTATTTCTTGCTTTGTGGGTGAGTGAACGCTCAGTAACTAGTTGTGGCAGTGCTGTTCATCCACAGATCTCAGGATGCTTTGGATGTTTATTGCCTGGTACATTTCTGTCCCATTATATTGTATCTTACTTACAGATGGAGAAACTGAGGCTCACCAAAGTTAAAAAATATATAGTGATTTAGAGTTTGCAATCATTTGATTTTTACAAAAGGATCTTTAAAAACATATGTGGGAGGGGACTTTGGGACAGAGAACACAGAATGTCAGCATGCCAGAGCTTAGGATATTAGATGTTGGAATGTTAGCTATGGGAAGGAGCTCAGCCTCTGCAGGTGAACCTCTTCATCATCATAGGTTTAGAGCTGGAAGGGACTTAAAGAGGTCATCTAGACTAACTCTCTCAATTTACAGGAGGAAACTGAGGTCCCAAGAAGTTAAGTGACCTGCCCAAGGTCACATAGGTAGTGTCAGGGCTGGTGTTAGAACCCAGCCCCTCTCACTCCGCATTCAGCATTCTTTCCACTATGAGAAAACCAAGACCAAAGCTGTCACAGGCAGCTCTCGATAGACCCAGGACTAGAAGCAAGCTAAATCTCCAAACTACCTTGGGCAAGTCACTTCTTTCAGTTTCATCACCTGAGACAGCAAGGTGGAACAGTAAATAGAACTTTGGAGCTGGAATCAGGAAGGCTTAAGTTGGGACCCAGCTTCGCATACTTCTTAATTGTTTGACCCTGGGCAAACCACTTAACTGCTGTCAGCATCAGTTTCTTCATCTGTGAAATGGAGAAGATAGTAACATCTGCCTCACAGAGTTGGTGTGAGGATGAAATGGAACAGTATTTGTAAAGCACTTTGTAAACCATGAAGTACTAGGTAAATGCAAGCTATTATTATTAACATATAATGTATTATTAACATATTATAATTAACTATTATTAATTATTTGGACAGTTAGAAAGTTGAACTAAGGCTGTTCTCTACCATCTCTTCAGCTCTGAAGTCCTGTGACTTTTTTTTGAAAGAAACTGTCTCTTTTGAATCCTGAAAATGTTAACGGCAAGTGGAGGCCAGCCATCATCTGACAACTGGGTCAGCCCATGAAGCTGGCTACTCAGGATAACTAGAGCCACCACCTTGCCAGAATCACCAATGCTTCACCTATCCCAGAGTCTAAAACTAGAAATTAAGCCCCCCTAAATGGTCCGAGCAGCTAAAACAGACATAAAAATCTCCAAAGTTGATGCATTTTATTGCTAAGGGGGCCTCTCAGGCCCTCAGCCAGAGCCTTTCAGTGTGGTATAAGTTGAAAGAGCACATGTCTTGCAGTCAGAAATTTGGGTTGGGGTTCTGGACATGCTGCTATTACCCCAGGAAAATCTTGTCGGTTTTCTGGCCTTCAGTTTCCAAATCTGTAAAATAGATGTGATAACACCAACTTCACAGGCTTGTCAGGAGGAAAGTACTTTGTAATCTTTCAAGTAACTCACACTACTTTCTGAGCCTAACTTTCTCATTTGTAAAACGAGGATAATAATATATGCATTATTTACCTCATAGGACTATTGTAATGAAGGTACTTTGTAAAACCCCCTAGAATTGTCATATATGATATTACAAGTCATTCAAAATTCCACTACATATATTGATTCTGTTAAAGTCTCCATGGTCAAAGATGAAATATAATGTGTTAAATTTTGACGAGATAGCAAAGTAGACAAAACTAAAAAAACACATAATCACTCAATCGACAAGTATTTATTAGTCATTAATTCATTGGGATGGCTTATTTAAGGGAAAGAATGGTCACATTAAGTGATACGGTCTAGAAGAAAGAACCCAATGTTAGGATAAACTACATTAAATCTAATGTTCTATTAGAAAAAGTATACTGGATAAGCTTATCACTTCAAATCTTATCATTATTCTGCTAACTCAAGTCTGGATCCCAACTACCTCAGCTTCCTCTCCCCTCTGATTAGAGGATTGAAGGGTAGTGTACCAAACTCTTCCCAAAGCCTTCCTATACAGAGGGCAGAAATTAGAACTTTCAGCTCGCTCCACTTTGTATCTACAACTCTGCCTGCATTCAGCTCCACAGGACAAGATGCCCCTTCCCTGGGTATGCCCTGTTGTCCTCACCCCCTTCCAACCTCCTTTTGTATGTTGTCTTCCTCCATTAAATTATAAACTCCTTGAGGGGAGGGACTGTCTTTTTCTTATTTGTATCCCCAATGCTTGGAACAGTGCCTGGCACATGTAAGGTACTTCATAAATATTTATTGAATTGAAATTGAAGTCAGAGCTCACATTCTGGCTCCCATTTTGACCTGGGGCAAGACTTTTCTTTCTGTAAATGAGAAAGAATGAGAGGACTGGCCAAGATCAAGCCTTAAGGTGTCTCCTACATGTCTGACATATGGTACCTGGGATGCGTAAACTCAAAGTAAGGATAAAGCATCTTATTCAGTTGGGTTATTGGGTTGAAAGATGTTCCTTAAGGAAAGCATTAAGAGATGTCACAGATGGACAGATGGGAACAGAAGCCCTGAGAATCCGTATGCTGCAGTGGAAGAAGCCAAACCTGTGGTGAGGAATCTGGGTTCCAGTACTTTCTTGATAACTTGCTAATTGAATCAACTTAAATCAATTCTCCAAGTTTCATTGGTAAAATGGTATTAGTATTATTTGTATTGTGACCTAGTTCAAAGGTTCATATTTAGAGTGGGGGTAGGTGTCTGGGAATATAAGAGTTCAATTAGTATAAATGCCTCATTTTATAGATAAAAAATGGGCCCAGAGAAAGAAAATGACTTGTGTGAGGCCTGAAGCGCAGCCGAGTGTGGAATCCACATGCTATTCCATCACATTGGTTGCTGTGAGGACAGTGCTTGGTAAACCTTAATGTACATTGTTATTTTCCTTTTTCAGGTATAAGTCATACAGGTTTACAGTTAATAATTGCTCTGCAAGATTAAGTATGGGTTGTGTCCAGAAATGTGGCTTGAGCACTATTGTTTGGAGCAACAAAAGTAACATGCATATCTACATAAGATTAGCACTAGTACAAAATGTATTACATTATGTGAACTTCATTAAAGTCAATTGGATGACATACAGACTGAATTTTCCTTACTCTCTAC
The DNA here is from genome assembly GCF_011100635.1 of Trichosurus vulpecula. NCBI lineage: Eukaryota > Metazoa > Chordata > Mammalia > Diprotodontia > Phalangeridae > Trichosurus > Trichosurus vulpecula. The sequence continues at coordinate 201,233,673 of NC_050578.1, read as the reverse complement.
TGTCACTAGGAGTGAGAAATTCATCTTCAAAAGTACAGGACCCAAGAAGGACAGCAATTCAGCTGAGTAAGGTGTGGGCTTTTTAGTAAACCATGACCTCAATATGAGTTATCAATAGTGTACACAAAATGGCAGCCAAAAAAACTCAATGTTTTCTTAGGCTCCACCAAGAGAGGGATAGCGTCTAGGACCAGGGAGGTGACAATCCTGCCATATTCCATAATGACATCAATAATATTGTGTTCCATGCTGAGTTCCATATCTTAAAAGGCCATTGATAAGAGAAATGTCCAGAGGAGAGCAATCTGGATAATGAAGATTCTCAAGAGTGTGCCAGTCACATGAGGACCAGGAGAAGGAACTGGGGATGTTAGCCTAGAGAAGAGAAGGCTGAAGATGCACTAGCAAGCTGTCTTCAGGCACGTTAAAGAGCTGTCATGGGGAACAAGGATACACCTTGTTTTTCTTCACCCTAGAGGGTAGCAGTAGGAATGATAGATGGAAGTTACAAAGAAGTCAAGTTAGATGATGCCAAGGCAAGCTTTCTAACAGCTGGCCCTCTGCTAAGGGGGAAATGGGATGCCACGGGTGGTAGTGGGGTTCCCATACTGGAGGTCTTCAATTTGACAGGAATATTGTAGAGGAGATTCTTGTTCAGGTAGGGGTGGGACTAGAGAGCCACTGAGGTCCCTTCCAACCTTAAGACATTCTGCAAGAGAATTAGGAGGGTCAGCTCCTTCACTCTGGTTTCCTATGATCATAACAGTAGCAACACCTCTTTCTGTTCTTTCTCTGGCATTCAAATGAACATACTTCAAAGATATTTCTGTACTGCCATGGAGACACCTCCCCAAATGGACTAGGGGAAGCGCTATAAGACAACAACATGACAGATGGCCCTTTTGAATCACTGGTGTATTTCACTATTCAAAGACATACTTTGGGTGGGGTATAATGGGTTCCCTCCACCAGACTCATAACTGTTATCAGCAATCCTCTAAAATATACGAACTAGGCATCTTTTCACATAAGATCTCCCTAAAATTCCAGCAGGTATCACCAGGGACCTGTTTAACCCAATAACTATGGTTTTGTACCTGTGGTGCATCAGTTTCCAATGTTCAGAGGTGTAGGTCACTCCCTATAGTCCATGAGTCAATATTCCTATTTGGATCCTTTGACATCTTGATGAGATGGGAAATTTGAGCATAGGAAGGGCCAAGATGGAGTCATTAGGACTCCCTGGGAATCACTTGAAGGTTGAAGAGAAGCTGGTTTAGGATTATTCTTTATGCCCTTCCTCCATTCAGCCACAGATATTCTTTAGCTCTTCCTTAAGGTAAGGCAGGACACTGAACCATGAAGTTCTGTGACACCAGGAGATGACAATGACCTTGAAAAATCCCTTAGCCCTCTACGCAGTTGGGTGTCATGGAGCATACCAGAAGATAGCTTTATGCCAATGCTTGTAATCCCTGTCCCAAAGCCCATTGGTATGGGACTCTCCTTATTAGTAGAGATTAAAGCCCTGCCCTGCCTAAGGGGCGAGGTGGATTTGGTGAGACGCAAGAGCTTCAGTTCTCAGCCATTCCCCCTTTGGAGGCTCTTCAAGAAAAAGCAGGAGTCCCACTCTGAGACTATCCAAGTGAAAGTCTTCTTTCAGTGGTTTCTAGCTTCAAGAGAGATAGTGGAAGAGGCCACCCCTACTTCAGGTTGCTGAAGGAAAAGACTCTAGGAAGACATGAGAGGAGTGGGTGGTCTCCAGCATTCCCCTATTCCCAGCTTGCTACTCTAGAGATTTTGGAGAGGTTCCCCTTGGTGAGATCCAGGGCCCTCTCTTTTAGTTGAGCTGAGTTACCTTGCTCTTAACAGGAGAGCTTCATTCTGTACTGTCTGGTATATACATCAGAAAAGGTATATACATACCTTTTCTGATTTCTGTTTTGTTACAATTTGGATAAATAGATTTCTTTGTTATTCATTGTGTATTCATGGTGGAACCAGTGTTAGATGGGAAAGGGGTCAAGCTTTTGCTATGGAGCTTGGGGCCCCCCTCTCCCCACAAAATGACAAAGAGGGCAAACGTTATATAGAACCTGATCATATCCCCTAGACAAATAACCTTTAAGTGAACAAATAGACATACTTCTAGCCTAGTATTCCCTCTCTCTGAGAACAGAGCAGCGGCCTCCAGCCCCAACATCCTGTTTCCCCTCCTGGCAGAAATGAAAGTCTCCTTGGGAAAGTGTTGGGGGAGAAGATGTTAAAATGTCTATTCTGTCTCCATTTGAGACATACATAAGTACAGCCCCTTGCCATACACCACACACATGGGGCCCTCCATACTCCTTACATGGGCTAGAGTTGAAAGGACACAAGACTTTGAGATCATTTAGTTCAACCTCCTCATTTTACAGAGAGAGACATTGAGACCCAAAAGCTTAAGTTACAAGCCCCAGGTAGTAAAGAACACAGCCAAGATTAGAATTCAGCTACTCTGACTCTAAACTCTTTCCATAACACCAAAATGAATCCAACCATTCAATAGCTATGTGACCTCAGGGAAAGTCATTTCTCCCTTCAGGATCTCTGTTTCCTCATCTATAAAATCAGGGTGATAATACTCAGGTTACTCACCTCACTATTGGAAGGAAAGCCCTTCATAAAGTCAGATGCAAACAAGAGTTATTAGGGTCTATTAAATGGGAATGAGCACATATGTCACAGGGTTGTTGTGTGGCCCAAATGAGATCGTATATGTAAATTGCTTTGTAAAATGTAAAAAAAAATCATAGAAACAGGAGTTACTTTTACTATTAACTGTTATATGGGCCCATGTTCAGAATTCTAGTGACCCATTTTTGTCCCTCTGGCTCCTAGGTAGCCAAGATTGTTTTACCTTTCAGGAGATCCCTGTGGTGAGACTTAAGAGTGTTTACTGTGATTAAAGTACTTTGCTAAGCAGGCCTAGTGGATTATTTTGACTCTTGTGGCCTGGAAAACCCAGGGTTTGTCCACTTTCAACAATCATCTCCCTTCTCCCGGAGTTGTCCCGGTAACAACTTCAGCCTTTGAAAGGAATCTCCTTCAATAATGTGAGCCTCTGATCTTTGACAGGCTTGTAATGAAGGGACAGTTTGTTAGTGCTGACATAAACATTTGGGAAACCTAGAGGTTTTATTTCATGTCATTGAAGAAGCCGGTACTCCCTAGCTGTGCAAAATAGCAAACTGAAAAAAAAAATCTGCTTGGAGAGTTGTCTATGGATAGAACCACTTCATGATGAATTGTAGAGAGAGTTTGGTCCTGTAATATTCAGAACAATTTTTTTTGAAAAGGTAAGTGGGTGAAAAGTCAGAAACAATGGCTGTCTCCTATTTATGATGTATTCTTAACGAAGTGTTAAGGTATGTCACTAAAACAGAAAACCATACTTTTGTTAAAGCTTCATTTGTGGATCCTATATTTTTTCAGAATTCAAGGCAGGGTACAAAAGTCGGGGCAGGGGGGCGGTCCGTGGGATTGATTTCTTGATGATTTGAATTTTGGTCACAAAAATGATCCAGAAGAATAGATCAGTGTTGACAGAGGAGAGGGGGAGGAAAAAAAAGGAGAGGGTAGGGGAGAGAGAAGGTAAAGGACAGAAGAGAGGAGAGGAGAAGAGAGGAGAGGAGAGGAGAGGAGAGGAGAGGAGAGGAGAGGAGAGGAGAGGAGAGGAAGATAGAGGAGAGGACAGGACAGTAGAGGATAGTAGAGGAAGGAGAAAGGGTGAGAGGGAGAGAAGAGGAGGGCAGCATCTAGGCCTCAGTGCTCCTGAACCCAGGAGTCATAAAGCAAAAACCCCAGCAGGCAAGAAACTCTGTCGCTGTACTTTGTAAGTCAAAGACCTGACTAGGAGGGTAGAGGAGGAGATTTGGGGGTGGGGGGAGGACGCCCATTACTCTTGGAGCAATTTTCAGCTGGAACTCCAGTGCGCCAACTGTCCTCGGGGGTGAAATCCATCAAACGGCAGGCTGCATTCTATCAAGTCGTGCTCAGAGAAAGGGTCAAGCGGTCCGCTGCCGGGCGGTTGGAGCTCATCAGAGACATATTTAATTTAATTAAGGTTGTCAGCACTATTGATTTTGGCAGTTTCAATTACCGGGCTGTTATGGCTTCTGGATCAACTGATCTGTGATGGGCTCTATCAGCTCAGGCACACATTGAGGAAAGGGCCCTTTGTCTCCTTTAAAACCTGACATAGCCTGCCATAGGCCGTAACTTATTACTTTTATCCAGCCCAGCTCCTCTTCTCTTCCTCATAATTAATTTCTCATTAGACAGCTCTTTATTGTTTAATTTGTGCAGTTTATAATCAAATTGGGCACATTAATTGTCGTTGAATTTAAGGCTAATGAAAAATAAAGGTTTTCAATAACTTACTCTCCCATTATTTCAGACAAGATAAAATAAAACACTCCTCGAGTTGTCAGCTTTTTAAATTATAAATTGAGTTGTTTAAAGAGCATGGGCATTTAAGAAGCAGTTATCGCACATTTAGTAATTATAAATCCTATGCTGCAATACAATTATTAGGGTCTAATTACACTTCTTAGGCAGCTTCTGTTGTTGTTGAAATACATGATTTTTCACTGTTTATCGTTACTACCCCTACTATTAAAAAAAAATACCAAGAGATGACCAAGTTTGCAGTCTTGTGAACTCTTGGAACACCTGGTTTTGTTTTTGTCTGTTTTGTTTTGTTTGTTTTGTTTTAAAGCAAGTTGCTGGTGTGGGAATATTTTGTCTTCTTCAAGTGAACTTCAGGGACATTTTCTGACCCCTCTGTAGATCAGTGCCCAGCAGCTCTATGTAAGTACACTCTGGGGAAAACCCAAGGATTTCCCATGATTCAGCACTTCTTCACCAAGCAAATGGAATGGACTTATATCCATGGACAGGTATTAGCACCAACCTAAGTCACCACCCATACAATGGTGGTGGCTGGGCACCACAGCTTCATCTCAGTGGACAGCATACACACGAGTCATTTGAAGCCAAAACAATGTCCAGACATGAGATTTTAAGGCAAGACCTTACAGAAGAAGTATGATCAATCTAGAATACAAGCTCCTTGAGGGCAGGCCCTGTCCCCCATTGATCCTCTTGCATCTCTTCTTACTCCATAGCAAAATATATTACATGAATTAGGCACCTACTTTAAAATGTTTGACAAATGAATGAAAGGAACTTATTCACTTGGCAAATAGTGGTTTTCATTGACTATGATTAAGTTGAGGGTTCTTAACCTGGGAACCATGAACTTTTTAAAAAATATTTCAATTGGTATTTTTAATTTAATCAATTTCTTTTGTAATCTTATTGATTTTATTAATTTAAAACTATTATCCTGAGAAGTCCTCTATAGGCTTCATCAGACTACCAGAGGGGTCCATGAACCACTGCCCCCCCCCAAAGGTTAAGAAGTGCCGACTTAAATGCACCTGTTTCCCCAAATGCTATACATTGTTGGCTTTCTACAGACTACATTTCAAGGTAGCTAGTGATAATGTTACCAAACCGAAAAAAAGAAAAGACAGAATCAAAAAAGCAGGTTATTGAGGCATTAAATAGGGCACAAAAGAGAACAGAGAGAAGGTTGTTGGAAAAACAGACAACCAGGACAGCTCTGAAAATAACACACTGGGATCATATACTTTGAGAGAGTAGCAAGCTGGATTTGGTGTAGATTTGCAGCTGTATATGTAATTTTCTTCCTGTTCTGCTCTGTATAAGAAAATTTCTCATCTTATTTGTTCTTGGGTGTGTTGGGTTTTTTTTAGTTCAGAATAAAAAGCAAAATTCAATTTTATAAAATTCAATTCAACAAACATTGATTGTGTGGAAACACAGAATTTGGGGGTTGGAAAGGACATCAGCAGCCATCTTTAGCCAACCTAAACCTGAAAGGAATCCTGTCCATAACATGTCTAAAAAAGTGGTCATCTAGCTTCTGTTTGAAGACCTTCTGTGAAGAAAAGTTCATGGCAAACCTTAAAAATTCCACTGTCCGCTTAATTGTATTTATTACTTCTCAATAAGTTATGTCCTTCCACATAGATACCATAATAAATAAATTACATCCTACCAAGTGTCAGTGCTATTTCTCATCCTTGCATTAAAATCTCTAGTTCACCTTGCTTATTACCAATACTTTGTGAATGAATGAAAATTTAAAAAATATTTACAAAGTACTTAGTTACTATGTGCCAGGCTACAGTAGTAGCAGCACCTGTTTTAAGTTGAGCTGGCTTCCCTTAGTCATGGGATCCTCATTGGTTTGGCTTCCTTGCATCCTGAGGCCTGAGAGTCTCAGCCTATAGGGAGCTGGTGTTTGAGGTTTTAGCATAATTCCCAATGCTCTGCCACAGGACTTTTCTGACCTAGCATGGGGTGGTTGCTGTGGTGAATGGGCAGGCAGAAGGAAGTAGCATTTTTATCTGAATTACTATTTTTTTTAACCTTGGGAATTTTTCCCCCCTTTTATCCTTTGTTATGAGTAAACCCATTTTTATTGCATGTTACAACCCACAAGTATCTCATTGCATTCTAAGCCCCAGTCTGAATCATTCATTGGACTGGCCTGAGTTTGACAAAGTACTGTGCTGTGAGTGGAGGTTCCTAACGAAAACAAAATGACTTCAAGGAACTTATATTCTAGTGGGACAATATATAAAGAAAGGGAAGAAATGGCCAAGGAAGAGTGTCGATCTGGGGAGTTAAAGGGAGTCAATTCACATGCCCTTTCCAAAGGCAGGGGTGCTGTTGAATTGATTATTATGCCTAGAGCAAGAGGCAGAAAACAGATGCGAAATGAATTGGAGAGTGAAGAAAATTTTACTGCGAAGCATTGGTTGGTTCCATTGCTTTAAACATTGAATTCAATTGCAGAATGTTAAATTTATTGGAGAAGCAGTCAGTGCCACTATAGAACAAGACACCTTGATGAAATTAATCTCTAATCAACAAATGCGTAATGTTGATGAAACCACACTTATTCTGGAAAAGGATGACTTCTAGAACTTACATTTTCTGAAAAAGAAAAAACCCAACCTTGATTTAAAGTGTCTAAGGGTCACCTACACTTTTATTGGGAGGTCATGCAGAAGGGGCAGCTTGGTGGTACACTGGATAGAGTCAGGAAAACTCATCATAGTGAGTTCAAATCTGGTCTTAGACATTTGCTACTTGTGTAACCTTGGGCAAGTCATTTAACCCTGTTTGCCTTAGTTTCCTCATCTGTAAAATGAGCTCAAGAAGGAATGTCAAAACACTCTAGTATCTTTGCCAAGAAAATCCTAAATGAGGTCATGAAGAATCAGACAACTGAATAACAACAACAATGCAAAAGGAGATTTTATATTCAAGCCAATGCTTATTTATCAGTCTCAAAATCCTCAAGTACTGAGAGGCTACAGGCAATGATTGCTTCTAGCTCTTTGTTGGTCAAATAAGAACCCTCGGTGAACAAAGCTGTTTTTGAAGACTGGCTTTCAAGTTATTTTAGCACAACTTTTGAAAAATGTTGCAAGGACAATAATATAACATTTAAAATATTACTGATTTTAGACAATACCCCAGGTCATCCAACTACACTTGGTTCATTGTGTGAAAAAGTGAGCAACAAATTCATGGAGATATGGATAAAGCTGTCCAAGCCCATCAGCATATGTATGAAAATTGTAAGAAAGAGAAGACATTTCAGTCTATGCCACTAAAATGTTCTAAATGACAATAATGATGTTATCATTTTAATATGGTGGGCTTATCTCTAAATATGATGTTCATGAATTTTAAATTTTTAAATTTTGATTTCTATAACTCCCTTTTTATTTTGTCATAAATTTTAATTAGAAATACATTTTTTATCCTTCACTGTTACATTAATAAACAGACAAAAACATATTTTTTAAAATTTTTCATTGCACATGGCCTGGAACCAATGACCATATTTTACATACATTAGAACTTAAAATAGTGCAAATTTAAATAGTGTAACCACTTCACAGGATTCATAATTTGCACTAATCAGGACATGGTCGTATTTGGAGATTTTTCTCCCTAATGGACAGTTTCTTTTCTTGGGCTAGTTGCATCGATTTTGTTCCAGCAAAACCTTTTCAATTTCATGTCACCAGAAATGTCAATTTTATCTTTTTTTTTAAAAAAAAGATCTCCTTATACCTTTTTTGGTCAAGAATTTTCTCCCTAGCAATAGTTATGAAGGGCATCTCTATTCATTTTCCTCCAATTTTTAAGTGATTTGACCTTTTATATGTAAACCAAGTTCCAAAAGGATTCCAAGTAAGATTCTGGTGTAAATCTATTTTTTGCCAAACTGTTTCCAGATTTTCACAGAAGTTATTATTAGAGAGGGAGTCATTTCCCTCAAAGAGTTCACATTCTTGGCTTTAGAGATTGAGTTTGGCTGAGAGGATGCATGTAATAGTAAATAGGGCACTGGACTTGGAAGACCTGGATTCAAAGCACACTTCAGATACTCACTCACTGTGTATTTCTGGGCAAATCATTTAATATCTATGTGCTTTGGTTTCCTGTTCATGTAAAATAATTCGCTTTTGGTTCTAAACTTATAATTGTTTCCAATTTCTGCTTACCTAGTCTGTTTAAATGGACAATTTTTCTACTTTTAAAGTGGTACCAAATACTTTTGAAGCAGAGGCTTAAATGTGTCTGTGGGAAATAAAATATAAGTGGAAATGGAGTACAAGAAGCCGAAGTGATGCAAATTAACATGACTATCTCATCCTTGATTTGAAATACACCTAGAGAGCCTTTGATGAGGAGGGGAGAGGTGGAGAGGGCAATAGAAGTGGTGGGATGAAGGGGAGGCTTACTATAGGAGACAAATGATTATAGTCATTTCATCCCTGATATACCAAGATAAATGGTAAGATAGACTGTTGGGAAAGTGATGGAGACTGTAGCTCAGAAAGCACAAGATAGAGGAAAGTGAATAATTTAGCCCTCATACTGTCTTCCTTTGAGAAACCATGTGGAGTTAGAATAGAGAAAATGAGTGGCTCCATCATGATAAGAAAGTGGCAGAAGAAAGATAAAAGAAAGATTAGAAAGAAAGATGTATGATTACTGGAGTACCCCACCTACAGTGAACCATATGGCACTAAGAACTAACTTGACCCAGAGGGAAGCCAAGATGGACACTGTGCTCTGAATCTCTGGTATACCTATGAGTGGGAGATGTGGCCAGGAAATCAAACAGTTCATTTTCCAAAGAGTATAGAGGAGGATGGGGAGAAATTGTGGTCAGTATTATCTCTCACAACAACAAAATGCAGAAGAGATATAAACAATCTAAAGAAAACTTGCTGTGAAAGTCAACTAAGTCAGATTCTCCCAAAAGCATTTATAGATGAAACTGGTAGGTTAACAAATAGATGAAAAATAAAATATTTTATTTCTATAGCAATAGTTTTTATTTCTACAGCAATTCCTTTTTATGATTCATGGCAACAGAACTACAACTTTTGGATGTTAATATCTCCAGCCCTATTGTGTCATGGGACATAGAAGTGGAAATAGCAATTAAGATGAAATTATTATTAAGATGAAATTGAAGAAAGCAACTGTATAAGAACCCATATCCAGTATATACAAAGAAGAAATCCATTTTCAAAACACCAAGGGATTAGTTTTCAAGATATCTCAAAAAGAGTAGGATGCTAAAAGATTGAAAAAGGTCCTGTAGGGTATTATTATTAAAAAAAAAACTTTCCTACATCTATAAATCTTTACAAAAATGATCTATCCATTATAGCCTTGATGAAAATACGAGAAGGAAAAGGCGCTTTTTTTTGGAGTGGGGAGAGCAGGGCAATTGGGGTTAAGTGATTTGCCCAAGGTCATGCAGCTAGTAAGTGTGTCAAGTATCTGAGTTCAAATTTGAACTCAGATCCTCACTGCACCACCTAGTTGCCCCTAGAAAAGGTTTTTGCTGATTCTTTTCTGTTACAGACTACATCTTTACAATCACACACCTGACTGAAAAATATAGAAGATACAACATCTCACTATTTTTGTTGATTTAAAAAAAAAGATCCAATAACATAAAATGAAGCCTTAAAGACTCTCATTCAACAAGGATTCTTCTGTGTATGTGTTATATTCTTGCAAGATTCATTGATAGATACACCCACAGAAATAACTTTGTTCAATCTTCTGATAGCCAATTTCCTGGAAGGCATAAAGTAAGGAAACAACAACTCTCCAAAATTACTATCATGGAAGACATCCTGTGTAAAGTCTAAAATGAAAAGGGATTTACTGCAGAAAGTGAAGCCCTCCTTGTGCTATGTTTATAAACAATATTGTGCTAGTTTCATTAAGCCCTGAAATTCCATAGTTTTCTCCATAAGGCCCACAGCCATTTGAAAGAGATCAGTCTGAACAATGTAATCAGGAAAAAATCAAATTGAATAAGAATGCCTATTGTCCAGATTATGTTGTGAAGTTGAATAGGCAGTAGTCCATTGAATTTGTATATAGTCTAATTGAGAAAACAATGTAGGCAAGGATGCTATAAGAAAGGAGCCCCAGGTTTAAATCCCCCAGAAATATCATTTCCAAGCCTCAGAGCTTGGTGCATATCAACAGAGACACATCATGTAACAAGAAACTTCAGTCTGAATTGCACAGGACTATTTACCATGAATGAGGAAGATAAGGACAAATTGGCACATGCTACACTAAAAAGCAAAGAAAACTATTTTCACCCAAGGATGACTTATTTTGTAAGTTAAGCATAATCCTGCATGAAAAAAATTACCTTTAGTAAAATTATTTTTTTTCCAAGAAAGACATAGGTAGAGTCTTTGAAATGTAAACATGGCAAAAACAAACAAACAAACTTAAGGAGGATTCAACAAGTTTGACTAACTCTAAAGGTGATGATCTAGTGTTTACAAAATGAAAGGATTTTACTTGTAAAAGGAGGAAAAAAAGACTATTGTCCCTTAAGAATTTCACCTTATCTAACAGATATTGATGAAATAAACAGTAACAAGCTCTGGGCTAGAATGTTCACAAAGAAGTACCAGACGAAATGAAAGAGGAGGAAGAAGAATTATCTACCTACTTCTAGACATCCGAGCATCCCAAGTGAAGGTCATTCAAACATACAATTTGGGAGTAAGTCTCATGAACCACACCTTTTTCTGGAGCAGGGCAAGGGAAAATAAAGATTACATTACTAGAAGTAAAATAAAAGTGAGCAGGAGAATGGGCTGACATAAGAAGGGGCAAAAGTAGTTATATAAGCTGGAGGGTGGGTTGAAAATGAGATTGCTTCTAGTAAAACACAGTAGAGTAATAAAGATAGATTAATAAAAAATGAGGTATCAGTATGTAAGGAAAATAGTATCTTGTCCAAACTCCTAAATGCAGAAGCCCCTGGGAAATTTAAAAAGTCCCTAAATCACCGTATCAGAATAAGATCAGCGATGTGGTCCAAAGGCCCTTTTCCAGCTGGCATGTTTGAATATCAACTAGCCCCTTAGTATGAGTCACCACCAGTCCTGAACTTTGATCCACACCTGAAGTCTGAACTCCCCTGGCTCATACTCTAAATGACTGGTCCTGCTGGACCCAGATAAGAACCCTACAAAAATTCACCCTATTTTTTATACTTTGGGCACGTAATTCCATTCAGGACCCCAGAGCACTGCCCTGTGTGTGTCCATCCTCCCTGATTGCCCCTGCTCTATGTGAGTCTCTCCCCTCAATAAAGCTTGTTGCCCTTTGTCTGCATCCACTCCCCTTCTTGCTACATTTTGGGTTTGTTGGCAGTTTCTTAGTAGGTGTGGAGCCTCCTAGCAGTAACAATTCTCTTTGGTGGCCACACCTAATTTCCAAGTGTCTGACTTAGAGAACAAATTGAATGAGGACTGAATCAGGAACCACTCCAGAGCAGAGGCTCCCTCCTTCTTCCTAACACCAGGGCTGTGATTCGGTGCTCTGCCTCAAACGCTGACCCTCGGGTTTTCCCTCTGGCAAAGTGACAAGTTATGGTTGACTTTGCATAGAACTTTGTTATTCCAACCCTCTCCAAGTCTGTGTTAAAAACACAGTGATTTGGGTCTGGGAGAGGACAGGAAAGAGAGAGAAAAAAGCAGGATAAAGTTATTTAAAACACTAAAAAGATCCCTTTAAAAATTCAGGGTAGGACATATTAACTGAATCCTTCAAATGGTTAGTGCTACAGGAATTCAGAGAAGGAAGAGGTGCATGTGAGCTTGGGCAGGTTGGGCTTCTTAGGAAAGGCGGATATACAGAGAGGAAATATATTTATGTATTTTTACAAATTAATAAAATTTGGTCTTGGGGGAATTTTCAAGCAATGTATTATGACTATTATCATAATTATCTTCATTAGCACCACCACCATCATCACTTTCACCACCACCATCACCATCACCAAAACCACCATCACCATCTCCATCATCACTATCACTACCACCATCACCACTACCACTACCATCACCATCACCACCACCATCATCACCTTCTCCATCCTCACTGTCATCATCACCATCACCACCACCCTCGTCATCATTATCGTCATCATCATCATCCCGCACTGGACCTGGCTGTGATTTTCCTATTATGGGACACTCAACATGTGGAACCAGTTCTGTAATTTGGAGCCCTGAGAGGTTAAGTGATTTGCCCAGAGTCACAGAGTTAGTGTGTTTCAGTGGCACAATTTGAATATCCTGATTCTAAGGTAGGTTCTCTATTCAGTATATCATGAGGCCTCTTGGCCTACAAATGTAAATTGTATTCTAGGTATTCAGCCCAGTAATAAAGTCCATGAACTGTCCATCTAAAAATGAGCCCCTTGCATGGATGCTCTTCTCTGAGGATGTCTGGAGATGACCTGGGGTCCTCTAAAGCTTTACCAGCACACTGTTAGGTCCTATCAAACTAGGAAAGTTAGAGTAGATGCTAAAAGGGCTCCCTGCCTTCTTAGATTTCCCACACCACCTTCTCTGGACCTTTGTCCTTAACATATTCTGCTTTGCACCATACTTATCTATGTTCATGTCATATTCCCCTAGCAAGGACCATGTTGGAGTTGAGTTGTTTGTATTTTGTCTCTGTATCCCCAGCTCTTAGTCTAGTACCCTCCACACAGTAAGCATTTAATAAATACTTATTAAATTGAATTGAATTCAATATGGGCACCAAACTGAGGACATGTCACCTGAGGACCATCTTGTCCAAGCAAAGGGAAGCTCATCACCAGAAAGTTGACCACCAAAAGATGATTTTTTTTTGTGGGGGAGAGGGTATAGTGGCTATTTACTTTCTTGCAGAGCAGCTGAAATCTGCAATCAGTAGAGGGAGATAGTGCATATATCTAAGCTAGGTTGTTGTTGTTAATGTTCAGTTGTGTGCAACTCTTCATGTCTTCAACCCCACATTTGGGGTTTTCTTGGAAAAGATAATGGAGTGGTTTAGCCATTTTCTTCTCCAGGTCATTTACAGATGAGGAAATTGAGGCAAACAGGGTTAAGTGACTTGCCCAGGGTCACACAGCTAGTAAGTGGTTCTGAGGCCAGATGCAAACTCATGAAGAATGTATATGTAAAGCACTTTGCAAATCTTACAGGATTATATAAATGCTGACTATGATGACTTCAGAGACCTTTTAAGTCATGTTTTCATTTACATTTGATATCTTAGCATATGTAGATAGCCTGGTTATGCTTTCTTCACAATGAAATAGTCAGATGAGTTTTCCCTGTGTTTTCCTGAATTCCTTATATTTGTCATGTCACAGGGCAGTAGAAGTCTCCATTACATTCATACACCACTTGCTCAATGGGCACTCACTTTGTTTCTAATTTTCTGCTTCCGCAATAAGCATTGTTAAGGATATTTTGTTACGAACAAGTTATCTATTTTTCCTTCTTCTGTTTTTGATCTTTTAAAGGTGTGTGTATGTGTGTGTATAAATTCAAAGGATGTGAATTGTTGTCACATAATTCCAAATTGTTTGCCAGAATGGTTGGTCCCACCAAGAGGACATTAACATTTCCATCTTCCCAAGGCACACTTCCCCTCTGCCCCCAACCTATTTCTACCTTTGCCAATTTGTTCAAAAATGGAATGGGTTACATTAGGAGGTGATGGGTGCCCACTAAGTATAAGGCAGAAGCTGTCTGACCATTTATTAGGTGTTTTAGTGGAAATTCTTTTCAGAGAAGGATTGGCTAGATGGTCTCTAATGTCCCTTCTTCTTCTAAACATTCTGTGATTCTGTAATACGAATCCTCTCCTTTTACTGACCACAAAATCAAGTACAGAAAAGGTATACACAACAGCCATTTAGTGTGAAAGTCAAGAAGAAAACGCAGGTCTCTTGTTCATGATTGTTCTTCTAACATCCCATGCTGCTGCCTCTCTCGGAGCCCTGGGTTCTATTGATATTTGTCTCTGTCTGAAACTTTTGGCAGATCACCTAACCTATTTCAGATTAAATCTCCTTCTCTGTAAAATGGAAAAATAATACTTCTCCTACCTAACTCACCAGGAAAATTAACACAAATAATACCTTTCATTCCTGTGGCTTTTTACAGGTTGTTGTTGCTGTTTGTCCTTCATTCCAAAAGAGGACCATGACATCAGGGAGGTGATACCATGACACGCAAGTGAATTGGATTTTAGTGAGGAAGGGCTGTGCAAAGTCACCAGCCTCACCTTCTCTTCTGGAGCCATCTGGGTCCAGTAGCCAGATACACATCAGGACTGTGGCTCTTTACAAAGCACATTTAATTATTCCATTTAATTAAATATTCCATTAGACCCTTACACAATGACCCTGTGAAACAACTTGGGCTGGTACTATTGTCCCCATTTTACAGGTGAGGAAATTGAAGCTCACGAGAATTCTAGGATTTACCCAGGGTCACCCAACTAGTAAGGGGCAGGAAGACTCCACACTCAGGTCTTTTGATTCAGAGCACTGTTCTTTTTTCTATATACTATTCTATCTCCCTAAACAAAGACCAATCAAAGGAAGTCTGTCTACATAAAACAGAAGTTGATGATTTAGAGGACAAGGACATTAAAACTGTCTTTAAGGGTCAGCAGCAAATGGGAAAATCAGGGCAAAGCAGAGTGTCATGTGGAATGTTTTATCTAACAAGCTGCTAGTGAAAGCAAATAAAGTGTGGGAGGCCAGAGGAGCAGCACCTGTTCCAGGGAGCAGTATGGAGGAGGAGACTCAGTCACAACTAGCTTCAGAATGGATGGCAGCCAAAGATCTGGGGAGCTCTTGGCCAAGATGGTGGGCAAGAAAGAATGGGAGGAACTTTGACAGATTTAGCTCTTCTCGGCAATACAATGATCTAAGATGATTCCAAAAGACTTATGATGGAAAATGCTGTCCACATCCAGAGAAAGAACTATGGAGTCTGAATACAGATTGAAACATACTATTTCCTCTTTTTTGTTTTTGTTTTTCTTTCTCGTGGTTTTCCCCTTTTGTTCTGATTCTTCTTTCACAACATGAAATATGTTTATTATGATTGTATAAGTATAGCCTGTATCAGATTGCATGCCCTCCTGGAGATGGAGTAGGAGAGGGAAGGGGGAAAATTTAAATCTCAAGATCTTATTAAAGTGAATGTTCAAAACTAAAAATAAATATTTTTTTTAAAAAAGAAACAACAGACAAGTTGCAGATACAAAGAACTTATGGGTTGTTGGGGAAAGGAAGAATGAGAGGAAAAAAGAAGAAAATAGACACCGATAAAAACAAAGATGTTCTACAGGAACATGAAAAATGCTAACGCATTTAATCTCTTTAAAAGAGTAGAGAAAGAAACGAAGCTGGTCAAAAGGGTAAAGCCAGCAATGGGAACTTTGGGTTCATATTATTCTTTTCCAATAGATTCCCTGAGAACAGGAAATATGTCTTTATGCTTTACTTTGAATCTTGTATATCCAGTGGATTTATACATAGTCGGTGATTAATAAATAAATGTTTGTTCAATTGAAATAGTTGAATCCCCAGGAAAAAAATCAGGGAACCTGATGAATTCCAGTTAGAGCTAGGACCAGGGCTAAGAAAAACGGAGAGGTGACCAGGATGTGGTACACAGGGGTAAGCTTTTCTAAATTACTATCCTTAATTCTGGAAAATCCTTCTTTTCTTGGCATAGAGGGATTTGTTTTTGCAACAGAGAAGCAGCATGGTGTAGTCGATAGAGCATTAGGCTTAGAGTCAGGACAACCCAGGTTCAAATCCCACCTCAGACACTATCTGTGTCACCCTAGGTGAGTCACTTAACACCATCTGGGGACTAGTTTTCAATGGCCTCTGAGGTACCTTTTAGCTTTAAATATCTGTTCCTATAGTAAATCAAGTTTCCCATTTTCCAGAGAATGCATAGTAACACTCAGAGAACATAACTGACAAACCTTACCTGGACCACAAAAATGGTTTGTCCTGGTTCTGGTTTCAATATTTGGGATGGTAACAATAGTGTTGTTGGAAGAAATGCACAGCCTCTCAAGAGGTGATTATTATAAACTCATCTGTAGGGGTGAATTCTGGTCTGACCTAAAAAAAACAAGTCAGTGGTGCCTTTGATGCTTAATAACTTCCTTTTTTACTTTCACTGGGTTAAGACATGATTCTACCTCAGTGATAACTGTCAGTTCTATTGGGGTTTTAAGGCTCATGAAGTTATTCTTCATGACAACCTTGCGCCAGTATGATTATCACCACTTTACAGGGAGGGAAACTGAGGCTGTGAGGTGAAATGATTTGACCATGGTCACAAACCTAGTAAGTATCAGGGCTGAGACTCAGTACAAAAGGCTCCTATTCCCCTTCCTGCCCCAAACCTGGTAGTTTATCTGATTAATTACTCATAAGTCTCCATTGTAACCCAGTAGAGAACTCTACAGGTTGGGATTAGGAAAAGAGTGTTTGGATTAATTGATAAAGGGGAGGGGTAAAAATCCAAATACCAGTTACTATCCAGATATTGGAGTACCATAGTTGTTAAAAATGAGGGGGATATGGTACCTGACGTAGGACAGGCTGGGGAAAGTCTTTGTAATCAATCAATCTGCATTTGAATTCCAGCTCTGCAACCTTAGCCAAGATATTTCATGTCTCTTGGCCTCAGTTTTTGCATCTATAAAATGATCAGATTTCTAAGATCCCTTACAAGCCAATGAATCCCTTGCTTTTGTAGATGAGATGCTGATATACAGAAAGGGGAGCTGACTTATCCATGCTTACACAACACATGTGCAGTCACAGAACCTCAGATTTGGAGGAAATCTCAGTGTCCATTGAGTTCCATCCATACCAGAAAAAAAGAATTTCCTCTGCTAAATACCCAGAAAGTAATCATCCGGCCTTTGCTTGAAGAGAGGGAATTCACAGCAACCCTGGTCAGATGACCCCTGCTCTCACTGTTAGGGAACAGTTAGGTGGTAGAGTGGATAAAGTGCTGGGCTTGGAGCTAGGAAGATTCATCTTCCTGAGTTCAAATCTAGCCTCAGACATTTATTACTAGCCATGTGACCCCGGGCAAGTCACTTAACCCTGCCTGCCTCAGTTTCTCATCCCTGTAATGAGCTGGAGAAGGAAATGGCAAACCACTCCAGTATCTTTGCTAAGAAAATCCCAACTGGGGTCATGAGTGAACAACAACAATCTCTCTTCTACAAGACAGATTTTCAAATTCATGATGACAGCAGTTGTGTTTTTAGTGAGTCTTCTCTTCTTTAGGGTAAACACCCCCCAGTTCTTTCAACCAGCCCTCACATGTCAGGAACTCAAGGAAGGCCTTCACCAACCTAGTTGCCCTCCCACACCCTGCATTTGTGAAGTCAGTTTGTTCAACTCAAAAGCAAGATTTTACATTTAACCCTACTAACTTATATTAAATTAAAAGCAATGTTCACAGGATCAGGTTTAGTGGTAGAAGGGATCTTTAAGGTCATCCAGTTCAGTGGTGGGGAACCTGCAGCCTTAAGGCCACATGTGGCCTTCTAGGTCCTTAAGTGTGGCTTTTTGGATTCAGTCAAAAGGCTGCACTAGGACCTAGAAGGCCACAGGTGGTCTTAAGGCTCAAGTTCCCCACCCCTGATTCTAATTCAACCCCCTCATTTCACAAATGAGGAAACTGAGGCTTTGTACAAGGTCACAAAAGTGATAAGTATAAGACCCGGAGTTTGAAGCTAGGTTGTCTTGACTCTAAATCCAGTGCCATTGGATCCTGGCTCTGCAATTTACTAAATCAAACTTTGGGCTTTTGGCAGATCAGATAAGGAAACCATTTATGCCTTTTCAGAATCACTGATAAAAATGTTGAATAACAGAGGACCCCCCCCCCTCGAACTGATCCCCGGGGGGCACTCCACAGAGACCTCCTTCCAAGTTGACATTGAACCATTAAGAGGACTCTGAGTCTGGCCATTCAACCATTTCCAAATTCATCTAATTGCACCTTAATCTAGTTCACATCTCTCCAACTTTTCCATAAGAATAACACTGTGGTTTCCAAACTATGGGTTATTACAGAGTGTTCTGGGAATCCACATGGAAACCCACAAATACACAAACATGCAGGCCAAATAAATAATACCTCATACATATATGCATCTTTATTTTCCCAATGCTGCTGTGATTAATAAAGTAAAAATTCATTTAAAAAGGTTTCTAAACCCAAAACAGCTTTTTGCCTTTATCTATTTTTATCAATACTAATAGTACAAATACTATTATGTTAGGATGTGATAAACTTTGTTAAGGTCATAAGGAGTACTTATACTCAAAAAGGCTGAAAACCACTGGTGGCATAGGCCCTCATCACCTCATTTCTTATGTTTTGCAATGGCCTTCTGGTTGCTCTCCCTTCCTCAGGCTTCCAATGCATCCTCCACTCAGCTGTCAAAGTGATCTTCCTAAGGTACAGGCATGACCACCACTCCCCCTTTCACTGAGCTCCAGTGGCTCCTAATTACATCCAGGACCAAGTATTTTAAAACCTCTATTTGGCTTTTAGAGCCCTTTACAACCTGGCACTATCCTACCTTTCCAGGTTTCGTACACTTTTTCCCCCTCCCCATGTACTTTCTTCCTCACCTGCCCCTTCTGGCTTTCTTAAAGACTCAGATTAAATCCAACTTTTCTGCAGGAGATTTTTCCCAGTCTACCTCCCATGGCCCACCTCCACTCTAGTGCCATTCCTCTGAGATTATTTCTGACATATACTATATTGTATATATGTATATGTGTATGGATATGGATATGTATCGATATGGATATATATGTGTGTATATGTATATGTGTGCATATATGTGTGTATAGATAGATGGACAGAGATAGATAGATAGATGATAGATAGACAGAAAGATGGATGGATTGATAGATGGATGGATGGGTGGGTGGATAGATAGATAGATAGATAGATAGATAGATAGATAGATAGATAGATAGAGATATAAAAGCTCCTTGAAGGGCAGGACTATGTTTTTTGACCTTTTTTGTATTCCATACTTAGTGCAATGCCTGGCACATAGTAAGCACTTAGTAAATATTTGTTGACTGACAGTAGGTCTCCTTACCCAGGGAAAAAAAAGCTAATTAGAGGACAAATTCCAAAGATTTGCAACACAGAAGAAAATGGGTTCCTCCACTTATGATGGTGAATCTCAGAGCAATATGAGAGTGGCTCAACTCAGAGGGTGATGAGCCCCCACTGATGTCTATTCCATTGAAACAGCTGTGCTTCTTAATAACAACTCCACTGTGTTAATCTCACGTACTCCAGCTGTGAAGCTGCCCAGTCTGTCGATTGGTTCTTTGCTCTAGCCCTTCAGAGTTTTCATTAAATCCCAGGGCATTTCACAGAATCCTAAAAGACATGACTCTCCTACCCCTCCTTCCCATATGTCTGGATTAATTGCTTGCAAATGTTGGCACCTATCCGGAAATCTGCTGCCCCAGTCTGGCTCTGTCTATGATTTTATTAAAATTCACTTTGCACACCAGGCCCACGAGATTTACTGCTGGAGCTAATAGGCTGGTTCTCCCCAAGACATAAATCCACTGCCTGTTCAAGGAGGCCTGTGGACATTAAGAGACCAGTTAATTGTTACCTCAAGTGTTTGGCTTAAGAATGTTCAATTATGCTGCTTAGTAAATTTGTTGGATTCAATAAGGTGGACAAGGATGCTGGGCTGTTATTTTATCACAGGGTCCTCTAGATCACGTCAGGGCCCTTACTACTTGAGACAACTTTGGTCCTGTTCTTGCCCTTCTCAAACGAAAGAAGTCAGTGTTGTCAGGATCTGGTGCCCTTTGCTTCTGGCTACTAATATGGCTTTGAGATATAGACACCAAAATCCCCCAAACCTCCCAGTCGCTCCTATTTTAATGCCAACTCTAAAGCTGTCCTCCATTTTGGCCTCCTTCCTCCTTCCAAATGGTTGCACATTTTAGTCAATCCAGGCTCCCAAGATAATGTCTAAATCCTTCAGGCAGGCAGTTGAGATACTCCACAATGTGAATCCAGCCAGCTTGTAGTAGAAAGAGCCCAGTTAAGTCCATCTGTGAGATGCAATGTGTCTCAGTGCGATACAGTAGAAATTTCATTGGCCTGCAGTAGGACAAGACCAGGGATTGAACACCATCCCTAGCATGGGCAAGTAAAAGGTTGTTGGGATTAGAGCTGAAAGAAAGCTTAGAGCGCATTTGACCTAATCCTTTTATTTTGTCCTGGTTGTTTGTCCTTCCTTCTTGAAAAGGAGGTGAGTTGGATTTAAGTGAGGGAGAGCTGTGCAAAGTCTTCAGGAGGCTCAGAGGTCCAAGGTACAGAGGGAGTAAGGGGGAAAGTCAAGATTCAAACCCAATTTACCTGGCTCCAAATCTAATACTCTTTACGTTCCACTAAACTGGACATGCATTAGGACATGACTATGTCCAGACACCGCACAGGTCCTGTGATTTCCTTTGTAAAAGGAATGGAGTATTATGAGAATTTTTCAAATATCTTGCTCCCACCTTCTTCCCTCCCCTATCCCGTAAACAAAGAAATTTAGTTGTTGCTTTTGTTGTAAAAACAAGTTGAGTACAATAATTACCTACATAGTAAAACACATCTTCAAAGTCTCTGAGTATTTTGAAAGGGTGAAAAAACATGGTTCTAAACATAGATTTGGTCTAAGCCATAGTCAGAAACTGGAAATGTTAAAGTGTGTGTGTGTGTGTGTGCGTGTGTGTGTGTGTGTGTGTGTGTGTGTGTGTGTGTGTAATAGGTGCTTCACTGCAAGGAATTATGCAAACATATCCATTTTCCAATGTGGTTTGGTAGTGTGAATATTACTCAGCTTTTTGCCTGCCTATACGATCTCAGTGATGTGGACAAACCTTCCACCAGTGCAGATAACAGCCCTGGAGCATTTTCTTATTCTATTCAGTTTTTGTTCCATTTTTTCCATAAACCTTCCATAGACAATCCACTCAACAGATGGGAAGGAAACCTTCTTCTAGTTCTTTTCATGTCTTGACCTTGAGTTAATGCTGCTCTCAGGATGTCCATTCTTCATTTGGGATTGCTCTGTCTCATTTTTGACACACATGTATGATGGAGTGATGTTTGGCTCCCTCCTTCCTCCCAATCTTCTTACACCTCCCTCTCCATGACTCTTCTCCCATCTCTGCCAACCAGTGACACTGGTCTCCTTGTTGTTCCTTGATCAAGACACTCCATCTCCTGACTCCCTGCATTTTCACTAATTTCCCCCTATGCCTCCTTATTCAATAATCCCCAGTGGCTCCCTAGGACCTCCAAGATCAAATATAAAATCCTCAAATCCCAAATCCCTCAAATCCCAAATCCCAAATCATGACCTGGACTCTCCCTTCCTCTCAGTCTTCTTGCACCTTATTCTCCTTCTCCACCTCCCCACTCTATCCCTTACCTCCCTGTACTCTAAGACCTAGTAACACTGGCCTCCTTGCTTACACAGGACGCTCCATCTCCTGATTCAGTGAATTTTCAATGACTGCCTCCCATCCCTAGAATTCTTTCCCTTCTCCATCTCTGCCACTTGGCTTCCCTGGCTTCCTTCAAATCTTGGCTAAAATCCTACTTTCTACAAGAAGCCTTTGTGGATCCTCCTTAGTGCTGGTGCTTTCTCTCTGCTGATTATCTCCAATTTATCCTGCATATGGCTTGTTTTTATGTTTTCTCCCTTATTAAAATGTGAGATCCTTGAGGGCAGAGAATGTCTTTGCCTTTCTTTGTATCCCCAGTGATTAAAATAGTACCCGGTACTTAGTGGATGCTTAATAAATACTTGCTGACTGGCTGACATAATGTCAGTGTTGGAAGGGACCTCTGTGGCTATCCAGCCCGGCCTATACCCTCCAAAATGAATCCCCACTACAATACACAAACAGTTTTCCAACCTTTGCTTTAATATCTCCCAAGCTCCCAAGCTCCCAAATGGAACCGACTACATCCAGAGGAAGCCCATCCCACTTTTGGATGAAGGTTGGTAGGATTTTTTTCTGACATCAAACCTAAAGTTACCTCCTTATAAATTCCAGTCCTTTCTTCTAATTTTGCTTTCTGGGACCAAAAGACCAAGTCTAATCCCTCTTCCATCTAACAGTTCCTCAAATCCCAGACAACAGCTATCATGCCCTCTCTTCCCTAAGGAAGGCAAAGGGTTCTTCATTATCTGTGTGTCATCGATGCCTTGGGTAATGCACACCTATAACCCCTTCTCAGAATAATGCATAAAATGAAATCCATAGGTTTATGAAGGAAATAAATTATGTTGAAATGCGATGATTAAAATATAAAAACAAAAAAATCCACAAACCCCTTTTTAAAAATTTTATTTATTTTATTTATTTTTAAGGACTTCTGCTCTAAGCTAAAGATTACCAGTTTATTCATATGATTCTCATAGGGCATAGACCCGAGGCCCTTAATCAGGTTTGTTGACCTCAGTGTCCCTGAAGATCCATTTCATACTTGTCGTGTATAAGCCATCTTGATCAATTATCAATTTGCTGTAGCCTGCTACAGCCACCTGTAGCCAGAATGGCCTTTGTTTTCTTTGAATGACTCAGCTTACCTCATTGAGCCTCTGGACACTGTGGCTTGCTCTTCCAGGGCAGGAAGCCCAAAGAGCATTCCAGGAAGCAGACAACTTCCTGTGTGATGAGTCATGGGGCTGGCTGAGGGGAGGTGTTAACGGCTACGCTAGGGGGAGGGGCCAAGTCAAGAACCAATCGGCCCTGGTCGTTCAGGCGGTGCTTGATGATGTCAAAAACTCTATAAGAGGGGAGAGGACAGCTTGAAGATTCTCTTTTCCTTTTCCGGTTGGAGCCAGAGACAGTTACAGCGACAGTTACAGCGACAGTTACAGCAACAGTTACAGCTACAGTTACAGCCACAGCCACAGCTGAAGCAGGAGCTGCCAGTAGCAGAGCTGACCTACGGGAGGAAGCTGAACAAAGACTTCAGGCCAGTGGGTAATCTTATTACCATAGAGGGGGAAGCATGATTTTGCTTTACGCAATCATGCTTCTCTGTAGCCTCCTGGTTACTCTTTCAAGGCGTACTTATTGGGCCTGGAAGCTTTTGATCAATATATCAAAATGGGGTTGCTGGTTCATGGGTTGGTTACTGTGGAGCCTAAATATATGTTTTGATTCTTTTGCCTTCTACTTTGAGAGTTTCTTATATCCGGCGGTTCCGAACGTTTCAGACATGTTTATGATCCTCTTTGAGATTATAAACTCTGCCCTCCTATTACATTTGGCGACGAGGATGGGATCGCTAGGTATAAGATCTCTATTTAGAAGCAGAACAATTCCAGAGGAAGAGATGAATCCATTTTATTCCTCCCTAGCAAAAGAATTGGCTAAAAAAGCTGGACCCTGTGAAAACTGGGAACCAAGGCTACGGAGAGGAGATCCTAGGGATTTGGAAAAGTGTTTACGAGAAGTTGGGATTCAGTCAGGGGCATCACTATCTAGGCAAAGCTGGATAGTGTTATCAGCCTACCGGCTAGTATACGAAAGATTGAGATTAAGTGAAAGACATGGGGGCACTCCTACCCCACAGGAAGAAGGGGAATCTCAGATAGCAGGAGACCAAACTGACTCAAATGAGAACTTTTCTATTAATGTGGCTAAGAGCAACAGGAGACCAAAAAAGCCCAGAGTGCATTTCAACCCAGCCCAGAAAGAGCCTGACTGCCTGCTTCGTCCTAGCCATGGTGGCAGAGGAAGTGAGTGGGGAGAGAATGAGACAATGTTAGGGGCTGAGGCACAAAACACTACTGGGGTTCAGGATGTGCCTCACACAGAGAATAGGAGATGGTTAAATGATCAGACAAGGGCTCGACCCATACAAAGGAGGAAGACAGAAACCCGAGGTGAAGATTCAGTTACAAGGGAAATTCAGGAAGATTTCTCACCGCAAGAGGTCACAGATATTTTGAGTAGATTCAGCCAAAGAATAGGAGAACCATTGATATCTTGGATGGTAAGACTCAGTGATCAAGGGGCCAGTGGAATATCAGTAGATAGGACAGACTGCATGAGATTCATAGGTATCAGCCATGATCCTCTAGTTCAACAAGCTTTTAGGGAACATCATCAGCAAGGAGATGGTGATAGCAGGACTACTCTGTTGGCATTAGCCGCTGTGGGATGCAATAAGAGATATGCTACTGATTCTATGTGGCCCACTGAGCACAGACCCTGGTATTCACTTAGAGATTGTATCATGAGACTAAAGGAGGAGGTAATGAAGACTGCCATTATGATAGGAACTGCAGACAAATATTACAATGATCCAATGGGACTGCCTCATAGGAATTTAATAATTAGGACAGCTCCCCCTGCTTATAAACAACTAATTTTGAATTTATTACTTGGAGAAGTAGGGAGCCGTCTTACAACAGTGATAAATAAGATTTTACAGTTACATGACTTAGGTGACTGGGGAAGGGATAGATCTCCTCGAGAGAGAAAGGTGAATAACCAGCAAACTTGGCGCCAAAGGAGAGTAACAAGGAAAGAAATGTTTACTGCTCTATTGAGAGCAGGGGTAGGTTTTGAAATGATAGATGGAATTCCAACCAATGAATTATATAGAATGTACAGAGATAAAGGCCTTGATAACAGGAGAAATAGGGAAATAAGAACTGCTCCTGCAAGCCCACAAGCCACTCAGAGTGAAGGTGACCTTGTGTGATTAACAGATGAAAACTTGTACATTTGGGGAAAGGCTGGGAGGACAATTCTAGTCTCTGTCTAGGATGGGATCCTCTTGGCTTCCTCATTATGTTCCTTTTGAAAAGAAACATTTCCCACCTGAGTTTGGCTCTGATGTTGGATCTTTGCATAACTGAAATCTCAACCAAACTTGAGATGATTTTATTTGAAGAATTATAGTCCATACTTGTCTATTCTTTTTGTCCTTTGTTTTGGCTAACCTTGTTGCTAGTTTTGTTTCCTTCAGGCTTAAGCACCCTGCACTTTCCGGTGACTGCCTAAGCATGTAGCATTCTTGGAATTCCTGCCAGCTCGTTAAAGAAATGACCTCTGGAATGGGACTTTTTGGGGGCAGGGCCATCTCTACATCCAATTTCAGCATGAAGAAGCTATGGAAAATGAGACCTTCACCCCTCACCCCAAGATTTTGAGCCCCAATCGTTCAAGGGGGGTGGAAATGATGATAGTGTTCTGTTTACTTATTTTGTGTTATCCTTGCTGTGTTGTTTTATTGTTATGATATTATTGATCCTATGTAATGGATACAAGGATTTAGGGGTGGACATTTGAATTATTAATAATTATTTTGGGGATGATTGATTGAAGAGATTATCTTGCTGGGACCTAGGGGTGGATCACATTTGAATCGTAAACCAATATTTAGGAATGTCACCAAATGATATGTTTTGCTTTATAATGAATGATATGTTTTAGTTTCCTTTGTAATTGGATCACAATGTATGTTCTAGGATACATGGCTGATTAGATTATGTATCCTATAACAAGGGGTGGAGTGTAGCCAGAATGGCCTTTGTTTTCTTTGAATGACTCAGCTTACCTCATTGAGCCTCTGGACACTGTGGCTTGCTCTTCCGGGGCAGGAAGCCCAAAGAGCATTCCAGGAAGCAGACAACTTCCTGTGTGATGAGTCATGGGGCTGGCTGAGGGGAGGTGTTAACGGCTACGCTAGGGGGAGGGGCCAAGTCAAGAACCAATCGGCCCTGGTCGTTCAGGCGGTGCTTGATGATGTCAAAAACTCTATAAGAGGGGAGAGGACAGCTTGAAGATTCTCTTTTCCTTTTCCGGTTGGAGCCAGAGACAGTTACAGCGACAGTTACAGCGACAGTTACAGCGACAGTTACAGCTACAGTTACAGCCACAGCCACAGCTGAAGCAGGAGCTGCCAGTAGCAGAGCTGACCTACGGGAGGAAGCTGAACAAAGACTTCAGGCCAGTGGGTAATCTTATTACCATAGAGGGGGAAGCATGATTTTGCTTTACGCAATCATGCTTCTCTGTAGCCTCCTGGTTACTCTTTCAAGGCGTACTTATTGGGCCTGGAAGCTTTTGATCAATATATCAAAATGGGGTTGCTGGTTCATGGGTTGGTTACTGTGGAGCCTAAATATATGTTTTGATTCTTTTGCCTTCTACTTTGAGAGTTTCTTATATCCGGCGGTTCCGAACGTTTCAGACATGTTTATGATCCTCTTTGAGATTATAAACTCTGCCCTCCTATTACACCACCATATCTCTTTCCATTGCCCTTTGGGTTATTTGTAAAGTGGATTTTTTCAAGGTTGTATCATTTCCAGATTCACATACACAATAGACAGATAAATGGTTGGATAGATGGAGATATAGGTAGATAGATGATAGATAGATGGAGAGACAGATGGACGGATGGATGGACAGACAGACAGATAGATAGATATACAGATGAACAGACAGATACACAGACTTGTGATTTCATTGGCACAGGGAATTCCTGGATGAAGAAATTCATTCAATCAATACAGGTTATCACTTTCCCCACAACTTACAGTATTAGAGAGTTACCTAAGAGCACTAAGATGTTAAGTGACTTGCCCAAGGTCACACAAGAAATAGGCATCAGAAATAGAATTTGAAAAAACTCAGGTCTTCTGACCCCAAAATCAGTGCTCTTTCCATTTTACCACCAGCACTGCCCTTCCTGTGGCATTGCTGTCTTGAACTTCCATTGTGTTATATCTGTGGTCATGGATCCACACTACATACATAAGTCTATTTGAAAATTCGCTGTTTAGCCAGCTAGAATGTCGGTTCACCATGCAGACCGTCTAGCTGTTTAGCTCTGACCTTGGGCTCCGCTGATTTGAGCTACCCTGGTAACCCATCTGTGCATCAGAGCAGGCTCTCCCCTGGATTCTTTCTGTCCCTTTAGGATCCTTGAGGTGACCCAGGCGGGGAAGGAGCTAAGCTTTTATCCTTCTGTCCACCCACACAGTTTCCAATTCTGAGAGGCCTTCTTTTCTTCCTCCTCCCCAGCATCTGCTCCTGTCGCTGGCCTGAAGCTCTCAGTTCCTGGAGCCGGGCAGCTTGGCATTCGAGGGCGGAGACAGATTCCTGGAGTTCCTGTCTGATCTGGCGGGGTGGGTCACTGAGGTTGCCCTTCCTGCTGACTTCAGTGAGGGTATGGAAGTGACCTCTGACACCCCTGCAGAGGCTCAAAGACACAGTGGGATTCATATCAATTTAGCTGAGGCACTGAGTCTCTTCCTTCCCTCTTCCTTTCATCATGGGAATCACCCATTGTCTCCCCTTCAGCTTGTAACCTCTCCAATCGCCTCTCAGGTTTGGACTCATTTGGTCCTCCCCTCAAACCAGGCCAGGCAGGATTCAGCCAGGGGGAATGGCTCCTCAAGCCCAGAATTTTGGTGATCCCCAACACTGGGGACCCTTATGGTAGACAAGACTGTCCTATGACTTAGTAGACCATGAACAAAGATAGTTTAGGAGGAGGAGAACTATGTAGAGGCAGAAAAGCTGGCTCAAAAGACTCCTCTCTCAACAATAAATATGTTCCTAACCAGCCTGCCGCAGTCCTTAAAATTCCCCTATTGGAGCCCTTTCTTTGGGTTAAGGCATCATCTCCAGAAGCTTTCTATCAGCCCCTTTAACACGTTACAAACAAACTCTCAGCTCTGCTACTGATTCACTGTGTGACTCTAGGAAAGTCACTTCCCTTTCTTGTTTACTCATGTATAAAATAAGAAGCTTGGACTAGATGACCTTGGTGTTTTCTTTCAGCTCTAAAATCTATTCATCAGCATCCAATCATCTGTTCAGACCAGAGGATCATAGATGGAGAGCCATAAGTGACCTCCAAGGACATCGAATCTAATCCATTCCTGTTATAGATGAAGAAACTGAGACCTAAGGGGGTTAAGTAACTTAACCAAGGGCACACAGGTCATGAACATCAGAGGTGAGATCTGAATCCAGGTCTTCTGGTTCCAGAGGCTCTTTCTAGTGCATCAATACTGATTTCTTAATCAGATAAATTTCTGTGAACCCTGAAGAATAGACAGTGTTTTCTGTCTGGACAAGGCGAGAGGGGTAGGAAGAAAACATTGGGAAAGTTGCTGCGGAGAAGGAGCAGGCTTGCAGGAACTCGTAGTGGTAGACATGAATGACCCTTCCCTTTTGATGATTGGGGATGGAATGCTCACATGATTTTGTATTATACTACAGTGTAGTATGTCCTTCAGATGTAGAAACCCCTAATGTTTCCCCTCCTCTCTGGGACGATGTAATTACTAGAGAAATGGTTTGATGTGAAGCACAGGAGGCATTCTAACACCAGAACTCTTGTCCATGTTCATACCTCTCCTCTGTACTTTCACTTTCTACTCTACATTGCATTTTTTTGTGTGGATATCTTGCCTCCTGTGCAGACTGGAAGCTTCGCCAAGAGCTGGTGCCATGTTTTATTTATTTTTGTCTCTCTGGCAGAATTACAGAATTTTGAAATTAGAGGGAACCTCAGTGACCGTCTGGTCTAAACCATACCTGAAAATGACAACAAGTGACCATCCAGTATCTGCTTGAAGACCTTCATTCAAAGAGGAGAGAATCCCCATTCTCTCTCCAGGCAGCCCGTTCCATTCCCAAGTCTAGCTTTAACTGTTAGCAAGTTTTTTCCTTATGTCAAACCTAAATTTGCCAAGTATAGAGCATTGTAGATAGAATGCGCTCACTAAAAATGCACAACATTGACTCTAACTGAATACTCTATCCCAGGGAGTCGCGAACCTGTGGCCTTGAGGTCACATGTAACCTTCTATGTCCTTGGGTTTGGCCTTTTGACCGAGTCCAAGTTTTACAGGACAAATCCTTTTATTAAGGGGATTTGTTCTGTGAAGTTTGGATTCAGTCAAAGGGTCCCACTTGAGGACCTAGAGGGCCACCTGTGGCCTTGAGGCTGCAGATTCACCACCTGTGCTCTAGCCTTTCTCAAATCAAACAAAATTTCCTCCAATGACTCCTGGTGGCATTGGAAGTGCCAACTTACCAACTTGGATAGGCTTCTAGTGCATCCTGGCGATACACTGTGGGTCTGTCACGCAACAGCTAACTTAAACAAAAGAGGAAAAGCTCCTGGATTGAGGTCTGGCTATAAGGGAATCTTTGCTTGTAGTGGTTAACATTGGTACAGCACTTGCTATGTGCCATTTGATCTTCCCAATGACTCTGGGAGAAACGTGCTATTATTATCCCCATTTTAGGAAACTATCCCCTTTTAGGCAGATGGGGTAAAGTGCCTTGCCCAGGGTCACACAGCCACTAAGTTTCTAAGGCCATAACTGAACTCACATCTTCCAGACTCCAGCCCCAGGGCTCTGTCCATTATATCACGTACCTGTCCCCCAAAATTGAGAGGTAGTATAAATGTAATGGGAGGTGTGCTGAAGCTAGGACTCTTCTTGAAAGCCAATTGTTAAATTTTCGCTATAATCATTTACAGCCCAGAAATTGGCAGATGCTACAAATCTGAGTTTGATTTATTGTGTTGTTGATTGTCTAAACTTAAGAAAGTAACAGGAGAAAATATCAACAATAAAGATTAAACTTAAAAAGTGGATCCTTCCTACTTTGGGGGGGGGGAGAGTGAATTGTTAAACATTTACCAACATACCTCTGAGTGTAGTGCAAAGTATACTGGTTTTGGAATCAAGAGAGATCAAGTTCAAATATAGCTCCCATTCTTACTAGTCCTTAGAGGTAAGCTGATTCAGAGACCTAAAAATCCTATTAAATGAGCAGGTAGAGCTAGAGGGAGATACCTTTCATTTTCTACAGCTGTGCCAGCTGTTGGACTCTTTAGATGGGCAAAAAGGAAGTAACCATAGCAGATTTAAAGGCATTTTAAAAAATATTTTCCACATACATTGTCTCCCTTGATCCTGAGTCAACAACTCTGTGAGGTAGGCAGGGAAGGCACTATTTTCCTTCCCATTTTAAAGTTAGGAGCACTGAGGCTCAGTGAGAACCATTGATCCCAGGGCAGCCACTGACTAGCTTCTTGAGCTCAGGGAAATACATTACTATTCTTGGGGCTTCAGTTTCCTTATTTACAAAATAAGTGAGTTAGATTAGACAATCTCCATGGTCCCTGCCTCCTCTAGATACTGTGATTTACCTAATATGATGCCCTAGGTAGTAACAGAATCAAGATTCGAACCCAGGACTCTCACATCCTAATTTGACATGGGGCTCCCTGGGCTTTCCTGATGACTTTGTAGGGCATGGATTCTTAGCTTTGTTTGTGTCATGGACCCCTTTGGACCCCTAGTGAAGCCTATGGGTCTCTTCCTAGAATAATGTTTTTATTAAGTAAAGTAAAATGCATAGGATTACAAGGGAAAACGGTTAAATTGAAATAAAATTATAAAAATAGCTTAAAAACCAAGTTTTCCTGGGTTAAGAACCCTTGGCAGAGGAATTCATTGCCATCTACTTGCTATCACTACATGACCCCACCCCTTGGAGAAACCTTAGTGACAAACTTCAAATCTCTGAGAAAATCTCCCCCAAGCAGAATTAGAGGAAAGAATTGTTTTGTTGGTAAAATTTAAGAGAAAAGGAGCACAGCTCCCTTCCCCTCAGTCTGGGACCTCCTCAGAATGCCCACTGAATCACCCATCTTAGAGGCTGGGTGTTTTCCCCGGCTCAGAGGCACCATTTAATAATGCCCTAGTGTCTCCAATTCTGAGGAGAACCCTAAGCGCTCACATACTTCATAACGTAGCTCAGTGTTAATTGTTTTAACGCACAAAGGGCATATAATTTGGATCAAAAGGGCGCTCTCTGTGAAGTCTTAATTATGAACCTCACCACTTTGTTCCCAGTATCATTCTGTTCTCCATGTTACAGGCCCCATGTTCTAACACAAACAAGGCCTCCAGTCATTATAACAGGAAATATCATTATTATATCCTTGTCTCACCTTTCTAAGTTAAAAGCTTTTATGAAAAATAGTTTTTGAATGGGCAGTGTGGCCAAGCCCAGTT
This sequence comes from Trichosurus vulpecula, assembly GCF_011100635.1. NCBI lineage: Eukaryota > Metazoa > Chordata > Mammalia > Diprotodontia > Phalangeridae > Trichosurus > Trichosurus vulpecula. The sequence continues at coordinate 201,201,987 of NC_050578.1, read as the reverse complement.
GGCAGACACCCCCTTCCAGAAGGTTTATTTAGTGAGGGCCCTACCTTACAAAAGAGTAAGAAGATTCTGGAAAGATCCAGAATTGTTAAAAAAAAAAAAAGCAGCCCAATGATGTTGGTCTTCTGAGCCTCCTAAATAAAAACTAACAAGAGCTTTTGAGTGTAGGTGCTGGGCGAAAGTGTCTCCTAAATAAATATAAATGTTTGGTGTTAGTGGGTGGGGAGCTTCTTGGGGGCTGATTCTATCTTCCTGTGGAAAGTAGGGCATGACCACTGAGAACCTCATTGAGAGGACTGGGAAACATCTACTGAGGCATGCTTAGTAACATCTCTTTGAGAAAGAGAATATGTCCTATTGTCAGTCTTGGCATTGAATGGGCGTGATTTAATGGTCTCTGCTGTTGTAGGTTGGAACCTCTCCTTTGTGCTGGCTAATAAAAGTGAATCTTCAATCAGAGAATCACTGTTTTTGTTTTTGCTTTTTTCCAAAGAATAGATGAGAGCCTAGCTGAGCCCATCTGTGTCCTTTGGGGGAGGGGGAGAGGAGACTTCAGGACCTGTTAATAGCAGAGGTACATGGGAGCTATATATGCTCCCACCCACCTGGTCCAAAAGGAGAATTCTGAAGCCCAAGTTCCTGGTCTCATCTTTGAAGGGGTAGTAGCATGATCAAGAGAGGTTGGCTGTGGAGAGGGAAATCACATGGTCAAGAGCTTCCTTGGATATAAGAGGGGAGGTTTTCTAGGCATAATTCCAGAATCCAACCTTCTATTGAGGAAAGGGGATTTTCTGGGCAGTACCAAGGTAAGGGCTGTATCCATAGCATCCCTACGTTTTAAGATTCCAAAGGGGCAGGCAGGTGTCTTGGTGGTTAGAGCACAATACAGGCCCTGGAGTCAGGAGGACCTGAGTTCAAATTCAGTCTTAAACAATTACTAGCTGTGTGACCCTGGGCAAGTCACTTAACTCTGTCTCTAAATTGAAGAACAAAAAATAAAGATATTTACATAGTGCTTTAAGATTTTCCAAGTCACTTTAAATACATAATATCATGTGATCCTCCTAATAATCCTGTGAGATAAGTGTTCTCAAATGCAAGTCAAGAAGACATCACCCTCCTGATGTCATTGGTCCTCTTCTAGAATGAAGGATAAAGGATAGCAACAGGTGTTATAATACCCTTTTGAAAGCTGAGGAAACAGGCTCAGAGAGGCCCTTGGATCCTCAGAGAAGTTAAGTGACTGCCCCATTAAGAGGCAGCTTGTCAGAGTGGATAGGGTGCTAGATTTGGAGTCAGGAACATCTAGGTTCTAATCTCACCACTGATAGTTGCTAATTATGTAACTATGAGCAAGTGTCATTATCTTCTCTGAGCCTGTTTCCTTGTCTGTAAAAATGAAGCGGTTGGGCTTGAAGGTGTCTAATGCTCCTCTCAGATCTAGAACCCTATGACTAGATGGCCCTTCCTGTTTTAAACCCATGGCCCTATAAAGTCAGAGGCAGGACTCAAACCAAGGACTCTCCTAATGCCAAGGCCAAACTCCTTTCCGCTCCACCATGCTGTCTCTGCCCTCAGAGAGGAAACAGTAGAGTAGAGAAACAAGACATAAGCATGGATAACTCTGGTACACAATATTATAGATAAGTACATTCAAAAGGTAGAAAATGAGTACTTTGTGAGATCCTCAGAAGGGTCATAATCAAAATGGGTGGGTGGGGGGGAGCATCAGGGGTTTGGAGACAATCAGGGAAGTTTTCCTGGATGGGTCACTTGAGTTCTTGGTAGGAAATCAAAAGGAAGAGTGGGAGAAAATGGATATTTAGCTATGGAGAACAACATTGAGAGAGGCTTAGGAACACATAGGGCACATTCTGAAGACAAAGACTAGCCCACTTTCAGTGCAACATAGAGTGTGTGATGGGGGGAAATACATAATAAAGCAGGAAAGGTAAATGGTGGAAGGCCTCAAAGACCAGACAAATTTACTCTGCCCAATGTAACCTGATGGATGTCGTAACTATATTGACCTATCATCGTATTCACTGTCTGTATAATGACCTTTGACACTCATACATTCTATTTAGCAATTTCTTCCATTTGCTCTTTTTTTTGCCTATGATTCTCTTCCCACACCCCTCCCCTTGCCAAGATTCTACTCACCCTTCAAGGCCTCACCGTAGATGCTTCCTTCCATCACAATTTGCTCCACAAAGCAGAATTAGCTTGCCTATGAATTCCTTTAGCATTTTACTCCAATCTCTTTTGTGGCCTTTCAGTTCCATTCGACACACATGTATTAATTATCTGCTAAATTCAAAGAACTGTGTGGCTCCGGGAGAGTTAGCAACTCTTATCTACTGAGAACAAATGGGCCTATTTCAGTTATGGAGCCCTGTCAATAATAACACTGAGGTTAATGCTCCCACCCAGATTCTCTCTCTTGGAAAGTCATAATTGGGCTCATTTTAGCTCTAAGCCTAAGGGTGTTTGACTCTATTCCTGCAAACAACCTGGGGTTTCAAATTATGATTTAAAGATAGAGTATTTATTTAGAACAGGAATGGACACAGAAGGCCTAGAATCCTAAACTCTTTAGCATAGCAATAGGAAATAGATGTCCCCTCCAGGCAGCTGTCATTTCTTACCACATTATCCCCAGAATAGTTTGGTCTTGGTGCCTGGAAATTCACTGCATCAACAGTGAAAGTCTGGCAGCCTGAGTCCAATAGAATTGCTAGTCTCAAGGCCAGCATTCCATAATTTCACTGGTTAATGTCTCCAATTCCTTATCATTCCATTCTGGTCCTTACATCCCCCAGATCAGTTTGGGAGCACTTATCCCTCCCCTGGAGGCAGCCTCTGTCTTGGGCTGCACTTTTTCTGATCATTTCTTTTCTTCTTCCTTCTCTTTCCCAGAACCCCTTGCTTGTTTCAGTAGAATGTGAGTAAGCTCCTTGAAAGCAAGGATTATTTTACGTTACATCCAGACACAAAACCTAGCACATAGTAGGCACTTTTAATCAGTGCTTGTGGATTGATTTGTTATTGATTGTGGGGTTTTTTTTTGAGCATGTGTCTTCAGTTCACAGAATTATGGGAATTTGATTTTTTTTCTTTGATACTAACACCATGTCTGCTACAGCATATGCAATGGGTCTAGAAAAAGAAGAGAAGGGAAAAAAAGCTCTGCTAACTATCAGTTCTGGTGAATGCATGCTAGTGAAATTTAGATAAAACAGAACACCTGACAAAAATGGAATTTAGAGCCTAATTTTTAAAAATTTGTTTGTATAGCATTTTAAGATATATTTACAAAGCTCTTTCCTCACAACAACCTTACAAGACAGACAGTGTAATTACTATCATAGTCATTTTGCAGATGAGGAAACTAAGGCTAAAAAAGTTAAGTGACTTGCCTAAGGTCCCACAGCTAGTATATTTGAGAACTAGCCCCAAATTCAGGGCTTTTTCTACTTCAGTACACTGTACTTAAGACTTACTGTCTGCCTAGGATCAGATTTTTCTGTGTATTTGTCAACTACCACATGGTATAGAGGCTAAGGATGGCAGGTACCTGTCCTTTTTTGTCTTTGGATCTCCCAGAGACAGCGCTCTCTCTGTACCTAGTAACCCACTAAATATTGGTTTGAGAATAAGTGTTGAATGAGAAGCAACAAATGAATGAATGAATGAGCCATCTTGTTCTCCAATGTATTTAACATCTAACAAGTCTTACCTATAAAAACAAGATCTCAAGTCTTATCGTGCTAACATGATCTGTGAGGATAAACACTATGTAATACAGCTTTTTTATGCGTTCCTCACAATTAGCACAATGCAAAGTAAACGGTACCAGTTCCATAAATATGATAAATGAGAGCCCATTTGTTTGCAGTTGAGTGTAGTGACAAAGTACCCTGGGCTTGGGTTTGAATCCAGGCTCTGCTAATTATTAGCCATGTTACCTTTGACAAGTCATTTTCCCCCTCTGGGCTTCTGTAAAATGAAGTGATTCAACTAGATGATATCTAAGGTCTTTTCCAGTTTTTGTATCCTGTGATTCCTTTTGATCCAACAATTTTCTAGACTTCTCCCCTCCCCCCAACTTCTATTTTCTGGTATCAAGAACTATTGTCCCATGTTATGAATGGGAAAATGGAAAGATAGAAAAGAAATGAACCGAGCTCCAGAGATTTCTGATCAATGACATGGCAGTTCGGGAATGCAAATGGCACCCAGGTTGGTCCATTGTTTGTCATCTGCCAAACAGTTTGGATTTTCCAAAAACCTTTCCACCATTACGAATTGGCATCTCCTGTAAAAGTAGTGAAAGACATGGTCCACTGTTTGGATTTTCCAGTAGTTGAGAACAGTGATCAATGACTCATCTTCCATTTACTGCACGCATCCATGGCCCAGGAAGCTGAGCTTACAGTCTGGGTGTCCGGCCCAGTTCAGATTTCTGTCTTGAATGTGAATGATTGTTCTGCTTCCAGGAAAACAAATATAGGAAAACTCTGGCATTCCCCTTCCAGTTAAGGTATCTGAGACTGTGCTATTCAGAAGCACCAGCTCTAGAAACAAGATATACAATTTAAACAAGATTCTATGACTCTAAGTCATCTTGATACTTTAAGATTTTTCTATTTGTTTTGATTTTATATTTCTGAAAGCATTTTTGTGTAAAATAATTAAGCCAATATTGCCTAAGCACCTACTGTGTGCAGAGGATGGTGCTAGGCATCATGGGAGGGAGAAGGTTTAGATAAGATGGGACTCTACTAGGCCTACTAGTCTACTAGGAAATAATAGTAGCGAATAAGAAACAAACATTTTTGTTCTTTGGTTGTTTCAGTCATGTCTGACTCTTCGAGATCCCATTTGAGGTTTTCTTGGCAAAGATACTGAAATGGTTTGCCATTTTCTTCCCCAACTCATTTTACAGATGAGGAAACTGAGGCAAAGAGGGTTAAGTGACTTGCTCAGGGTCATACAGCTAGTAAGCATCTGAGGCCAAATTTGAACTCAGGTCTTCCTGACTCCAGGTCTAGCAATCTATCTACTAGACCACGTAGCTGCCTAAAGAAACAAACGTGTGTGACAATAATATATAACATTATACTGAAAGTATATTAATCAGGTGCAAAATAAGGCATGGTATGTGGGGGAGGGGGCAGGGAGGGTCATTACAATTAGTGTATTATAGAAGGCTTCCCGGAGGCGATATTTGTTTGGGGTTTCAAAGAATGGGTAAGAATTCATCTGATAAAAAGAGGATAGTCACATGAGCAAAAATGGTAGTCTGAAGCCTTGAGAAATGGGTATCATTGGCAAGGAAGAGAATACAGCAGAGGGAAGAGAGAGGAAAGGACAGACCCTTGGGGAACATCCACATCTTGGAGTGTATAAGAAGAGTCTAAGGAGTCTGCAGAGGGTTCAGAGAAAGAGCAGCTAGAGATGTAGGAAAAGAACTGGGTCAGTGTTGTATGGAGGGTGAGGACTAAAAAAAAAAAAAGGATTGTAGATTCAGCCATGATGGTCACTCTTGGCAGAACAGTTTTAGTAGAGTGATGATGATAGAAGCTGGATTATATGATCTAATCTGAATCTTGTGATAAGCTTGGGAGTTTGGAGGTAGAGTGAAAACTGTTCCCATTTAGCAGAAGATAAAATTGAGGCTCAGAGAGAGGCAGTGACTTCCTGAAGTCATACAGCTAATACATAGTAGAGTTGGAGCTTGAACTCAGGTGGTCAAGTCAACAAGAATTTACAACGTGGTATACAATATATGATAAATTGTAGGTAGTCTCAGGGGAATGGCACCAATGTGAAAGAGGACTGGGAAAGGCTTCTTGCAGAAGGTAGGACTTTAGTGAGACTTAGATGAAGCCAGGGAAGCCTGGAGGCAGAAATGAGGAGAGTTCCAAGTATGGGGGAGAGACAATGGACAGAGTTAGAAAATGGAATGTTTTGTTCGAGGAACAGTATGCTGTATTGTACAGTAGGTGGAGGAGAATAAGGTCTAAGGAAAGGAAGAAACAGGACCGGTTATAAAGGGATTTAAAAGCTGGACAGATATTTTATATTTTATTCTGGTGGCAATGGGGAGCCACTGTAGTTTAGTGAATAGAGGAGGGGCAGCGACATTGTCAGATCTGTACTTGAGGAAGATCAACTTGAGGGGGAAATGGGCCGAGGAAGGAAGACGCTTGAGGCAAAGAGACCCAACATAAGGTCACTGCAGTAGTCCAAGCATGGGGTGATAATGCCAGGGTGGTGGCACTATCTGAGAAAAAAGGGGATCTATATGAGAGATGTTACAAAGGCAGAATTAGCAGCAGAACAGTGAAGAGTTGAAGATATCTAGGATGGGAGGCTGGGTGACCAGGAAGATGGCAGCGCCCTCTATAGTAATAAGCAAATTAGGAAGAAGGGAAGGTTTAGGGGAAGGATAATGACTTGAGTTTTGGACATTTTGAGTTGAAGATATCTATGAGACATCCCAGTCAAGCTGTCCAGTAAGCAGTTGGAGACGTGAGCCTGGAGATGATAATTGAATTCATCAGAGCTAACGAGATCACCACACAAAATGATATAGAAGGAGAAGAAAAGGGGGCCCAGTTCAGAGCCTTGGTACTGGTACATCTTGGATGAAGAGCCAGCAAAGAAGATTGAGAAGGAGTGATCAGACAGGTAGAAGAATCAGGAAAGAGCCATGTCACAAAACTTTGGAAGGGAAGGATATCAAGGAAAAGAGGATGATCAGCAGTGTCAAAGAGAGGTTAAGATGAAGATTAAGAAATTGCCATTAGATTAAAGATCATGACTAATTTTGTTCAATAATGATGTCAGAAGCCAGTCTGCAGTTAACTGAGAGTTCAGAAGAGAGTAAAAGAAAAGGAAATGGAGGCATCTATTGTAGATACCTTTTTCAAGGACTTTGGTCGTGAAGAAAGGAAAGATAATTAGCAAGGACAGATAGATGAAGTCAGAGTGTTTGAAGATGAAATAGACACAAACATGTTTGTAAGCAGTAGTGAAGAAGGCAGTAGGCAGGAAGTAGACAGCAAGAGTCTGAAGATTAGTGAGGTGGGGATAATAGAAGAAATCTGCTGAAGAAAATGGGATAGAATATAACATTTTGTGGTGGCTGTTCTGACTACACCATCTTAGTAAATGCCTTGTTAAGGGCTAATTGTGTTTATAGTTGACTATTTATGGGAAAGCACAGCAATGGGGGCTCATAAGCTAAAGTATTAGGAGTAGATACTCCACTAGAACCGTAAGTTATTCTCCTTGAATCCAAGAGAGTAGAAGTTACCTTTGGGGACCCAACTTGTGAAAGTGAGTGTAAGGTGGAGGCTTTAGTCTAAAGTAGGTGCTACATAGTAATCTCACAATTGGCTACATTGGGTGGCTCTTGACGTGGTAAAAAATCATCTGATAGACTTTGATAAAAAAAAAGAGCCAAAACAAATCAGAGACTATATTAGGAAGGCAGAATTTATGATTTCAAAGAGAATCTCATATGTGCCTAAAAGGTCCAGAACCGCAGGATATAAGGAATTCTCTAGGCAGAAGGCAGGAGAAATAAAGCATGTATTTACACTCCACAGTAACAATCCCACAAACCAGCGTCCCCATTTTGATATTTTCATCAAAAGCTTCCAGGCCCAATAAGTCCGCCTCACAAGGGTTACCAGGAGGCCACAGAGAAGTGAGATGGTATAAGGCAAAATCGTATACATGCTTCCCCTCTACGGTAAGAAGATTACCAACTAGCCTCCAGTCAGCTCTGCTACCGGCAGCTCAGCTTCGGCTGTAGGCGTCTCTGGCTCCAACCGGAAAAGGAAAGGAGGATCTTCAAGCTGTCCTCTCCCCTCTTATAGAGTTTTTGACATCATCAAGCGCCGCCTGAACGACCAGGGCCGATTGGTTCTTGACTTGGCCCCTCCCCCAGCGTAGACCATGTTAATACACCTCCCCTCAGCCAGCGCCACGACTCATCACACAGGAAGCTCTGGTCCTGCCCCGGAAGAGCAAGCCCCAGCATCCAGGGAAGCTTAACGAGGTGAGCTGAGTCATTCAAAGAAAACAAAGTCCATTCTGGCTACAGAGACATATAGTTCTGAAACACCATGGCGTGTCATTCTTTGCAATATTAAGCGACTATGTCGTGTCTGAGGAAGATCTGATCAAGACCAAAACCTGAGTGGAAGCCTTTAATCTCTGTAGGATATTAGTCAATACTAATACTAGCTCACCCTTGCATAGCACGTTAAGATTTGTGAAGTGCTTTATACTAGGTTATCTCATTGATCCTCATAACAACCATGGCGTGTTGGTGCTATTATAGTTCCCATTTTACAGACAAGGAAACAGAGACAGACAGAGGTTAAGTGACTTGCTCAAGTTTCCACACCTAGTGAGTGTCTGGGGCTGGTTTCATACTCAGGTTTTCCTACTTCCGGCTTCTTGTTGTTTAGTCATTTCAGTCATGTTCAACTCTCCATGACCCCATTTGGAGTTTTCTTGGCAAAGATACTGGAGCAGTTTGCCATTTTCTTCTCCAGCTCATTTTACAGATAAGGAATCTAAGGATAACATGGTTAGGTGACTTGCCCAAGGTGACACAGCTAGTGTCTGAAACCAGATTTTTTTTTTTTAATGCAATTTATTTATTTAACATATTTGGTTTTCAGCATTGATTTTCACAACATTTTGAATTACAAATTTTCTCCCCATTTCTACCCTCCCCCCCACTCCAAGATGGCTTATATTCTGATTGCCCTGTTCCCCAGTCAGCCCTCCCCTCTATCACCCCCCTCCCCTCTCATCCCCTTTTCCCTTCCTTTCTTGTAGGGCAAGATAAATTTCTACGCCCCATTGCCTGTGTATCTTATTTTTTAGTTGCATACAAAAACTTTTTTTGTTTTTGAACATCTGATTTTAAAACTTTGAGTTCCAAATTCCCTTCCCTCTTCCCTTCCCACCCACCCTCCCTAAGAAGTTGAGCAATTCAACCTAGGCCACACATGTATTATTATGTATAACCCTTCCACAATACTCATGTTGTGAAAGGCTAACTACATTTTGCTCCTTCCCAACCCATCCCGCTTTATTGAATTTTCTCCCTTGACCCTGTCCCCTTTCGAAAGTGTTTGTTTTGATTACCTCCACCCCCATCTGCCCTTCCCTCTATCATCCCCCCCCTTTTATTTTTTTTTATCTTCCTCCCTCTTCTTTCCTGTGGGGTAAGATACCCAACTGAGTATGTATGGTATTCCCCCTCAGGCCAAATCTGATGAGAGCAAGGTTCACTCATTCCCCCCTCACCTGCCCTCTCCCCTCCTCCCATAGAACTGCTTCCTCTTGCCACCTTTATGCGAGATAATCCACCCCATTCTATCTCTCCCTATCTCCCTCTCTCAGTATGTTACTCTCTCATCCCTTAATTTCATTTTATTTCTTTTAGCTATCTTCCCTTCATCCTCAACTCACCCTGTGTCTGCTCTCTCTCTTTTACATATATATATAAACACATATATATATATATATACACATACATACACATACATACATATACACATAGATATATACATACATACACATTCACTTATATATATACATAAACATATATATATACACACACACATATATATATATATATATATATATATATATATATATATGCATATTCCCTTCAACTACCCTAATACTGAGGTCTCATGAATCATACTCATCATCTTTCCATGTAGGAATGTAAACAAAACAGTTCAACTTTAGTAAGTCCCTTGCAATTTCCATTTCTTGATTACCTTTTCATGCTTCTCTTGCTTCTTGTGTTTGAAAGTCAAATTTTCTATTCAGTTCTGGTCTTTTCACTGAGAAAGCTTGAAAGTCCTCTATTTTATTGAAACTCCATATTTTGCCTTGGAACATGATACTCAGTTTTGCTGGGTAGGTGATTCTAGGTTTTAATCCTAGCTCCATTGACCTCTGGAATATCGCATTCCAAGCCCTTCGATCACTTAATGTAGAAGCTGCCAGATCTTGGGTTATTCTTATTGGGTTTCCACAATACTCAAATTGTTTCTTTCTGGCTGCTTGCAGTATTTTCTCCTTGATCTGGGAGCTGTGGAATTTGGCAATAATATTCCTAGGAGATTTCTTTTTTGGATCTATTTGAGGAGGCGATCGATGGATTCTTTCAATTTCTATTTTGCCCTGTGGCTCTAGAATATCAGGGCAGTTCTCCTTGATAATTTCCTGAAAGATGGTATCTAGGCTCTTTTTTTGATCATGGCTTTCAAGTAGTCCAATAATTTTTAAATTATCTCTCCTGGATCTATTTTCCAGGTCAGTGGTTTTTCCAAGGAGATATTTCACATTGTCTTCCATTTTTTCATTCCTCTGGTTCTGTTTTATAATATCCTGATTTCTCATAAAGTCACTAGCTTCCACTTGCTCCAATCTAATTTTTAAAGTAGTATTTTCTTCAGTAGTCTTTTGGACCTCCTTTTCCATTTGGCTAATTCTGCCTTTCAAGGCATTCTTCTCCTCATTGGCTTTTTGGAGCTCTTTTGCCATTTGAGTTAGTCTATTTTTTAAGGTGTTGTTTTCTTCAGTGTATTTTTCAGTATCTTTTTGGGTCTCCTTTAGCAAGTCATTGACTTGTTTTTCATGGTTTTCTCGCATTCTTCTCATTTCTCTTCCCAATTTTTCCTCTACTTCTCTGACTTGCTTTTCCAAATCCTTTTTGAGTTCTTCTATGGCCTGGGGCCAGTTCATGTTTTTCTTGGAGGCTGTTGGTGTAGGCTCTATGACTTTGTTGTCTTCTTTAGGCTGTATGTTTTGGTCTTCTTTGTCACCAAAGAAAGAATCCAAAGTCTGAGACTGAATCTGGGCGTGTTTTCGCTGCCTGGCCATATTCCCAACCAACTAACTTGACCCTTGAGTTTTTCAGTGGGGTATGACTGCTTGTAGACTAACGAGTTCTATGTTCTACGTTTGGGGGGGAGGTGCCAGCTCTGTCAGAGCCGCACTCCTCCTTCCCCAAGGACCCCCAGTCCAGACTGGGCTCAGATCTTCGGCAGGCTGTTGCACTCCTGCTCTGATCTGCCACTTAATTCTTCCCACCAGGTGGGCCTGGAGCCGAAAGTAACAACAGCTGTAGCTGCCCCACCTCCGCTGCCCCCGGGGCTGGAAGCCGAACCACGAACTCCTTCCACTCCCGCAGCTTTTCCCACTAACCTTCTCCGCAGTCTTTGGTGTTTGTGGGTCGAGGGGTCTGGTAACTGCCGCAGCTCACATATTCAGGGCGCTAGGGCCCCCTCCGCCCGGCTTCTGGTCTGGATCGTCCACGCCACTCAGGCTGGGCTCTGCTCCACTCCGTTCCCAGCTCCCAGCTCCGTGTGGAATAGACCTCACCCAGAGACCATCCAGGCTGTCCTGGGCTGGAGCCCTGCTTCCCTCTGCTGTTCTGTGGGTTCTGCCGTTCTAGAATTGGTTCAGAGTCATTTTTATAGGTTTTTGGAGGGACTCGGGTACGGAGCTCACTCTAGTCCGTGCTTACCAGCCGCCATCTTGGCTCCGCCCCCCTGAAACCAGATTTTAACTCCAGTCTTCATGCTCTATTCACTACACCACCTAACTGCCTAGGAAATAGAGTGAAATAAGGTAGATGGAACTTATAAGAAGCATAGAACATAGAATGGCTGAACTAACAGGGACCTTAGATAATATATAACTCATTTATTTAATTTTACTAAGGCTAAGAAAGGGGAAAGGAGATTTGCTTGAGGTCATTTAGCTAATAAGAGGTAAAACTGGGATAATACTCAGGAGACCCAAGCTGATGCTCTTTCCACCAGATCACACTGCCTCAGGGAAAAGATTGATACTTGCCTGCTGGACCTTTGATGGAGGAGAGGATAGCAATCATAACAAGGGCTAGGCAATTTCATTTATCATCCAATAATCATTTATTAAGTCCAACGTGCACAGAGCACTATGCTGATGTCTGTAGGAGATAAGATAAGGGAAGACATAATCAGAGGTGGGGAACCTTTGGCCTCAAGGTCAAATGTGGCCCTCTAGGTCCTCAAGTGTGGTCCTGTGATTGAATAAGTCACATGTGACCTCGAGGCTTCAGGTTGCCCACCCTGAGTCATAGATGATCTTATAATCATAGATTGAGAGCTGAAAGGAACATTAGAAGTCTTCTGGTTTTATCTCATCTTCTGTTTATAGGTGAGAAACTGAAGCCCAGAGAGACAAAGTGTTTTGCCCAAGACCACATAGGGAATAAAAGATTTGAACTCAGATCCTCTGTAACTAAAACTAGTATTCCTTCCATTATATGGCACTGCTTCCCCCAGGGAGTTTCCAGTCCAGTAACTTAAACTTGAGTTTTAGTCTTGGTTTGCCAATGCAAGGTATGTGACACTTGCACTAGTCTCTTCACTTCTCTGGTTTTAAGTTTCACAGTATTATTAGCAACAACACATAGCAGGAAAAGATAGAAAGAGATTCCAAATAAAATAGCAACAGAAAGTATAAAATGCTTGGGAGTCTATTTGCTGACATACACATAGGAACTATATGAACACAACTACAAGATATTTTTATACAAATAAAGTCAGATCTAAATAATTGGAGAAATGTTCATTGTTCATGGATAGGCCAAGCCAATATAAAAAATGACAATACTGCCTATGCCGATTTATTTATTAAATGGCATATCAATCAAACCACCAAAGGATTACCTTGTAGAACTAGAAAATATAGCAACAAAATTATTCTGGAGGAACAAAATTCTGGAACCTCAAGGGAAATAATGAAAAAGGAAGGCAAAAGAGAGGTTTACCAGTATCAGATTTCAAACTATAAAGTTGTAATCATCAATTTGGTACCAGTTGAGAAATAGCAAGATTGATTAGTGGTATTGATTAAACACATCATATACAGATGCTCATAAGCACAGTAACTTAGTGTTTGATAAACCAAAAGATCTCAGCTATTGGGGCAAGAACTCAATATACGACAAACGCTGTTTGGAAAATTGGAAAGCAGTCTGGCAAAAACTAGGCATAGATCAAACATCTTGTGTCATATACCAAGATAAGTTCTAAATGAGTACATAACTTAAACATAAAGGGTAATACCATAAAAGAAAATGCCTGACAGATCTATTGATTGAGAAAGAGTTCGCAACCAAATAAGAGATACTAAAGGTCAAAGGAGGTAAAATGGACAATTTTTGTTTATGTAAAAATTAGAAAGTTTTGCACAGACAAAACCAATTCAGCTAAAATTAGAAGAGAAGCAGGTAAATAGGGAAAATCTTTACAGCAAGTTTCTCTGATAAAGGTCTTACTTCTAAGATATATGGGGAACTGATTCAAATTTATTAGAAGATCCAATCCTTAATTGATAAATGGTCAAAAATATGAACAAGCAGAGAGATGATGAGATCAGAGTGCAGAATGAGACAAATTTTTGGACATAGTAGGGGAATTTGTTTTGCTTAAACACATACATCTATAAAAGGGGTTTTGTTTCTCTTTCTCAAATTGGGCAGAGGAGAGTGAGGTGAGAGGGAGACAATGAAAAAAATTAATTTGAAAAATAAAATGAACCAAACAATAAAATAAAATAAAGGCAAGGAAGCTGTCCCCAAGATATGACCACCCCAAGGGGCTAAGCTTCAAGGTATTTTGTTATTAATAAAATTTCCTGTTAGCTTCTAGCTGTATTGATACATTGTCCTGGTCACACAAGGGCATTAAAAAGGCCCAGATTTGGGAGAGACTATTCTCTGTCCCACTAGCCAGATGATTTTCAGTAAGTAAGTGATGGGTAACATGTCCACTAGAGCCTAGTGCTCCATGCTTGTGGGATATCTTCTCTACGCTTTGGCTAAATAGCCATCTTTTTGTTCATTGTTTTCAGAAAGTAAATTTAACAAAATTTAAAATGAAAGAATTTAATTAGATTTTTCCAAAGCCTTTTCCAACTCTAACATTCCATATTCTAATTCCCCTTGCAGTTCTGACCTTCTGTGTTATGAGATCATTTATGTAAAGTCCTTTGCAAACTTTAAAGTGTTATTATCAATGCTATCATTTATTGTCATGTTCTAAGATCCCTTCTTACTCTGACATTTGGTGTTCTAAAATTCCTTCTAGCTCTGATTCTATGTGCTATGCTCTATGATGTGCCCAGTTATTTATAGGGAGCTAGATACATGTCCATTAGCTAGTTTGGCTACAGGAACAATCTCCCCTCTACATGATCCCTGGGGATGGCTTTGTGGTTTGGACAGACAAGCTTAATGTACCTGAAATGGAAAAAACTAGGCAGTCTGGTCCCAGCTTTTCAACAAGAGATGGGTGGAGAAAATGAGTAGTTTACCCTCCTCCATGTTTAGATGTTGCAGGTAAGCCTCAAGTGTGAGCCATTTAGATGTAGCACATCAAACTTTTCATAGTTGGATGGATGCTTTCCAGGGTGCCAGGCCAACAATTCATCAAATCTCCCCTTCTCCTCCCTCTCTATAGGTGTTGCTATTGCCAAGAGCTCAGTGAGTTGATCGCTGCCATACGCATTGGAACAGACAAGCAGTCCTGGGGTATTGCATGAACAGATATAGTTTTGGCTTTGCACTTATTTTGGGGTAAAAGCAAATACATTAAAGTGACTCTTTGGAACCATTTGTGCTGTATGTGGGATTATGTAACATGGAGGACAGTTGTTGAAGAATAATTGGATCAAGGCTCTTTAACTACAAAGTTATGACTATCCCAAGGACTATGGTAAAATGCCCTCCAATGGTTCATCAATAGCATGGAGGAGACCCTCAGTTCTTGAAGCTAAGACTGGCAGAATACAATCTCTGGTAGATGAAATGGAAAGAGGACTGACTGAGAGTCTGGGGAATCTGAGTTTGAATCCTACCTCTAAATATTAGCTGTGTTAACAACAGACAAATCATTTAACCTTAATGAACTTTAGTTTTTCATCTGTAAAATGGGGATAAAAGTAGTGCCTGCCTCTTAAGGGTACTATGAGAACTGAGATTATTTGTATAAAGTGTTTTGCATTCTTTAAATATCATGTTAAGCTATATGTTATTATCCACCTAAATGCACACAACAATCTCATATCCAGATCGTGAGGTTGCTAGCACATTCCTTCCTTTTGCCAACTACTTGGGGACTCAGAGCTATGCCAGCTCAGATAGCAGATGTGTACAAAGCTTACCAGAGGCAGGATTCTCAATCGCTTCTACCTCCAGAGACACTCTCCATAGCACTCCCCCTCCCACGCCTACCCTCTTTCAGAGCCAGGCTTAACATCTGGTTCTGAGATTTCCCATACTGCAGTGAATCCATGCTGGCCACTAGCTCAGGGGATCCACACCTGAGCCCACTGGCATTCACATGGCTGCTGAACCCTCCAGGATACCAGGACTAAACTAGCCCAGGATACACACTGGGACATGTTATTTCATAAAGAGACATGTGCGCTAACTTGCTACTCACACTGGCAAGCGTACCTAGTCACAGATCATGGCAAAGGCATGCATTGCTTGAAGACTACACACTCATGAAACCCCGCACATTCATGATAAATAGTTTCCCAATGCTCATATTCTTTCACTCAATATCTGGAGAGCTGTCTTAACCAGACATTTCCCTGGGCACGCTTTCAGGGAAAGTTCCTCAGTCTTTTCTTGTATAGTCACTTCTGCTGTAACACTTGTTTTAAAAGCATGGATTAATTCCAACCCAACTGATATATTAAAGAACATTCTGAGCATAACCCCATTTGCTTATACTGGATTTCTTTCATGAGAAATTGCAAGAGAACACAGTAAATGGACCACTTCACGATAACCCACAAGCTGCAACCCTTCTGAGCCCACTTCTACAAGTAAACTTTAGGTCTTTGTCAAAGCAAAGTGCCATATTTATTGTATTATCTTCTGGTGTGGGAGGACCTGTGGGCAGAGACAGATTTGGCTGCACTCCACCCCACCTCCCACCAAGCTAACTTGCATGAGACTTTGTCATCCCCATGGGAACCAAGGTAGGCAGAGCAGCATGGGCAAACCTAACTTGCACGAGGCTTTGTCATGGCAGAGCAGCAGTGGTGACCCAATGATGCAAAGGCACCTCGGCGAACTCAGGTTGTGTGGGGACAACCCAACAATCTGAGGGTGCTGTGGACAACCCAAGGTCTTCCAGGTGGATAACTCAAGGGCACATTGGATAATCCAAGGATGTGTTAGATAACCCAAGGGTGCCAACCCAAGGTCCCTATCTATTGTAGCATTTATGTGTTTCTTAACCATTTAATGTATATAAACTATGCTAACTTTTTCCTCAATTTTTGCATAGCACAGTGCATTTTGGGAACAAATACATCTCAGGTTTTAGCAGCATTGATGGTAGTTGGGGAGAGGAGGAAGAGAAAGCACTCATGCCAAAGTCTGCCATTTCTCTTTCCCCTCCTCTCACACCAACAGTCCCTCAGTTCTAATATTATGATAAACATCAAGTCCCTCGTTTTTGGAAATAGTGCTGCATTTTGGAGTCAGAAGACCTAAGTCTGAACCCAGTTCTGTTATGATCTCCCCAGGTGACTTTGATAAAATCACTCATTCTCATTCCTTTGAGATTCTACAGGAAGGTAGCCACCAAATACACAAGAAATGCCTTTAGATTACAGCTATACTGCAACCATCAGGAAATTGGGGATCTGAATCATGTGAAAACAGGTTTCTGTAGCATTTGTGCCACTGTCAGGGGACTAATTCAAATTTTTAGGTATTGCTCTTCCCTAGAAATTCCAAGGCACTTACACTAAACACTAATAGAACTCCACAATTCCCCCCAGGCTCCCTCTGATGTCTCATCCAAATGTTTTGGAATTTTCAGATCTATTCAGAAAGCTAGTCTAATTGGTGGGTCATCATATGAGGTCCTTCAAGCAAGAAAAGCAATAGCACCTTACAGACCAGGAACTCTTTTAAACAGACTTCAGATTCTCCCTTTTGACACTTAACTACCTGTGTGACTTGGAGCAATTCATTAACTTTCCTCCACCTTAATGTCCACATCTGCAAAACAAGCAGGTTTTATTAGATGGTCTCTGAAATCCAGCTCTAGTTCTATGATCCTCTGTATAGGAGAGCATGTACCTGATTTGTTTTGATAGGTTGGCCTCCTAACCGGTGTTCAAAGCAATGGAAAAGATAAGGCTCATGTTGGTACAATCTGAAAAATAAATCTAAACTTTCCCATCAACCTACCTACCCCTTACACACAAATACATACACACACACACACACACACACACACACACACATTCTCCCTAGGTCTGTCACAACCCAAAAGAGCATCAAAGAAGGGCCTAGCAGCAGCTGAATGGAATGTCTATGGTTTGGATTTTTTAAAGCCCTTTTTATTATTTACCAGCTCTCTATTCTCTTAGAACTTCAGAATAACTGTGGATGTTCTCCAAATCATTAATTAAGCCTTACTTAATTAAGCCCCTCGAATGGTGACACATAATGGGTGCCATCTATTGATGTTACTTAATTCTTTTCAGTTCTGGAAGATGGTGACTTTGAGGCCAGGGCTTCATTAAGCTCTCCCCTGAGCCTGCTGTTCTAGGACAATGCCCCTTGGTTTTCTATGCCAGCTTTCACACAAACTGGATCCCAAGGGGCTCCGTATGGGGGGACCTACACAGCCATGAAGAAAAAATGCAAACAGCAGAAGGAGCCATCAACCCAGACAGCTAGTTAGCATTTACACAGCACTTAAAACCCCAGTCCCTGACTCTTCAGCTATTACTCTGGCCAGTGGCCAGACTCATCCAACTTCCAAATTTAGGACCTGGGGGTTGGAGGCTTTGGGAGGTGACTAACTTTGGTAGCTAAAGTCCCTCACTAAGGGCTGGGGAGAGCACGCTTGCACGTTTCTGCTGGGAAATCGGGGCCTTGATTGCTATATCTCTGACTTTGTGGGTAGCCCTAGAAGGGTCCCTTGACTTACCTAATAGAAGTTCAGTATATTAGAGCTAAAAAGAGACCTTAGACATCTCACTCATAGCCCTTATTTCACAGAGACAGAAGCTAAGACCTAACTAGGGGAAGTAGCATATGAAGGGGAGAGGCAATATTCATACCCAGGTCTTTGGTCTCCAAGCCCAGTGCACTTTGTATAAAATCATGATAATGACTTATTTCTATAGTGGTTTACCAAGTGTTTTTCACAAAACAATTGCATGAAATAGCATCCCATTTTACAGGTGGAGAATATGTGTGAGGGTCAGAGAGTTGAAAAGACTTGCTTACACAAGTAGTTAAGTATGAGAGTTGGAACTGGAGTCCAGCTGGTGAAGTGTGGGAGGACCCTGTCCTGTGCTCTGTATCCCAGGACCTTGTCCATAGCAAACATTCAATGACCTTTGTTGAATTCAGCCACACAGAAATAGATACTTAATAAGCATGTCCTGGATGGCTCATGTTCATTTAATAAATGTCCATTGGACATCTGCTATAAGCATTAAGATAAAAGAGGTTAAAAAAATAACAGAAATAAATGTTTATTAGGGGCCCACAGAAAGACAAATTGGTGCAGTATTTAGAGAAGCTGCCTTGTTATAAGGAAGACTTGGGTTCTAGACTTGCTCTTTTATTTTTGTTCTTTTATTCATTTTAAGCTTAAATACAAAATGAACAAAGAGGGGAAAAAGAACATTTCCACATACGCAAAAGAACATAAGAGAAGATTCAGTATAAAATAATAAATTTCCATTTCAAAATATTTACTTTTTTTGAAAACCTATGTAATAAATATTGTACTTTGTTTGCAAAGCTACTCAACTTTTCTGCGCTTCCTTCTAAGTTTTCTTTTGTTCTCTGCACGCACTTTTAATTTAATTTTTTTCCTTCCCACCCTACCCTAAAGAAGGCTACAATTAAACACAAATACGTATCATATGTATATATATATATAATATACATATATATAACATATATGGATATATATCCATGTCTTATATACACACGCACACACAGATATAGATATGTAAGATCAACAATTTGTCAGTTCTTTCTCTGGAGATGGAGAGCATCTTCCTTCATAGACCTAAGTCTTTCCACGTTTTTCTAAAATCAACCAGCCCATCATTTCTTATGTCACACCAGTATTCTATCACAATCATATACCACAACTTGTTGAGCCACTCCCCAACTGAAGGGCATTTATCATTTTAGTCAATCAGATAGGTATAAGATGAAACCTCAGTTGTTTTAATTTGCATTTCTCTAATCAATAATGATTTAGAGCATTTTTATATGACCATAGATAGCTTTAATTTCTTCAGCAACAAAGTGCCTGTCCATATCCTTTGACCATCTATCCCTTTGGAATCTGACTCATATTCTCATAAATTTGACAAAGTGGGGGGGGAGTGGGGAGAAAGAAAATCTGGACCTCACAATCATGCGGAACTGAATGCTGTAAGCTAAAAATAAAAAAATCTTAATAAAAAATAGTAAAAATAAATAAATAAATAAATTTGACAAAGATCTTTATATATCTGAGAAATGAGACCTTTATCTGAGAGATTGTCTATGAAACTTCCCCCCCCCAACTTTGTTCTTTCCTTCTAATCTTGGCTACATTGGCTTTATTTGTATGATAACTTTTAAATTTAATATAATAAAAAATTTCCATTTTATACCTCACAATACTCTTCATCTCTCGTTTCTTCATTATGTTATTCTCCTACCCATGAGCCTAACAGGTAATATGTTCCATGTTCTTCAAATTTTCTTGTGATATTTCCCTTTGTATCTAGGTCATTTCCCTTTATATCTAGGTCATCTCCCTTTATATCTATCCATTAGTCCTGCTCTTTGATATAATCAAAGTGTTTCCCTCCTCAAGTCCCTCAACCTCCTGGGCAATTCCGTAAGACTATAAATAGTGGAACAGTTGTTGATTTGTATTGGAAGAGGGATAGTACCATTAGGACTTCCCTATCTCCAGTGAAATCATACACTTGGACCTCTGAAGAAGCACGCACCATGCTAGAGGCAGCTGGGGATACACTAGGGATACAATGGTGAGTTTGGAGAGAGGAAGACCTGAATTCAAATATGGCTTCATATGAGCAAGCCACTTAACTTCTGTTGACCTCGATTTCCTCAAGTATTAAATGATAATAGCAACAGCACCTACCTTTCAGGGCCTCTGTGAGAATCAAATGAGATATTTGTTTGAAAAAACACTTAGCACAGTGCCTAGCACATAGTAGGTGCTATACGAATGCATATTCTCTTCCCTCCCCCGCTAGCCCTATATAGAAGTGAAGATCTATAAGACCCCATTAACAGGCTTAATATCTATATAAAGACTTATTCCAAAGCCTATGTCAAGACTTATTCTTTCCTCTTCTCTTCTTTTCCCCAGCCACCCTGGGGATATAAAAACCAAGATCTGCATGCAGTTAAAAGACTTTACTTGGCTAGTAAGTAGTAATACTTGTACTAGCAATAAAAATAAGAATTTATTAAGTACCTACTATGCGCCAGGTTCTGCAATAACTCCTGAGTATACACACACACACACACATAGTCCCTGCCCTCAAGGAACTTACAGTCCAATGGAGGAGACAATCTGTAAATAACTACATACAAACAAGGTCGTTTCTGACTCCAAGGCCACTGCTCACTCTATTGTACCAGCGACACCCAGGCAGAAGACTTAGCAGCTGTGTGAACTCAGACAAGCTGCTTTTAGTTTCACCACCACCACCCTTCCTGAAAAAAAGGTTCAGGCAAATACCTTACCCCTCTAGCCTCTCCTAAACAAAACATGAATTCTATTTTTTTTTCAAGTCCTCATGAAACCACTGAGTAACCTTATATCAGTAAGGTGACATTTCAGGAATAGATCACACAATCAATGAATCTTTGAGTTGGAAGGAACCTCAGAGAGCATCTAGTCCAACTCATAGGTGAGGAGAGTTCCTGCCACTATGACATATCAGACATATCCAATTTTTACTTGAAGATTTCCAGTCAGAGGAGTTCAAAGAAATTCATTTCATTTGTGGATAGCTCAGATTTTGGGAAATTTTCCCTTGCATCAAGTCTGAATTTTCCCTATCTTCATCCCATTTTTCTGAGTTTTGTCCTCTGGGTCACTATGGAACAAGGATAATCATTCTTCCACATGATAGCCCTTCAAACTCTTGAAGATAGTTATTATGCCCCTGTGGGGTCTTCTCTTCTCCAGGCTAAACATTCTTGGTTTCTTCATTTGATCCCATGATCTCAAGACCCTTCACTATCTTGGTTACCCTTCTTTGGATATCCTAGCTTATCATTGTCCTTTCTAAAATGTGGCATCTCTCCAGGCAGGCAAGATGTCCAGCCACTCTCTGTGTGGTTGTGGTTTTGCCTCTATCTCTTGGTCTCTGTGACTGGGTCTTATCGAGTGTCCATCTTCTAAAGGAACCCAGGGGCTAGGTCAGGTTGTGATAGAGTTACTAGACCAATAGATTAGTGTAATGTTGGAGATAATGTTTATTGAGATTTTAGCAAAGCAGTTAGCAAACTCTCTGGGGCTATGCCTGTAGAAAAGACAGAGGTCTGTGGGGTGGATGATTAATAGTACAGTTAAGTGGATTTAGAACTAGTGGAATGATTGCACCCATTCACAGAGACACTTCAAAGAACCACATTTATTTACGAGTCATATTCAGACAGTTGGAGAGAGAGAGACAGAGACAGAGACAGAGACAGAGAGAGAGAGAGAAAGAGAGAGAGAGACAGAGAGAGAAGAGAGAAAATGAGAGAGAGAGAGAGAGAGAGAGAGAGAGAGAGACAGAGACACAGAGAGAGACAAAGAGAGAGAAAGGGAGAGAAAGAAAGGATTGACAAGAGCTTTGATAAGAATAGATGGAGATGAGAGAAAATGAACATGCCCAACCTCGCTCAAATTTGGACAGAGGCCAATAGGTCATTCTCCCAAAGGAGAAGAGGGATTGGCACAGTAGAGAACTGTGTGCACTAAAGAGGAGTAAACTATGCCTGTATCTTTGCTGGTATTATGAATTATGTAGACCAATGATGCGGAATTCAAATAGAAATGGGGGGCCAATAAGCTATAGATAAGGATCCCCACATGTCACACACTGACTTAGAAATGCACATGTGTATATATTTATTTTTATTAACACACCAACACATTAAAATCAGATAGGAATTTTATCTTAATTTAATTAGGGTCACACTTGGGGGGGTATAGTGGACCACATGTGGCCTGTGGGCCTTGTGTTTGATGCCTCTGAGATAAATTATATAAGTTCAAGTAGAACCTACTACAGGCAGTTTTGTTTACTCCCTATGGAAAGGGAAAAAGAATTTTGCTGATAGTTGAATGGCTTTAATGTCTATTCTGAATACTCTGTCAGATTAATAGAATCCCTTTCTATATTTGGTATCTTGTTAGCCTGAGTTCTTGCAGGGGAGCCACATACCTCATCAGGGAGAGACAAACCACATTCTGATACCCTAAGCAAAAACAACATGCGGTATCATGAGCCGAAGAGATTTTTTGGGGGGGAAGCCTCCAGCTTCAAGAGTATACGCAGGCCCACAGTATTGAGGGCTAGTGTCCAATTAGTATACAGGGTACACACTTTACCTCACTTGTTCTCTTTAATTGGTCAATGTATGGGCAGGCTTTTAGGAAATCTTTTAAGACCGTGACCTAAAACAAATGCTGAGACCAAGTCAGAGAATAATTTCATATGATCACGTTGGCCTGTATATTTATTTGTTTTGAGTGATTGTATTTGTTACTTACAAGGTGGGGAAAAGGAGAAGCTGATGGTTTTGATTTTAAAAGAGAGGCTTCATTAAAAAAAATTATGGACCTCTGGCATCTGAACTTTTTAAGAAGCCTGGGAGAGACAACTGTCAGCTTTGGGAAATCTGAATCTTGCTGTATACCCAGCAAATATACAAGTCTACAGTCTCTTCTCAGGTGAATTACCTTGGGCTCAGTATTTGGATAATGAGTTCAGTAAACTTCTGAGACAGGGAACCAAAGCAGCCCAGTCCACTTTTGGACAGCTCTGATTCACAGTTTTTACTTAAATAGATTCCAAATCTTGGAATGTACTCTGCACGTATTCTAGAATTTAGCAGAATAAATCCAGTCCTTCTTCCTACACTATTTCAGATGTGAGATTCAGGATTTAAAATTCCCCCTCCTCCCTCTTAACTACATAGTTTAAGGGCTTTAACACAGTAAGCATTTAATAGGTGTTTGAAAGATGAGAGGAGGTGGAGAGGAGTGCTCTCGACTTCCACAAAGCACACCAGGGTCTGGACACTTAGCCTAGCAAAGGCATTATGAAACCAGGAGCAATGCTGGAGGCACTGGGCCACAGTCCAGCTCCAAGATGCATTTCAAGCTATCCAGCTGTGATGCTGACTTTCTCAAAATCATCCCTGCCTCTCTAGAACATCTGATCAGTAGGAGTCTCAGGAGTCAGTGGCTAGATGGATTGTCCCTTCTTTTCTCCCTTGGAGAAACAGATCAGGCTTTGGGAGCCATCTGAATAAACTGTGATTACATCTTCATTTGTCCCTAATGGGATTACCACGGAGGATGAAAAAGACTTCAGACCCAAGGACAGGCTAAAATGGGTGTAAATTACCCAAAGGGTTGGGGAGGAAAATCCCCTGGGCTACTCAGAACCCCAGCACTGGCTGCTCAGTGGGTAGACCTGGAGGCAAGCTTCTTGAATAGCCCAGATCAGCTGACCACTCCCTGCTGGGGGCGGTGGCCCCATTTCTCTGTGCACAGGTTCAATGAACTGGAAAATATAATTATGGAAATCCAAGGGAACAGTGTGTTTTCTGACTCCAGCTAACAAGCGGAGGCCTTCTAAGCTAATTGATTTTTATCTCTGCCTACAGAAGATGTCATAAATTGAGCTGGGTGAATGATGATGAAGAGATGAAGGCAATTTGGTTGGGAGAAGGGAGAAGGAAGAAAGGTAAGGGGGGAGTCGCTCTCCATGGTGGGAGAGATAATCTTTTTTTCATTAATGAAGCAAGGCACTCTCCCACATATCAAGTATTCCCCGTGGGCAATGAGCTGTTAGTAAATACAAGTGGTGAGAGTTGAGAGGAAAGAAAAAAGATTGAGAGTGGAAATCAGTCCTCACTAGACAAATTATTTCATCTTCTTGGTCCTCAGTTTTGTCTTCTGTAAAGGAAGAGATTAGAAGGCATGTTCCGAAATCCTGCCCAGATCTAACCGTTTATGATTCTGTGATATCATTTCATATCCTTGGGATCCCCATTTCTTAATCTGGAAAATGAGGGCTCTGAATTAAATAATCTCCAAGCCCTCTTCCAGCTCTTTCTGGCCTAGTTCAGTATGAAAAGAGATACTCTGGGAGCCGATCTGTAATTCTTTCCCCCAATGTTCCTGGGGTCTTTGTGACCCATTGGATTCACAAAAACCCACACAAGAGGTTCTCGGGAGACAGTTCCTGCTGAAATCAGGTACTTTGAGGGAATTCTCTCTCCTCTGTATAAGAGAAGGGCCAGGGAGGGCCTCAGAAAATATGTTCCCAGCTACACATCCACTAGCAGACTCTGCATTCTGTTTCCCCATTGCCTCGGCGATTGTTGCCAGCCCTGGCAGACCCTCGGATTCTCCAGTTAGCCAATGAACAAAAGAAATCTTGACCAGAAGATCTTAGCTTTCTATTTTAAAAGTTTTTGTTTTGTTTTCTTGTTAAAAAAGAGGTATAGCCTAGTGGATAGCTGACCTTGGACTGAAGAAGACTTAGAATCAAGGTGCACCTCTGAAACATTCTGGCAATATGATCCCCGGCAAGTCACTTAATTTCTGGGTGCTCTAGGCAACTGTCTAAACACTCTAAGTTACAGAGAAGGTGCCCACTTGCATTAGTAGAGGGAGTTTCCTCATCTGGGAGTTTACTATATCAATGAAATCATAGGTCCAATTCCCCTTCCTTTTGTTTGTTTGTTTGTTTTTATTAATGTACTGCCCATCTATATAGAACTTACCCTTGCAACAAAGAAAAATGGCTGAGGAAAACAGATCAATATCACAAGTATGTTAGACAGTATGTGGGATGCTCTGTATCCATAGTCTCACACCACTCTACCAAGAATAAGGAAATGCACACCCCAATTTGTCCTAGAGCTGGGACTAGTGGAACAGACCTTAAGATTACACATCCAATGTGCACCAATGTTTTGTGGATGTCCTGCCAGTACCTTAAATTCAGCGGGTCCCAACCAGAACTTACTATCTTTGCTCCTAAACATGCTACTCCTTTTTACTCCACAGTTTTGCCCAGAATCACCATTTACCCAGTCTCCCATTCTCAAATCCTTGATGTCATCACTGATCTACTCACATCCAATACTCTGGCATGAAAGCTCCCCAGAATTCCGAAACCGTCCTCTTTTGGCACATCAGTGATGAGGCTTTCCAGCTCTTCATAATATTTTTCTTTGACTTCATCAGGGTTCATCATGGTGGGAGCATACATGCTGATGATGCTGGCATGGTGCTTTCCTGCAAGTGGCAATCTAGTTGTCATAAACCTGTTGTTCATTCCTTTGGTGAGGCATACAGGTTTTTTGACTAGATATCAAAGACTATGCCAGCTTCATGCTGCTCCCATCACTACAGCCACTCAAGAAAAACATGTATCAAGTTCTACCTTCGGTGAGCTGGCCTTCCCCAGCCTTGTTTTGCCCAGGGCTGCTATTTGGACACAACACTTGCTGAGTTATCTTGCAACAAGAGCTGTTCATCTTTCAGGTCTACTGTATTTCTTGTTGTCCATAAGTGTGTGCACATTCCATGTTCCAATGGTACACGTACAATGATAAGTGGAATCATCTTCACAAAAGTTTTTGTACATGTTTTTGTGTTTTGACCATAGGGTGAGATCCCCAACTTCTGGGGTCGGCAGGCCAGGTTTGGGTGAAACGGACAATTTTAGGGCACTTTTTCTAGCCCCTTCCTCATGTCAGGAAGTAACATGAAGTCCTTAAGAAGGCTGCTCAGATACCCAGAGGGCTGCTTCATTCAATCCACTGAGAAGATAACCCTATAGCCTGAGCCTCCTGTGTGCAGCTCCTAGTGTATCTGCACCTGCTGCTTCGTCACCAACCCATTGCCATAGGACTTTGGTGTAAGTAAAATAGTAAAGGAGCAAGGTAGTAAAATAATAAAATAGTTGAATAGCAAAATTATAAAAATTATTGAGTAACAAATGATGAAATAATAAAATAGTAAAATGGTATGGGTGATGCCTTTTGACTCGCATATAAATTGGGTTTTAACGAGGCTGAGTTGTGGGAAATCATCAGCCTCACTCTCTCTTCTGGAGTCATCAGAGCCCAGTGACAAGACAAAAGTCCAAGACAGCTGGCAATGGCTTCAGATGCAGTATCTTTGGTGTCTGACCAAGCTCTAAGCGCTCCATAGCATCTGTTTCTACCACCTTCATTGCCTGTTAAGACAAAATATTCACATCTGCCTATTCCACCAGGGAAGTCATCACATTCTTGGGGTAGACATCCCCCCAACTCAGTGCGAGTCCCCTTGGTTCCCTTCAACCTGGTTTAGCCCATCTGCCAAGGCAGGTTGCTGGGGTATGGCTGCTGTGGCCATGCTCCAGCTTCTCGGAGCCACAGGTGAGAGTTGGATGAGTCAGGTGGACAACACAGATGGCTGGGCAACCCCAAAAAGGACTTGGCAGGTCTCATACCAGAAGTATTAGTCCTCCCTGAACAGCCCATACACTCCAACTCCCCATACTATTGCAACGATAGCAACTTTCTTCTCATTCTAATTTATTCTTTAAAATTGCTACCAGAGTTAATCTTCATATAGTCTTGTTGCTCCTCTGACCAAAACTCTACCATGGCTTCAACAGCCTGCCAAGTGAAATCCGCACTCTTGGTCTAACGTTCTAGAATCAGTGGCTGCCCTGCCTTTCCCAGTTTTATCTCATGCCTCTGTCTCCCATATTTTCTACAGCAGTGGTATCAAACTCAAAAAAACCTGGGAGCCACTATTCCATACATAAAGATCCCTG